>NC_046384.1:6476623-6845233 GCF_011125445.2 Fundulus heteroclitus
GCAGCCCTGCCCGAATGGCCGCTCCTCCTTCCTCCTTCCTCCCCCTGCTCCTCTTCTTCCAGCTCAGGCCACAGATGATGGGTGATGTGTATCCATGGTGACGGCTGGATGTGGGCGGAGGCTCCACCGGGTGGTGGGAGGAAGCCAGCCGCTGAGCAGCGTGGGAGGGATGTGCAGCCATCAACCCTGGTTTAGAGGGGAGCAGGAAGCTGGCTGCTTTGGAGAAGGTGTGGGTGTGGGTGAATTATCGCCTCTCCTCCCTGCAGCTCCGTCAGGGATCGCCTTGTTTGTCTGCCTCCCTCCCTCCTGCCTCCCTTTGTGTTCAGCTTTAAAGCTGCGAGCAATGACAGAAAGCACAAAATTCAACTTGAAAAGCTGCTTTTTTTTTTTTTTTTTTTTTTGGCTAGAATAAGTGGCAGTTTTTCTTTTTTATATCATAAAGCACAAACAAAGTCAGCCCTTTCATACACAGCAGAAACAAACTAAAAGTAAGTAACATTCTCTTGAAATGAGTGTATTTTACCATGATTTGAGCAGTTAAATAACTCTATTTGCCAACACTGCAAAAACGGATCCTGAAATAAGTAAAATGTTCTTAAAATGAGTGTATTTGTCCTTGATTTGAGCAGGTAAATAAGATGATTTGCCAATGGAATAAGATTTTTGCACTTAAAATAGGAACTACTCATCTCCATCATCTTATTTCAGGTGCAGGATGTCTAATTATCTTATTTTAGGGGTCAAAATACTTATTCCATTGGCAGATAATCTTATTTACCTGCTCAAATCAAGGACAAATGCACTAATTTTAAGAACATTTTACTTATTTTTAGATCCGTTTTTGCAGTGAATGGAATCAGTAATATTTACCCCTAATATAAGATAAATCAGATACCTTGCACCTGAAATAAGATGCAAGGTAAAGAATGGAGATTAATTGTTCCTATTTTTAGTGCAAAAAATGTTATTCCATTGGCAAATAGTCTTATTTACCTGCTTAAATCAAGGGAAAATACACTAATTTTAAGAAATGTTTTACTTACTTTTGGTTCCCTTTTTGCAGTGTAAGCTACAGAAGAGCTTCAGCTCAAACTGCTGTGAGAGGTGCTCCTGTATATATACATAAACTGAGGGTTCCCACTTAAATACAACATTGAAACTGATTGAGACCTTTGCATTGTCTTACAAATGACTGGTGGGAGTCACATTAGGCAACTGCATGGCTACTGAAGGATGCAACGTGTTTGGGCACGTCCAGCTTTGATCCTGCAGAATTTGGCTGCAAAGACGCAGCGCAAAGCGACAGATACCAACATCTGCGTCAAAAGCTGAATTAGAAGCTGTGCTTTCAAAGTTTACAGGGGGGGGGGGGAAGTATTTGTTGTCGAGGCTAGGTCACATCTTCCTCTGCATCTGCACAAAAAAGGGATTTTTCTTTTCTTGTTGTTAATCAAAAATGCAGATTCCTGTAATTTTCGCTGGAAGTCCCCTTTATTTCGGATCACACAGTTCCCCCCTCCCTCATGAACATTTCACGTCTAACTTTGCAATAGTCAGCTCTAATCGGTTTGTTTTTATCCTCCTTGGAGGTCCAGGTGGGTGGAGTTTGTAGAGATTTACATAAAAGTCGGATAAGAGCCAAGAGAGGGAGAGAAAAAAAAAGATGAGATCAGGAAATAGTTTCTAATGCGTATCATGTAAATATCATCCACGTGGGTTATTAGAGGTCAGAATAAATAGGTTTAAACTCTTATTTTATTCCCGTGGATCAGTGCTGCCAAATATCAGGTTATTATCTCCCTTTATCGTCCAGCAGATGGCGCTGAAGTATTTTAGTGACAAAAGGTGGTCAGTGGGCAGGATGCAGTAACAAACATGTCCGCAAGGTGTCGCCGCAGAACAATATGACGATCCTTGTTAAAGATAAAGATTAAAGATTAATATAATTTGAACAATAGAAGCCAATATAACAAAAATGTTAACATTGACATTCTTTAAGAGCTCCAGCAGCTAATTTATGGATTTTATACTTCTTGTTTTTTTTTCGTCTTCTCTTGGCTGCTCATCTGTTTTGTTTTGTTTTTCATCATTTGAAACATGAAAAGTAAGTCAAACCTAGTTTAGATGACTAGATCATGTTTTCCACATAAACTTGAAAAAAGAAAGTTAAAAAAAAGTGTTTGGAACCAAAACGAAAACTGATTGTGTGTTTTTTCATGATTTACTTCAAATCTTCATGATTTACTTCAAATTACTGTAATCTAATTTTACTGCAATTTACAAACTGTATGCAACGACATTTCGTTCTGTACGCACTCTGTGCATACAAAATGACAAGTAAAGTTGTCTAAGTCTAAGTCAAACGTGGATATAATTGCATTATTTTACCGTTTTATTTACTGTTTGTTCACCTTGTTGGTTTTATATAGATTTTTGTAAAAAAAAAAAAAAAAAAAAAAAAAAAAAAAAAAAAAAGCGTGGCTTTACTGCGGGGATTAAAACGCCAGGAAAAAGGGGGAATAAATAACGTGTACAGACACATGTGTGGATGAAAACAGTGGGCGGGACATCCAGGACAATTGGTGGCAGTTTCAGCCAATCAGATGCCCCCAAGGCGGACGAGCTTGTCCAATGAGAAGCGGCGCCGGGACCAGGTTAGGTTGTGTCCCTCAGAGCCGCAGAGAGTCGCAGGGAGAACCGTTAAGGAGGCGGTTATCCAGAGAAAACGCGCATTTCCCCCGCATTAGTTGACCTCCCACGGCCACGAAGTTGAGAAAACTCGGCGGGTTTCTACAGGGCGAACGTGGACATGTTGCCTTTTCGCTCCACGGCAGCTCTGAAGGAGCTGCTCCAGCTGAAGGGGCCGCTCAGAGCGGCGCCCGCGGCCGCGGCTGCCCTCAGCCTCGCCGGTCCGTTCGGCGGCGGCAGAGCCCCGCAGCACGGCCGGAGGAACGGCTTCAGGGGCCTCTGCACCCCGGCCAAGGGCCACAGCGAGACCACCAGCGAGACCTCAGCAGAGAAGTGAGTAACCCGGGTTGCGGGCCGAAGCATTTATGGTGGAATTTAACCGCAAATGTGCGTTTATGTCCCGATAAAAGCGGCAGAGGACAGGCAGGTCTGTCCGATAATGGAAGCAGGAGAAGGGGCAACGAGCCATGAATCGTGACCAGCAGGTTCTGCATCATCATCATCATCCTCAGCATCATCATCCTCAGCTCCATCCCACGGCCGACCCAGTTAGACATTAACCTGCCTCTAATGTCTGATGAAGGTCAGGCATGACTCTGACTACAACCAGCAGCACATGGACTACATCACCCAGACAGCTTGTTATGTTTACAGCAGCCTGGTTCTGGGCTCCTTCTGCTGCATGATGTCCGGCCGTCTGGGTCGTTGGTTCTGGTGTCTTTGCAGAAAGCAGAAGAAGGCATCAAGGGCTCCTGTTCTGGTGGAGCGTCCCGGATAGCAGAACCGGACCTCCGGACCTCCGCTACCTTTGGTTCTGAGCCTCTCCCCTCTTCCTCCAGAGCCGTGGTCCGCGATTCACCTCCAGGGGAAATGCAGACTTTACTTTCATCCGAAGAGAGGACTTTGCAGAGGTCCAGTCCTGGGAGCCTGTGGCCCAGGTTCTGGTTCCCGTCTTGAATCTCCTCCAAACTCGTACGCCCTCTCCTGCCTGTGGTTATCACCATCACTTGTGCGCCTCTACTAGGGCTGAATGATTTTGGAAAATAATCTAATTGCGATTATTTTATCTTAATATTGCGATTATTTTTTTGTTTTCTGTTTACTTTATCATGTCTTTTTAAACATATACAAACAACAAATCAATCTGTTTCCTCTCTGTGCAGATCAGGCGCTAAAAGAGCCGCCACGTCTCAACTCTGAGCAGAAATAATTGCGTTCTGACTACGATTTATTTCAACCATAATTGCAATTTCATTTAGATTTTTCTCTGCATTAACCACAAGCAACAACAATGGCCTCTAGATAAAGATGGTTGTAAACAAGGACTTTTTAAAACAAGAACTTTTAATGTTTCTATTAATCAGAATATTATTCAAGAGAACAGCTTTTAATTGATTTGGACATCAATCCTTGTTGAACATCAAGTGCAACCAACAAACCAGTCTATGTATTATACTGATTGACCTCTACTTAATGCTGTGGTGAGATTCCTGAAAGTTTCTGATATAAAGTATGATTATTCCAAAAAAAAGGTAAAAAACAAAGCAACTGGACTTGTTTTCCGTAGTTGAAGACGTTTCGCTTCCTCTCCAGGAAGCTTTCTCAATTCAAAAAGTCTGGAGTAATGATGAGTACCAAGCTTTATACTACTGCCCAAACAAAGGCCTTGTAGTATAAAGCTTGGTACTCATCATTACTTCAGACTTTTTGAATTGAGAAAGCTTCCTGGAGAGGAAGCGAAACGTCTTCAACTACGGAAAACAAGTCCAGTTGCTTTGTTTGACTGGGAATCTTCACCAGCAAAGTATGATTATATAAACTAAAACAAGTAATTAAATTAGATTATCTCACTGCTGTAACTCTCTTCCCTTCCATGTTGAGGCAAACCCACTTTAAACATATTACTGACACTAAAGGACGCGTCTAATTTACTAATTGTAGCCAAAAATTTCAGCCCTCTGCAATTTGGAAATTGCATTTTTTTAAATAGCTTTTTTTTTTTTTATTGCGATTATATTACAAATGCGATTAACTGTGCAGCCCTAGCCTCTACCACATGCTTTCCTGCGACTACGTGTGGCCTATTTTAGCCGTTTTTGCTCTTAAAAAGCCTAAAGATTTTTATTTATTTATTTTTACAAATTTCAGCTCAAAGGTCATAGCCACGTAATATGCTTATTCATAAAAAAACGTTTGAGCCTGATAAAATAAGGTTATATACACTAAGCCTCGATCTTGATGGATTTTTTGAGCCAAAAAAATGATAGCTCTCCTGTGCGATTAGCAGATTTAAACAGACGTGGCGCCATCTAGTGACAGTATCGCAGAACTACCATAATGTCAGTTTACTTAGTTAATAAATAAACATTAAATAATGCTGGACTGAGTCTGACCCTCTGCAATGCTTCACAGTGAAGCAGCAGCTCGGCATAATGAAGACCAACAATTATTAATTAAATAAAACGATCTACAGCAGCTTAAAGAGCCTCATATCAAAACATTTACTCAAGTCAGTCAACTCTGCGCCACATCTGAGCCTCGGCAGGTTTAACATTCATTAACATTCAGACTGTATTCCCAGAGACATTCCAGTCTTTTCCCTCTTGGAATAATTTATTTCTTGCGCTTTTTTTCACTGGATCTTGGATGTTTCTTTATTGTATCGCTGGGAGATGCTAATAGCCGTTAGCCACTTCCTTGTTTTAACCCCTGCTGCGCATGAGCGGTACATACTTCCGGGTAAAATTGTAAATAAACAACAACAAATAGCTTTATTTACTAACAAATTGTGCAAAACAAAGCATAAAACACCAAAAATAACAACTAACACGCCAGCAGGACGTGATAATCTTTCATAAAAACACGTATGCAGCCAGAGTGAGCTACTGACATATAAGTAAAAAAAAGTCAAATAACACTAGAAAAAGCTGTTCCTGCGTAACAGCGAGTGAGAATGCTAATCTGCAGAATGATTTGAGTAGAAGAGAAAAAGTAGCTGATAAACATTGAAGAATTTGAAAAATTTTAACAATTTGAAGTAATTAGTAGTAGTAGTATCAGTATCAGTAGTAGTAGTATCAGTAGTAGTATCAGTAGTAGTACGAGTAGTATCTGTTTTAGTAGTAGTAATAGTAGTAGTAGTAGTAGTATCAGTAGTAGTAGTATCAGTAGTAGTAGTAGTAGTAGTAGTAGTATCAGTAGTAGTTGTTGTAGTATCAGTAGTAGTATCAGTAGTAGTAGTAGTAGTATCAGTAGTAGTAGGAGTAGTAATATTAGTTGTATCAGAATAATTTGAAGGAATTCAAAGAATTTGAAAGGTTTGAAGTATTTGAACACTGAACAATATGAAAAATCTGAAGGAATTTGCATTAATTTCAATGGGAGAAAAAAACGCACAAAAAGTACAAATACTTTAAAAAGTATAAAAGGTACCATAACCATGAGATATAGCAGTAATGTCGAGAACGAGCCGAACGTTTTGGTACAAAAATCGTTGAAATCGGTTGAAGTATGCAGGAGTAGTTAGACGCACAAAAACGTACGGAATAATAATAATAAAGAAAAACAGGAAAACAATCAGTGAGAATGCTGTATAGCATTCTCACTGATTATGCGCCTTTAAAACCCCCAAATGGACCAGGCGGCATCAACATTGGAGCAAAATGTTGCTCCTTTATGTCGGTTTTCAACACTGAGAAGGTCGTGCTTGTGGACTCGGATGACCAGCGGGTGAACGCAGACGTTGGACCGCTCGCATCGATCGGTTCAGCCCACTCGGCATCCCGGCTGCAGGTTAGAGATGGACGGATGTGGACCAGCGTGGAGCCGACGGAACCGGGCGCAGTAAATCCTGGCGACCTGCCCAGCAGCTGTCAGAGCCTCCAGGCGATGCCCGCCTGATCGGTCGCCCTGATTGGTTCTCACGGCGCCGCCTGTCAACACCACACACACACAGAGCCATCGACGCCGGCGATGCTCGCTGAGGCGAAACCATCCGTGAGGCGCTGAAAACCACCAGATGCCCCCGTTCTGCAGCTTTCAGGGCGAGTGTCACGGTCCGTGGTCTTTCCTAAACACTCGGCTCCAGCTAACTGCTGCTAAGAGTTAGCTGCAGGGCTGAAGAACGTCTGGGTCGGTGTTTAAAGGCCGCTGGTCCAGATCTTCAGATTAAGGTGAATCATAATGAAGGTGATGTTTCCATCACCTTCAGATGGCTCGTTAGAACTGCAACAATCCTCCCTGAGGGTCCACTGGGGACGGGACAGACCTTTAAAGACAAGTAAGGGACGGTCAGAAAGTTTCAGATCCAGGTGTTAGCAAGGTGGAGGATGGGAACTTCTTGGTAGCTGCAGGTGTAACGACACATCGACCCACGTCGATTAAATGAGTAACGACCCAATTACAGCCATGCTAAATTAAAATATGGATCCATAATGTCATTTATAAGATGCACCTTTATTTTGAAATGCAGGTATGAGACTGAAGTGAACAGGGGATTAATAATGATAATATTAATAATAATGATGATGATGATGATGATAAGAATTAATGATTATAGTCATTATTATCATTATTATTGTTGTTGTTGTTATTATTATAGTTATTATTATAACTGCTGTTGACGTTGTTTCTATTGTTATTTTTGTTGTTGTCATTATTGTTGTTATTATTATTATTATTATTATTATTATTATTATTATTATTATTATTATTATTATTATTGTCATTATTATTATTATCATTGTGATTGTTATTATTAATGTTATTATTTTGTTATCATTATTATTATTTTATCATCATTGTTTTTGTTATCATTAATGTTATTATTGTTGTTGTTGCTATGATTGTTATTATTATTGTTATTATCATTATTATTATGATTATTATTATCATCATTGTTATTTTTATTATTATTATTATTATTATTGTTGTTGTTTTTATTAATGTTATCATTATTATTATTAGTGTTGTTGTTGCCATTATTGTTGTTATTATTATTATGATGATTATTATTATTATTTGTTATTAATATTATTATTATTATCATTATTATTGTCATTACTATTGTTATTATTAATGTTATTGTTGTTGTTGCTATGATTGTTATTATTATTATTGTCATTATTGTTATTATATCATCGTTGTTGTTGTTATTATTAATGTTACTATTGTTGTTATTATTGTCATTATTTTAAAATTAGGAGAATGCCCTTTGATTCAAATGCTGACCCGTGGAACATGGTAACAAACACTGGTTAAGTCATATCAGGCTTAGTTTGGGAGTTTATGTGTAAATAATAGTGTTAGATAGGCGGACGCTATCGCATCATGTCGATCGGAAGTCGTAGCAGACTTCGTGATTACGGCAAACGTTGCGTCGCTATCCAAACAAATCCATTAATCCATAGTTAAAAAGATGGAGATTTACACCCCTATCGGTAGCCATGTCTGATGATTCTTCCCAGCATCCTTCACTCTGCACATCAGAGTGAAGGATGCTGGGACGTTGATTAAATCTTCGTCTATCGTTACGATGGCCGCTGTCCAGCTGGGAGACGTTGCAGTCACGTTTTTATGCCGCGATCCCAGACTAGACGTAAACTCGTTAAGCTAACGAGGCGGCTCCAGATGTTACAGCGGAGTCCACCTCTGGCTCGCGGCGCCCCCTCTGGCACGGAGGCGTCCCTGCAGCCTCACCATGAAGGTTCTGGTTCACCAGGAATCGGTTTTATTGGCCTGACGAGCTGATTGGTGTTTTCCTGACAGCGGCCTGACGTGTTTCTGCTGATCAACGATGTGAATGTCTCTTACTAATTCACTATTCTTCCCTCTGCACCTCTCTCTCTCTCTCTCTCTCTCTCTCTCTCTCTCTCTCTCTCTCTCTCTCTCTCTCTCTCTCTCTCTGGGTGTTGTTGGTCTGCTTGCTTTGCGTTTGTAAGTATGTTTCTCTTTTATTTAAGCCTTCACTTTTAGTTTCTCACTCTGTGGTTCCTCCGTTTTCCTGTAGAGGTAGAGATCTGCTCCTGAAAGCTGGTTTTACCTTGAAACAAGCTCACCTCCTCCCAGTGGCTGTGCTTTAACCCCCCCCCCCCTCCACCCTAACCCCACCCTCACACACTCTGACCTGCAGACACTGGCCTTCTTAACGAGGTCAAGGGCCCCAGCCACCCTAACCCCACCCTCACACACTCTGACCTGCAGACACTGGCCTTCTTAACGAGGTCAAGGGCCCCAGCCACCCTAACCCCACCCTCACACACTCTGACCTGCAGACACTGGCCTCCTTAATGAGGTCAAGGGCCCCAGCAGCCTGCCAGGATCTCCACACATGTAGGAAAAAGTCCAGCTTCTGGTTTCCTGACAGTTTGTTAGACTCGGATGCAGATCTGAGACTTTTTCTTTCTTTTTCTAGCTTTTTTTTTTTTTTTAGTCACACGTTAAGCAGTGGCTTGTGAAAGTGTTTCCCACGTTACACCCCTAAACTTCGGCAAAGTGGTGCTTCATTGTTGAATGGAAGGGGAAAATAAAGCAAACCATGGTGTGATCTGAAAAGTGTGGCATGCATTGGTTCTCAGCCTCTCCGACTCAGCAGTTTGCAGAACCACGTTTGGCTCCAGCACAGTCAGATTGGACACAGATCCATTGTTTTTTTTTTTTTTCAAGCTTCTCGACTGGATTTGGGCCTGGGCTTTGACTAGGCCGTTCTAAAACACTGCAAAAACAGAACTTAAAATAAGTAAAATGTTCTTAAAACGAGTGTGTTTGTCCTTGATTTGAGCTGGTAAATAAGATGATTTGCCAATGGAATAAGATTTTTGCACTTAAAATAGGAACAACTCATCTCCATTATCAAGTGCAGGATGTCTAATTATCTTATTTTAGGGCTCAAAATACTCATTCCATTGGCAAATAATCTTATTTAACTGCTCAAATCAAGGACAAAAACAGTAACTTTAAGAACATTTTACTTATTTTTAGATCCGTTTTTGTAGTGAACACGAATCTGAACTGTCCTGTTGTAACGCTGACTGGCTGGTGGGGGGGGGGTTCTGCTGGAAGTTGGACCTCCACCCCAGACTCTGGTCTTCTGCAGAGCTGCATCCCGGCCTGCTGTGGAGCTCAGCTCAAGTCCTCTGCCTTTATATCTGGTTAGCAGAGGCACGGAGCCAGTTTCTGATATAATCCCCCCCAACATGCAGGCCAGAGCTCCCATGATGCATTGCGGGACACGGCGAGTAAATCCTCTTTGACATGAATCATAGCAGAGATCCTGCTGCGCTGGCCGGCCTGCTGACGCGCTACTAACCTTCCTCCCTCCCCCCACGGGGGCCTCGGTGTGGAGGTGTGGCAAACACCAGCCAGGACCTGAAAACATCTGACGTGTTTCAGAGGACACTTAGAGATCAGCGGCGTCCTCCCATCAGGACTAGGGCTGAACAATTAATCGCATTTTCAATATAATTTAAAAAAACACAAATTCCAAATGGCAGAGTCTGCAATTTTTGGCTATGTAACAATCAGGGAATTAGACACGTCCATTAGGTGTTGGTAAAATGTTTAAAGTGGGTTTGCCTCCACATGGAAGGGAAGACAGTTGCAGCAGTGAGATAATCTAACTTTATTACTTGTTTTAGAGTTTATATAATCATACAAAGCATTAAGTACAGGTCAATCAGTTTAATACATAGACTTGCTTGTTGGTTGCACTTTATGTTCAACAAGGATTGATGTCCAATTAAATTAAAAGCTGTTCTCTTGAATAATATTCTGATTAATAGAAACATTAAAAGTTCTTGTTTTAAATAGTCCTTGTTTACAAACATCTTTATTTAGAGGCCATTTTGTTGCTTGTGGTTAATGCGAAGAAAAGTCAAAATTGCAATTTTGGTTGAAATATATTGTAGTTTAGATGCTGTGGGGCTTTTAGCAACTAATCCACATGGCGAGGAAACAAATTGATTTGTTTGTATATATTTTAAAACGCATGATAAATTAAACTGGGGGGAAAAAATCGCATTAAATCGCAATATTAAGAAAAAAAAAAATCGCAATTAGATTATTTAAATCGTTCAGCCCTAACCAGGACGCCGTGTCTGCGTGGAACAGCAGCTGATGAAGATGCCCCTAAGGCTGCAGCTGGACTCTGTAAATCATCTGGAGCCGTTCCTGGCTGGTGTTGCGGCGCCCAGACACCGGGGCGCCACCGCCGCCTTGTGGCAGCAGCTCCGCCTGTGCAGGAAGCCCCCCCCCCTCAGGTGTCAGCACTGCCGGAAGGCCTCCGTCAGTCAGCTTCTGCTGCAGCCGCCCGCCTCCGCCTCATGTTCCCCTGCCTCTGTGTGCGTTTCCTGCAGGAGAAGGAAGGCGGGCATCCTGCCCAGCCTGGAGGACCTGCTCTTCTACACCATCGCCGAGGGACAGGAGAAGATACCCGCCCACAAGTTCACCACGGTGAGCCTCCGAGGAGTGAATCCTGAGCGTCGGCTCTCGCCTCGTCGCCGTGTTGATTTCACGCTGCTCTAATCCCTGCAGGCGCTTAAATCCACGGGGCTTCGCACCGGAGACCCTCGGCTCAAAGAATGCATGGAGATGCTGAAGGTCACCCTGAAGACCACCTCGGATGGAGCGCTGGACCGACACCTCTTCAAGAAGTAGGCTTCTACCCTTTCTCTAAGTTTATTGTTTTAAAAACAGCTTACCCCCTTTCTTTTATGTTAGCTTTATAGAAAACGGTTCCTTTTTATACAGTGAGCTCTCTGTCGTTTTTACTGTACTTTAATGAAAATTACTCCTCCCTCCATGAAGGAGCAGATACAGTTAAGTAGGGGTGGGCGATAGTTACTTTAAATTTTATCTCAGTATTTTGTAGTATTATTGTGTTTATACTGTAAAAGTGATGGTAAAAGCTTCTTGTAGTCTTTTTAGGTCAATTTGTCAGGACTTCATGTCATTTATAGCCCCATAAATGCAAATAACACTGCAAAAACGGATCTAAAAATAAATAAAATGTTCTTAAAGTTAGTATATTTGTCCTTGATTTGAGCAGGTAAATAATATAATATGCCAATGGGATGAGTATTTTGACCCCTAAAATAAGATAATTAGACATCCTGCACTTGAAATAAGATGATGGAGATGAATTGTTCCTATTTTAAGTGCAAAAATCTTATTCCATTGGCAAATCATCTTATTTACCTGCTCAAATCAAGGACAAATACATTAATTTTAAGAACATTTTACTTATTTTAAGTTGTGTTTTTGCAGTGAATGTTTTAAAAAAAAACACTTGATAATTTAACATATATTACATTATATTAAAATTAAAGCTTAAAACATTAAAAACAAAAAAAATCTACAAGTTACATAAAGAAATGTGATTTTTTTTTTCTTTTTTTTAAGACTAAAATGCGCACAGTAACAAGATTTAACTATAATTTTGAATTTGACATTTGTTGATGCACTGGAGAAACCGTCCATTTATTTACCGTATTTTTCCAACTAAATGGCACACTTAAAATCCTTAAATCTTGTAAAAAAAAGTGACGCTGCGCCTTATATGTGATTAAAGTTGTGCTTACTGACTGATTTTATGTGGTACAATGTCTAAGTGCGACTTTGGTTAGCAACGAAGTCGCTCCGCTCAGTGGATATTAGGAGCATTACGGTACACTGTGTCACTACCTCATAGGACCCCTGAGCTGTCTACAAGACTGCCTGACTGTAATGTCTAAACTAGAAGTGCATTCATGCAAGGCAGCCTGGAGTACGCGCTAGCAACAATAAACCTAGTAAGTTAATTCAGTATAAAAGTTACGTTTATTTTGGCCTTATGTTAGAAACAGGGCATTGTAGTCCAGCTACGAGTATTTTTACCCCTAAAATGAGATAATTAGACATCCTGCACTTGATATAAGATGACAGAGAGAAAAATCTCATTCCATTTGCAAATAGTCTTATTTACCTGCTCAAATCAAGGAAAAATACACTAATTTAATTTAAAAAAATTTTTTTTTTACTTTTAATTCCCCTTTTGCTGTGCAGCGTGATATTACACACTTGGGAAGACTATTCAATGCGCATTACAATCCGGTGCGCCGTATGGTCCGAAACATACGGTAATGTCTCTGAATAATAATAAAAGTTTAATTTCTACACAACACTGATCAGTTCAGCTCAAGCATTTTTCATTACAGGCAGAGATCCAGTCTGATTCAGCATTTTTTTAAATTTTTACTTTAAAGAAAGCTTCCAAGTTCCAGCCTCAAGCAATAAAGCTTCTTCTCCGTCCGGCTATAAATACTAAATGCAGCTGAAGAGGGTCACTGGATCCGATCAATAATTCAGGACTCCTCGTTCTGCTCGCCAGCTGGAGGTTTTCTTCCAGCTAGATTCAGTAACGAACAAGATGCTGCATGTGGCTTCATAGTGAGAGGAGAGGCTTGCAGAGCTGTGGGGCCGTTTAGATACCAGGACCCATCCTTTCAGGAAGAGAGCGACAGCTGGGGAGGCGGCAGCATGGTGAGTCGGGGCATATGACGGCTCACCAGGGAGCAGACTGGAGAGCCGGCCCGCTCCTGGCCACCGTCCGTCACTTCCTGCTCCGGCGGCTTATTTATAGAGCTCAGCTCCTCGACTGCAGGAAGGGTGGGAGGCTTGCAGCGGGTGTTTGTTTCCGCAGGGATTAGACGGCACTCTCGTAGCTGAAGGCCAAATCTCCGTGCTGCAGGAGAGGCGCATGCCTCCACGTCAGCGGTGTGATTACTGCTGGATCGGGAGCCTTAATCACCCGAATGAAACGGATCAGGCAGGAATGTGGAGCTGCCAGCGTGTCGACAGAAACGCGTCGCTCTGAGCTACACCGTCGTATCCAGAAGCCACTGCGGAGAAACGGCAAGCCGGCCAGAACCAGTCTGCATACAGGAAACGTTGACTCCTTCACTCTGAATGAGCTTCATTGTTGTTGAGGCGCCATAAAAAGGCCGGTCAAAGTCTGATGATTACTTAATTAATAATTGTCCCAGGCTTTGAACTTCGCCCGGGGCCAGGGTGAGGTATTTGGTGACATCTGGGGGCATATATATAAACATTTTTTATCAACTTTTACTTCTCAGTTCTGTTCAGGGTGGCAGTAATAAGAGCTTCCACGTCCCAAATGGAGAGATTAGCGAAAAATGGTCAAATAAGGAACCTTGATGAGCAGAAGGCACCCAAAGAGTGAATAATTTATATCCAGAACACCAGACATTAATGCATTAAATACATTGACGCATAAGAGGTCGTCTTGTTTCAGAGACCTAACAGACCAGCACCCTGCCCAGGGATTAAAAAGCTCCCTGTGGTTGGCTGTCTGTGACCCACAGAGTAGAGAATGACTTCTAGGAGAAAACCTACAATAAATACCACAAATTCTGGTCGCATTCAGAGAGACTGCTTTGTAATCATGTTTTATATTTTAAATTTCAGCTCAGAGCTAACATCCTTTTCCTTTAGTCACACAATGTTCCCGTTAGAACGGTTAAACAGAACAAAACTACTTGTGTGTGTGTGTTGTTTGTTTTATAAATAATTTCTCCCAGACTCCTTAATATTATTCCTCCGTCAGACTGGTTTTGTGTCAATCTTTTTCATTTTGCTTTATCTATTTTTGGACAGTTTTCTTCACTGTTGCTCAGTTTTGGTCGCGTTCCAATAACATAGAGGACTTTCCTACAACTCCTACACACCATGTGTGTGTCGATTTGTTGTTTTACTTGTAATTTTGGGCATTACATGAAAAAAGACAGCCGTTTTAATTTCTGCTCTGGTTCTGATTGGGATAATGTCTCCCAGTAAATGTGTCACAGCTAGCTGTGCAGTGTTTGCGGTAGACTGTAGATTTGGTGAATGGCAGCAGCTGAAAGTCCATAATCCATGATTTGCCTATGAGGGTTTAATGCACTACAGTTTTGTAGAGTTTATCCTAAAAATATTCCTACCCCTGGAAGGAGAAGATTTAAAATTATCCTCATCCAACCAAGAAGTGTGATTCTGACAAGAAATGAGACAAGAACATCGCTATAGATAAACAATTTAAAAGACGTATTAACACAGAAAAAAACAGTTACCACAATTTTCGGACTATAAATTACATTTTTTTTCTGGTGCAACTTTTATCTCAAATTTAAATGGTAATTCATATTGACCAGTAAGAAACCAAGAAATAAACATTACCGTCTGTAGCCACAAGAGGGCGTTTTGTGAAAACTATCCTGCTCCTGCGCCACTTAAAAAATAATTCAAAAATTAACTTATAGACAACAAAGACTGAACACCTGTTTGTATGTTGTTACACTGTTTCAGTCTGCGTTCACGCAACAGAACCCCGTTATCGAGCTGTCGGTTAAGCTAATAACAGCTAGCGCTAGCTTACAGCTCTGTTGTCCGAGCAGGTTACAACTTCTCTGATGCATTATGTCGAGCTTTATTTTGCTCTGAAATAACTGTGGCGTACTGTTAGCGTAGCACGTAGCATCGTTACGCTCACGGTTTGATTTAGCCGTAATTTGGACAACTTTCAGTGTACGCTGAAATGCACTATAAAAAAACCTGCTGGTGGGAGTTGCTAATTTACCCCATTCATCCTCCCAGGTATGGATGTTATTCGATGTTATTCAGCCGGATGTTGATGTAGCTGTGTAATTTAATAAATTAAAATTTTTTATTTAAAATTTAATTAAAATTTAATAAATTTAGCAGATTAAATGTCACTTTTTAGTCTTAGATTGTGTGAAATAAATGTCTAAACAAATGTGTACAGTCCGGTGTGACTTATAGTTTGGTGAAACATATACATATATATATATATATATATGTTTTTATTCCTCTTTATGACACTTTTTTTTTTTTTTTGAATGGACGCGATTTATATTTTCCGGAGCGTTTTATAGTCCGAAAAAGACGGTTCTTCCTTTTTGTTAAAAAATGCCGTGTGGAAAACTATACTGATTTTCATAATCCCTGGAGAATTTGTTCTTTTAACTTCCTGTTTTGTTTTTTTTGTTGTTTCTTTTGTTTTTAGAGATTATAATGTCTCCTTGCCATTACCCTAATCTCTAGTTCTGCCATAGATTTCTGTATCAGGTTCAAGTCAACATGGATATACAACTATTTCGAGACGCTTTTATTGCTGCACATTACTATTATTGGTTAAATGGAGAAAGAACATTTTGGAGAGGGTTGAGTGACTGACATAGGACACCTGAAGTAAAAACCGCCCTAAAAAACTCAATTTAAAATGATTAAACTCACTAACGACCTCAACGGTCTGGCTGCTGACTCACTGCCTCAGCTTTCTGTTTAAGCTGTCATGAACTGTGTGGCGTCCTCACCCCTCAGACATGTTCTTCTTTTTGAAGCAAAGATTGAAGTTGGTTCATAACCCAACTTCATAACCCCAATCATCTGTGAAGTTTTCCTTCACAGATGATCTTTGGTGAAGTAAAAGTCCATTCTTTATTGTGTCATCTGAAGGCAGCCACTTTCCATGTTACTGGTAGAAAGGCCTTCTTGTAAAGGTTATCACATCATCACGCCATATATGGTAGTGCAGGCTCTGTTTTAGAAAGACCTGCCTCCAGAGGTTCTGAATGTTTTGTGGTTTCCTGGTCTCAGATGTGTCCAGAGCAACATCGTCCTGCTCACCCAGGCCTTCAGGAAGAAGTTCGTCATCCCAGACTTCCAGTCGTTCTGCGGCCACATCGATGATCTCTATGAAAACGCCAAGAACCTGTCAGGAGGGCAGGTACGCAACCAGGGAACGCGTCACGGCTGCTACTGATTTCCTTGAGCTTGTTGTTGCCGTCCCAAAAATAAGGATGTCTGCTTAAACCTGTTGTTTTAATGCGTTCTTGCAGGTGGCGGACTACATTCCCCAGCTGGCTCGCTTCAGTCCCGACCTTTGGAGCGTTGCTCTGTGCACCGTCGACGGACAACGGTACCATTCAGCTTTTTAATTGCATACGTGACAGGATTGAATATTAAAATGCCAAACTAATACCGACACCAAGATAAATACTGCTACGGCATTTTGAAGGCCCATGGTTATTTCTGGTTAAGAGCAAAAAAATAAAATCAATTGATTACAATAAGACAAACTTATATCTAACTTCATTAATTAGGGAAAAAGCAATAAGTAGAGAATAACTCAGCCCTCGTTTAGAGAAATCTCATTTGGATGTCACTTCCCTGTGTGGCTAACAGTAGAACAGATAACACCATTAGTATATCTGTTTTTATATCCTTTATGGAAGTACGCACCTTTGATTCAGGTGGGTGTTTATTACAACTGCTTATCTTTACTGTGCCACTGTGTGCTTCCAAATGTCTGAAGATTTGCTGTTGATATAAATAAATGTTGCTAATAAGGGACAGCAGCCTTGTACAATATGTCTCTCTGGTAACTTTGCGTACTATTTTCTTCAGTGCTCAGCTAGAGCAGCAGGCTCCACCGTAACCTGTGTTACTATTAACCACATTAGCCTCCAGTCGTGGAGTGTGGAGTAAAGGAAGTGTGGAGTAAAGGACAGGTGGTTTGTTTTGTTGCTTCACTATTAGCTGACCGAGCCGTCAGCTGGTCAACATTTCCTTTGTTGATTTATACTGGTAGCGTGGGATCAGGTCATTAACTAGCCAATTAATGACCTCTCAGGTGGGGTAGCCTCAACCCACCTGGTGAAACACAAACAAGTAAATGTTTACATCCTTTCACCCTGTTGTCCTTTACCATGTCAACAAAATAAACAACAATTTGCTGCCCCTGTTTGCTGGGGACAGGAAATGCTCCTATCCCAATTTAAAAAAAAAAAATTTGGGTTACATTGAGAGCAAATGGAACAAGTATTTACAAAATATTCACAAACATCAGTGAGGAAAGGATGCCACCATTTATGACCCATCGGTCCATCGATGTGCTTCCTCACAAAGTAGCAACAGAAGAGCTGAGGAGGCCACGAGTCACTCGTCATGTGACCTTCACACACCACTTTTTGTTCTGTGTTGCTCCCTTTTCGATCCACGCCTGTTCCTCCTGAGGTGCAGCAGCTTTTTGCATGCCAATGACCTCCACCAGCCCTGTTTCCTGTGCAGCTACGGGGGACCGAACCAGCTGTGTTGTGGCCTTTACGGCCTTCCCATAACAATTTTAGAAGCACCAGTTTGGTGTGCCGTGCACTTAACGGCTACCTGTTCAGGTTTTGTTACAGCTTCTTTCAAGCGCAGCATTAACTAATATTTTTAAGTCGACCTGCAGCGTTTTAACTAGTGTTGGGCCGATGTCATTTTTTGGCCCCGATACCTGGCTGTGCAGTATTGGCCGATACCGATACCATCTGTTTGAAATTGATGTGTGTGTGTGTGTGTGTGTGTGTGTGTATATATGAAGAACTGCATACTATTTATGGTAGTAGAACTTTTTATTGCCTACCTGGAATGAGTGACAATAGTTGAAGAAACTTTTGGCTCTCAAAGGCCAAAATAGTGCAACATTCATGAAATTATAACATGTATATTAATAGGGCAACAGTAAGACAGTAAAATTACATTAATAATTGAATAATCTCTTATAAACCCTGAGTTTTGGCTCTCAAATGCCAAAATAGTGCAACTTTCATGATCTTATATAACATGTATAATACTAGTCAGGAGAGAGAAGGCTGCGTTCAAGTGACATACAAACATCAAAATGGTATCAGTGCCCTATTTGTTGGTACTTTCCGATACCGATACCACCATTTTAGTGCTGGATCGGAGCCCTGTCCCATACTGGTATCGGTGCAACACTAATTTTAACAGCTTAGATGTTCAGTGTTTTACCTTCACACAGTTGGCAAGCGCACGTCACAGTGATTATCTTGGCCAGTTGAGCCGAGGCAGGGGATGGGGTGACTTTGGCCAACAAGGTGCGCCATGTGTGGCCAGCAACAGGGTCAGGTCCGGCAGAGGCGCAGACAACACAGCATAAGAGGCAACGATACCCCCTGATGGGGTAGAGTGGCTGTGTCCATCTGTAAAGACGTAAACGACGCCTGAAATGGGTTCTGTCAAAACGGAAAGGAAGACGTAATAACACAAAACCCTCCTGCCCAGAGTACCAACCAAATCCATTCACCTTCTTTACATCCAGCCCCAAACGTCTTTGTTAAATCAGTGGATGCCAACTCTGAAGGTTCATTTAGATGTTGTTTGAAAAGAATGAATGCCTGTTCTGCCTCATTGTTCCAAAGTAATGGCTCTGTGAGAAGTTTTCACATGGGAGCTGCAAGCGGCATGCACTGTAACTTATCTCTCGAGACCTTGAACCCTCTAGAACAGGGGTCGGGAACGTATGGCTCGCGAGCCAGTTATGGCTCTTTTGATAATTTCATCTGGCTCGCAGATAAAACAAAATATCACCGCTATTGTTTTCATCCGGGTTTTTCGCGCATGCGCGCCGGACTGGAAAACAGAAGGCGGGCGCAAACAAAGGAAACGACAAGTTCTCGACGTATTTTTCTTCTTTAGATAACGTATCACAAGATCGTTTTAAGAGTAAGTTGATGGTTGATATCGCGACATAGGCACCAGAAACCCCCGCAACCCCATGAGGGATTAAGCGGGTCAGAAAATGGATGGATGTTCACGGACACAGACCGCTCATCAGCAGAGAGGAAGACCCGCCCGGTAGGTTAAAAAAAATTGTTCACAAATGATTATTTAGGTGTTTTTGTCTTATTAAAATGGGTGAAGGTGTCGGCAACGTTGCAGCGGAAACACAGAAGTACTAGCGCGCGTAAACCAGGGCGTAATGCAGCCGCCGGGAGAAGCAGAGCCGCAGGCTGCTGCAGTCTGCGGCTCTGCTTCTCCCGGCCCCGTCTAGCGATCGCCAACTCCCCTCCGCCGCTATTTCAGTAGAACAATGACCAGTGCAAAATTAAGTTGTATTTACCGGAGATGAAGTGTAGACTGCACATTCTGTCGGGGTGTGATGGCTCCCCCAGTCGACTGGGATCGTGTGCCTGGGTCCTTCTTCATTGAAAATATCCATTTCTTTTGTCTTTCTTTGTCCTTCGGTAAACGAAAGAAACGTACATCCAACGAATTGGAATGCCTCTGTGTGTAACCGGGAGCACAACAAGTCGTAGGCACTGTTTACATTTCGAAAATAAACTAACTAAAAGCACGCTCTAATTCACCCGTTTTGTAATGATAGAATGCGAGAACAGTCCTGTGTTTGCCTACAAGCGGGACCCGGAAGTAGCGCGGACGTCGTGACGCGTGACGTCACATGTGACGTCACGCGTGAACTACCCTATTGGCTCTCACTGAAATGAATTTCCAGATTTTTTGCTTTCATGGCTCTCTGAGTCAAAAAGGTTCCCGACCCCTGCTCTAGAATGTAAGCAGATGAGGAAATCTGCACTTAGCTGACTGACCTCCTGCTCCTGCTGGACCGGCGATAAGGATATCATCCACGTATTACCATCTAATGTAGAACAGATTACTGGATCAATGTGAGCTTCTGTGCTTTCTGTGTCTCTGCTCTGTCTTCTCTAAGCCCCAGTGGGTGGAGGCAGATGAGCGTTCACACTGAGCCTGGTTCTGGTTCTGCTGGAGGTTTTCCTCCCTGTTGAAGGGGAGTTTTCCTCTCCACTGTCGCTTCATGCATGCTCAGTATGAGGGATTGCTGCAAAGCCATCAGCAATGCAGACGACTGTCCACTGTGGCTCTACGCTCTTTCAGGAGGAGTGAATGCTGCTTGGAGAGACTTGATGCAACCTGCTGGGTTTCCTTAGATGGGAAACTTTCCGACCAACCTGGAGGTTCTGATGGAATCTGACTTTGGAAAAAAAATGCCTTGAGATGACATGTATCATGAATTGGTGCTATATAAATAAAACTGAATTGAATTGTATTGCACCTTTCCAACAGAGGATGATGAAAGTTTTGCATCAGTTTCTGCAAAACACGATTGAAAAGTGAAGGGCTGTAGCCTTGTGTAGGTGTACTGCTGACCCTCGAAAGTAAAGGCAAACAGTTTCTGGCAGTCTGCATGAACGGGAACACCCAGAAAATGTCTGTCACAGTAAACCATTTGTAGTCCTGTTCCTGATTTGAGAGCATAGTGTAGGGGTTAGGAGTGTCATAATGTATGGATTTCAGTGTTTCAGAGTTTATTTTCCTCAGGTCATGAACCAGGCGATAGCTTTGTTTACCGGATTTAGCAACAGGAGCGATCGGAGTGTTTGTAAGGTGAATCACATGGGACCAAGACACCAGATGACAACAAACCAGAAATAGCACCTCTGATACCTTCAATCTTTTCAGGCGATAGCGGGTACTGCGGCTGGTTCACAATATCAGCAGTGTTCATGAAGATGGGGGAAACATCAGACAACAGTGTACTGTGTCTGGGACAGATTGTTCTCCTTCCCGTGAGTTCTGCTCCTCTTCACCATCTCATAAATTAGTTCACTTTTTTGACCATGGGACTCCACAACAGGCTTCTGCACAGAAGGGTCCGATGGAGTCGTCACACACCCAGCCTTGGATAGAAGTTCATCACGATACAGTGTTCTTAAAATTTGTGTATTTGTCCTTAATTTGAGCAGGTAAATAAGATGATTTGCCAATGGAATTTTGCACTTAAAATAGGAACAACTCATCTCAATCATCTTATTTCAAGTGCAGGATGTCTAATTATCTTATTTTAAGGGTGAAAACACTCATTCCATTGGCAAATAATCTTATTTACCTGCTCAAATTAAGGACAAATACATTAAAGTTAAGAACATTTTACTTATTTTTAGATCCGTTTTTGCAGTGTGGGTCAGACATGTTTGTAACAAACGGAGGAGGGTTGTACTTACCCTCTTTTGCGACGGATGATGGTTCAAAGACTTAAAAACCAACCGACCGCGTGTTTATATTTCAGAAAGGCAACTTTAATATTGTATGCAGATAAGAAAATATCCTTGTCTCCACACAATAAGGGGCTCGGAACCCGATTTCTTAGGCTGCGGTATTATTAGGGGCTAGTACCCGAACCCCCGGACTGTTAAATCGTTATAGCCACACTTATCTGAACCATTTCTCTGCCTTAAATAATGCAAAATCAACTCACTGAAGGGGTAAACATCACAGCCAAAACACTGGAGATATTAGGAATCTTGTGGCTGCAGGCTGTGTCCTCTCTCCGGAGTGAAATCCTAGCCAGAAACGGAAAGTGGTACACCGCCCTTCGGGTCCGAGGCGGACACACCGATTTCTTAGAGCTACCGCACCCTGTTGGCGGTGAAACACCTTTGGTGACCCCGGCTCTCTTCCCAGCAAGTGACCCCCACTTGTACTTTAGAGTGTTTTGAATATACAACCCACAAAACAGAAATCTAAACTTTAACTTGTTTAATCTAGGATCACACATCAGCACTGACGGGCTCTTGATCAACACAACGTAGGGAAAAGGAACGTAGAGCCCCAGATGATCCTCCCATAAGCGTTATAAAGTCTGGATACACGCCATGCAAGGACCACTGGCGTACTATCTGATAGATAGTGCCATAGCCTTGTGTCCCAGACTATCTAAGTGAGCAGCTCCCAGGATAACTGACCGTTCCACTCATACATCCCATTTCTAACAGTTTTGTTGCTTCACTATTAGCTGGCCGAGCCGTCAGCTGATCAACATCTCCTGCGTTGGTTTATACTGCCCTGGAACAGAGCGTGAACGTAACGGTGCGTGGTTTGGGAAGCTCATCTTGACCGACAGAGCCCATCATTGGGCTGTCGATGTCCATGAAGCTAATATTTAGCAGCTAGCGTTAACTTATGTCACCTGGGAGGTTTTACTACGTCACTGTTGCAGATGCAGAACGTTTACTGACCTTTTTAGGTTGCTCTCAAACATCAGTTTCGTAGTGTTAGCTTGCAGCGCTAGCTTATAGCGTTAGCTTGGAGTGTTAGCGCAACTAGCATGTAGCATCATTTAGCGTTTCTTTTTTTCTTGTCTCTCTGCCTTACAGGGAAAGTTCTTCTGAACAGTGCTTTAGTGTTTGTCTTGTTATTAAAGAGGCTCTCATGTGTTTTTTTTTTTTGTTTTGTTTTTTTTGGCTAAACTCGATGTGTCAGCAGAGTTTAAACTTCCAGCAGCAGAACATGTTGAGGCGAGAGATTGAGTGTCTCTGGTACTGCAGTTGAAAGAAGGGCCACAATTTGGGCAAATGTGGCCATTTCAGCCCCAATTAGTATCTTCAACAATTATTATTTTAGTATAGATTATAATGAGGTATTGATTATTTTGACAACCTTGATATGTAGTGGGGAGCAGCACTTTACCTTGTGGCATTTAAAGCATCTGCTCTTATCAGGAGACAGAAAAATACTCAAACTTTTAAATGATTGGACAGAAAACAGAAAGGAAAAAGTCTGCAGATATGAATTCCTCAACATTTTATAAAGCAGTGAATCACAGAAAGTTGCCCATGTGACCCGTTGTCCTGTCCTCAGGCACACGGTGGGAGACACCAAGGTTCCCTTCTGTCTGCAGTCGTGTGTGAAGCCGCTGAAATACGCCATCGCCGTCCACGACCACGGCACCGAGTACGTGCACCGCTTCATCGGCAAGGAGCCCAGCGGCCTGAGGTTCAACAAGCTCTTCCTCAACGAGGACGGTGAGGAGACACACACACACACACACGTCTACTGTTTCATATGTCAGTGTGAGTCCATTCGCCGACCCAGGAAGCCGTCTCTAAGAGGATCCATGTTACTACGGCGCTGTGATGCCACGGCTGGATAAAAACACAGGGATCAGTGTGTAACGGAGCCAAGCGTCTCTCTCTGAATCACCTCTTTGTTCTCTGAAAGGTTCAGGAGAGACGCTTCATTACTTTTAGACATGGATGCCTTTCGTTTGGGGATTGAATGATTTACTTTAAAAGGTTAAATAAATACAACAGAGATTTAAAAACTAGAATGTGCTGCGGGTTTCCTCCCATCGACTCAGTCATAATTTATACAGACAGGGTGAAGAAAAGTATTTCAGGTCATCAGTTGAATATAAAAATGAGACACAAATAACCTGATTATCTACAACAGTATCTTTTAACAGTGATTTAGTTTATTTTTAAAAATCTGTACAACCCAGCCTGGTAAGTGCCTCCCTGAATGTTGATGCTAACTGGTAATAGATGACTGTGGACCCGTCTTCTGGGCAGGTTTAGTTCTTTGGTTTCATCAGAGATTGTTGGACCATTAACTAAGTTCATGCCATGCTGTCCAAGCTGGGCTTTGACTAGACCCCTTCAAGCCCTGATTTCTTTAAGCCATTCAGAGATGAACCTGCTGCATAACCCTAGTGAGTTTAGCCTCAAACTGATGGTCAGGTGGCTTCAGGGTTGCTGGTTCCGTCACTTCCTGGAATCTGGGTCCTAAAGCAGCAAAGCCACCCCGGACCTTCATGGTCTGATGATGGTTTGTTTTCCTGCCAGAGCTGCTCCTTCCTGTTAAGAAATTGTGCGCCTCCAGTTTCAGTCATCCCAGATTCTTTGCCTGAATAATGTGGTGTTGTCAATTGTACCATTAGACTGAGAGTTTGGCTTCAGGAAAGATAACTGTTCATTTGTTTATACATGCCACACATCCTTGGCTTCCCTGGTAACTGTCTTTCGCAGCAGCAGCCTCTGTTGTCTCATAATCCGTAACATTCCACAGAATACTTTCCCAAAAGTCATCAGATGCTTTTGATAAGTATTGTTTTGGGTCACCTGTGGTTCTGGTATTTGAAGTCTCCCCTGGAGGCCATTGTTATTCAATTCAATTCAGTTCAATTCAATTTTATCTATATAGCGCCAATTCATGAAACATGTCATCTCGATGCACTTTACAAAGTCAAATTCAATCATATTATACAGATTGGGTCAGATTATACAGATTGGTCAAAAATGTCCTATATAAGGAAACCAGTTGATTGCATCAAAGTCCCGACAAGCAGCATTCACTCCTGGGGAACCGTAGAGCCACAGGGAGAGTTGTCTGCATTGTACATGGCTTTGCTGCAATCCCTCATACTGAGCAAGCATGAAGCAACAGTGGAAAGAAAAACTCCCCATTAACGGGAAGGAAAACCTCCAGCAGAACCAGGCTCAGTATGAACGGTCATCTGCCTCGGGCGACTGGGGTTACAGAAGACAGAGCAGAGACACAACAAGAGAAACAAAAAAGCACAGAAGCACACATTGATCTAGTAATCTGTTCTACATTAGATGGTAGTAGCGGGTGAGCCGTCTTCTCTGGATGATGTCACAGTTAACAGAACGCCAGACCAGGTGTACTTTCTATGAAGAAAAAAGAGAGAGAACAGAAAGTTAAAAGCTGAAATAAGAACAGTCATTTCAATGCAATGCAATGCAAAACTGAAGAGCAGTAGAAATCAGTAGAGTGAGAAAATTAGACCCTGATGTCCTCCAGCAGCCTAAGCCTATAGCGGCATAACTATAGAGATAGCTCAGAGTAACATGAGCCACTCTAACTATAAGCTTTGTCAAAAAGGAAAGTTTTAAGCCTAGTCTTAAAAGTAGACAGGGTGTCTGCCTCACGGACCAAAACTGGGAGTTGGTTCCACAGGAGAGGAGCCTGATAGCTAAAGGATCTGCCTCCCATTCTACTTTTAGAGACTCTAGGAACCACCAGCAGACCTGCAGTCTGAGAGCGAAGTGCTCTGTTAGGAACATACGGGGTAATCAGAGCTCTGATATATGATAGAGATTGATTATTAAGGGCTTTATACGTTAGAAGAAGAATTTTAAATTCTATTCTTGATTTAACAGGAAGCCAATGATTTACGATGCTTTATTGCAGCATCGTGACCTCTGACCTTAACCGAGGCAAAGTGGTAGCTGGGCGGCTGGCGTTAATCTCACAGGGGAGAACCTTCTGTTTTGGTCCGCTTCCTCGTTAAGCTGATGCTCACTCAGCACATCACACAGCCAGGTTCTCTCCTCCGGCAGGGAGTCGTTCCCTAACGCTGTTCTGATCCCATCTGACCCGTCTCTGCAGATAAACCCCACAACCCCATGGTTAACGCTGGAGCCATCGTCTGCACCTCCCTGATCAAGGTAAGCTCCTCCCTTTCCTCAAACATCTGTCTGAGCACGTGTCTGCAGCTGTTAGCCCGGTGCGACCCCAGGCTTGTTCTGGGAGAAAACGAGCCACGCAGAGTGCTTCCGCAGATTAAGGGTGTCGGCAATCATGCTAAAAGGGGATTAGTCTGAAAGCAGCAGCACTCAGCTATGAAGCACACAGCAGAGATGGAGCTCCAGCACATCACTGGGAGCCTGGATCTGTTCCCTGAAGGTTTCATATCCCCCTCTGACCTTGGTGCTACCTTGGGAGCTGGTCCCTGTACCCACATGGAAACACAAGAGCGGCCCCCGCTGCCGCATTTAAACACGCTGGTCCTGATGGGTTTCCTGGAGAGCAGCTTTGTTAATGACCAACCTCCTGCCTGCCGCCGGAGGTTATTGGTGACCCAGAAGACTGGAGGGGTTACCTCCAGAACATCTGCATCCAGGCCGCAGCGTCGCATCAGCAGATGTTTGTGCTGGACCAGTTAGCTCCATGCTTCAGATGAAGGAAGCCTAAACCAGGGGTGTCAACTATACGCTGGCTAAATGCATTTTACCTGACTCCGCCAGATGGATTTGCTCCGCATATCCATCTGGAAACCTTCCGTTGAAGTAATTTTGGGAAGGGGCGAAAATGCTGGTTAGCTGATTGTCCTATGTTGGTGATAGACGGGCCAAATAAACCAATCAGATTCGTCCTCCTCTGTTACGAGCGACGACAAAAACACAACCACAAGCCAAGCTACTCTTGCTGCAGCAGGTAAAGGCTCGTTAGCTCAGCAAAGAAATACTCTGTAATTCCGATAAAACTTGCTCGTTAGCCACGCTAACGCTAGTGTCATCGGCTGAAGCCGCCATGTTCTTTAGACTGAACTTACCGCGCTTCCCGTTGCGTCACACCTCAACCCGCCTCAAAGCCAACGCTGATTGGACGTTCGTTTGGTGAACGGCTCCAAATTTTCTTTAACGGAGAGTAGCCAGACTGATCTGCGAGTTAAACCTTGAAAGCTCGCGAGATCAGGATGGTCTCACGAGGCTAAAATGCATTATCTTTATTAAAAAAATGTGGCAATAAGAATTAACTTGTCTTAATGCCAAAAAGAGCTCATCAGATTTGATTTCACAAGTGGAGCAGTACTGCTTTTGCCATAGTGCTCCACTTGCAGGGTGCTTGCGCAAGTCTTGAAAGTCTTAATAAGTACGGAATTTTGAAATACCGTTTTCCAGACCTTGAAAAGTCTTGAATTTTGTGTGAAAGTCTTAATAAAGTATGGGAAAAAAATGTATGGTAGAATTTTACAGTATGCTCATCAAAGGCATTGTGAAATGAGAAATAGGAAGGTAGGATATAAAACTATAATTTTACTAACTGGTCACGTACTGTATTAGCTTAATGGAATAAAACACTTGTTTGATGTGAAATTCATGTACTTGTGATTTTCATGTTTTGAAACGTTTTCATCAGTAAAAGCATAATTTAGTGTGAATAATGTATTTGTTCATTGAATACTAGCCTATAAAAATTAACGTTTCTAATAAACAGTTTGTACAATCTCAACCAATGAAGTAGGCAGTTGGCACACAAGTATACAAGTACATAAAGTTAAGGTCTTGGGGAAAAAAATATCAGTTTTAAAAAAGTCTGGAATTTTTATTTGGAAAAAGAGCAAGCACCTTGACTTGATTTATGAATGTGAATAGTTTTATTATGATTCATGCGGGGAATATCTCAAATGATATGGACACTACAATGGGAAAGTAGGAGAGGAAAGGAAGAACAAGAAGAGAAAAAGAAAAGTTGAAAGAAAGAGGAGATAAAAGGAAGAGAATGATAAAACAATTATTGAAAAAAAACATGTACTTCGTGTAATTGAAAATCTGCAGTTCCTATATTGTCCACGAGGGGCGCTGTGTTTTAATCAGCAGATGGTAGCACTTAGCTTCAGATGTGGAAAATTGATTTTAAATCATTTCTTAATTCTTATCTGTTTGATGTATTTTGTCATGCAGGACAGTGTTTTTAAGTTCCAAAAAATGTGAATAAATGTTTTTCAACATTGTACAATCACTGTGATCAGTTCTTATGCATAATGCACAAGTAAATATTTAACTGAGTAAAAGTATTGTTGAAATTGCACATACTTTTCTTAAAAACGCTGAGGTTATTCGTAATATATTGTGTAAAAGTGAAATTTATTTAATATAAAAATCAACAACAAGTCCACTTTTATTAGTTCTATTTAATCTTGCAATGAGTTTACTCGTGTGGCCCTCTTGAGACCAGATTAAGCTGAATGCGGCCCCTCAACCAAAATGAGTTTGACACCCCTGGCCTAAACGTTGTTGTACTTATTTTTTGATTGTTCTGAACATTTGGACCCCGTAAGGTGGCGTGAGCTGTTGAAGGCTCAGGACTCTGCTTCTCTGTGTTGCAGCTGCAGGCTCTTTGGGGGGTAGTTTCCCATGCAGCAGCTCGATGACGTTGGTAACTCTTCCTCGTTTGTCACAAAGCAGCTGATCTCCCTTCATCACTGACTCATTGACGGTGTGGCTGATCACAGCGTAGAGAGACAGAGCTGCCGTAAAGGCTAACACTAGCTTAACTCAAACTCTTGAGTAGATGAGTCCTCCTCTCTAATCTGAACTGATGAGACTGAATGACCTCTGACCCCACGCACCTGTAGTGATTGCTACTGATCTCTAACATAGAAAAGCAGCTCTTGTTGTCGTCGTGTTTCCTGCCGGGTGTAACGTGACGCTTTGTGTTTCAGCAAGGAGCCAGCAACGCCGAGAAGTTCGACTATGTGAGTATGAAGGAGGACCAGCTCAGTTTCTGCTGAGTGTGCTGTTTAGAAAAGTGAACCATGCCGCCATTTTGGCTCAAAGTGCAAGGTTCCTTCCTGTCATTCCTTCTTTCCTTTATCCTTTTAATTCCTTCCTTCCTTTCTTCATTTATCCCTTCCTTCCCTCATTCCTTCCTTCCCTTACTCCTTCCCTCACTCCTTCCTTCCTTTATCCCTTCGTTCCGTCCTTCCTTTCTTCATTTATCCCTTCCTTCCCTCATTCCTTCCTTCCCTCGTTCCTTCCTTTCCTTATTCCTCCCCCAATTTCTTCCTTACTTTATCCTTTCCTTCCTTTCTTCATTTATCACTTCCTTCCCTTACTCCTTCCCTCATTCCTTCCTTCCCTCACTCTTTCCTTCCCTCACTCCTTCCTTCCTTCCTTTCTTCATTTATCCCTTCCTTCCCTCATTCCTTCCTTCCCTTACTCCTTCCCTCACTCCTTCCTTCCTTTATCCCTTCGTTCCGTCCTTCCTTTCTTCATTTATCCCTTCCTTCCCTCATTCCTTCCTTCCCTCGTTCCTTCCTTTCCTTATTCCTTCCCCAATTTCTTCCTTACTTTATCCTTTCCTTCCTTTCTTCATTTATCCCTTCCTTCCCTTACTCCTTCCCTCATTCCTTCCTTCCCTCACTCTTTCCTTCCCTCACTCCTTCCTTCCTTCCTTACCTCATTCCTTCCTTACTTTATCCCTTCCTTCCCTTGTTCCTTCCTTTCCTTATTCCTTCCCAAATTCCTTCTTTCCTTTATCCCTTCATTCCCTCATTCCTTCCTTCCTTTATCCCTTCATTCCCTCATTTCTTCCTTCCTTCCCTCCATCATTTCGTCCTTCCTTCCTTCCCTCATTCCTTCCTTCACTTATTACTTCCTTCCTTTATCCCTTCCTTCCCTTTTCCCTCCTTCCTTTATCCCTTCCTTCCTTTATACCTCTCTCCCTTTCTTTATCCTTTTTTTCTCCATCCATCCATCCATCCATCCATCCATCCATCCATCAGTCGATCATGGTTCTGCCGTTGTGAGATGAAAGATGTACTGGACCTCTTAGGTTACCGTAGATCAGTGGACAAGGAAGTATGTTTGATTTAAACCTTGGTAGAGACACTGTTGGTCCAAAGCTTCATTGGTCCTAAGCAATATGCATGCTCCTATTTTTTGATGCTTGACTTAAGCGTCAGGGCACATTTTGTCTGTTCTAAAGAGAGAAGCAGCATTTCATGCTACATTTTAGTACTAAATACACCACATGCTGATTGTCAATGTTTAAATCACTGGCTCTGATGAATGTCGAATTGGGACTTTTTCCACTTTGAAAAGGATTTGAACTTACCAGCAACAGAGACAGACGGTAAATACACGCCTATTCAACCACATATAGTCAAAATATGTCTGTTGTCTGTAGATTTATCCTGTATTTTCTTTTGAAGATATAGAAATGCACAGAGTGGAGTTAAACAAGAACACAGCACAGTCAGGTGCGCTGCAGATTTAAAGGGACAGGAAAGACCAGTCAGGCCTGCGACTGCAGCAACAACGTTGTATTGTAAATTATAAACATGTTATCGTATTATGGGTATGTCCCAAGCAAACCTAAGGCCATGTCATTAGAACTTGTGAATGGATCTTATTGGACTTTGATTTTCTGGCGGCACTTTGAGCAGAACTCCTCCTCTTCAGGTGATGAACTTCATGAACAAGCTGGCAGGAAACGAGTACGTGGGCTTCAGCAACGCCACGTGAGTTCATCAACACGCCGGATAGTCACATATCTGAGACGAGCACAACTAACCCGTCTACTGAGGGCTTCACATCTTGAACAGAACCGTTTGTGTTTGTTGTCCCAGTTTCCAGTCTGAGCGCGAGTCCGGAGACAGGAACTTTGCCATCGGCTACTATCTGAAGGAGAAGAAGGTGAGGAGATCTCCTTCAACCTTCAAGCTCAGCAGGGGAGCTTTCTGATCGTGTTTTTCTCCTTGCAGTGTTTCCCTGAAGGGACCGACATGACCTCTATCCTGGACTTCTACTTCCAGGTCAGTCTCTGGTTCTGACTGTGGCCGATGAGTGTTAGAACCACAGCGGATCCTGAATCTGCTCCCCTCTTGCAGCTCTGCTCCATCGAGGTGACCTGTGAGAGCGCCAGCGTCATGGCGGCAACACTGGCAAACGGCGGCTTCTGTCCAATCACGGGCGAGCGCGTGCTGAGCCCCGAGGCGGTCCGGAACACGCTGAGCCTGATGCATTCCTGCGGGATGTACGACTTCTCTGGGCAGTTCGCTTTCCATGTCAGTGTCCCCCTCTGATCCCAAACACAAAGCTTTATGCTGTAAACGAGTCCCACATCCCCTCCGCTGAGATGTGACAGATTCCATGGAGATTAGACGCGGCACAGTAACGCTTTGTCACCGCTCTGCTCCAGGTCGGGCTCCCGGCTAAATCCGGGGTGGCCGGTGGGATTCTGCTGGTTGTTCCCAACGTGATGGGCATCATGTGCTGGTCCCCCCCGCTCGACAAGCTGGGGAACAGCGTGAGGGGAATCCAATTCTGCACGGTAACCACAGTTGTTCTGTGAAGTCAGGGGTCACATGATAAACCACCAGAACATGAAACCGAACCACTTCTCTCCCTCACAGGACCTGGTTTCACTCTTCAACTTTCACAACTACGACAACCTGAGGCACTTTGCCAAGAAGCATGACCCTCGCAGGGAAGGTGGCGACCAGAGGGTGGGTCTGCTTTAACATGGTCTATATTACTATGTGTGGGTGATCATCCAGTATAGCTGCAAGTGTCTCAATTAGAGTTGAATCTATAACTTGTCAGGGTTGAATCCGCAACTTGTCAGGGTTGAATCCGCAACTTGTCAGGCTTGAATCCGCAACTTGTAAGGGTTGAATCTATAACTTGTCAGGATTGAATCTATAACTTGTCAGGGTTGAATCTATAACTTGTCAGGGTAGAATCTATAACTTGTCAGGGTAGAATCTATAACTTGTCAGGGTAGAATCTATAACTTGTCAGGCTTGAATCTATAACTTGTCAGGGTTGAATCTAACTTGTCAGGGTTGAATCTATAACTTGCAGTGTTTCCCGCAGTAATTTGCTTATGCGAGGCGGGCCGACTTGCGGAGCGGGGGGGGGGGGGTGGACGACACGTTTTCCGCGTACCGGCTCGCGGGGGGGGGGACGACGACACGTTTTCCGCGTACCGGCTCGCGGAGAGGGGGGGGGTGGACGACACGTTTTCCGCGGACCGGCTTGCGGGGGGGGGGGGGTATCCCTGGGTTTTTTCCCTGCCATTCACGCACGCGCGAAAGCAACAAAAAACCGCGTGTTAGCGTCACTTTTTTTTTTTTTTTTTTTTTTTTTTTTTTTTTTTTTTTTTTTTTTTTTTTGGAATGTTGGCGAGGCGGTAGCGTGAGTTTGGCGAGGCGGCCGCCTCGCCAACATAGCGCTGCGGGAAACCCTGACTTGTCAGGGTTGAATCTATAACTTGTCAGGGTTGAATCTATAACTTGTCAGGGTTGAATCCGCAACTTGTCAGGGTTGAATCCGCAACTTGTCAGGGTTGAATCCGCAACTTGTCAGGGTTGAATCCGCAACTTGTCTGGCTTTAATCCGCAACTTGTCAGGTTTGAATCTATAACTTGTCAGGTTTGAATCTATAACTTGTCAGGGTTGAATCTATAACTTGTCAGGATTGAATCTATAACTTGTCAGGGTTGAATCTATAACTTGTCAGGGTTGAATCTATAACTTGTCAGGATTGAATCTATAACTTGTCAGGTTTGAATCTATAACTTGTCAGGGTTGAATCTATAACTTGTCAGGGTTGAATCTATAACTTGTCAGGGTTGAATCTATAACTTGTCAGGCTTGAATCTATAACTTGTCAGGCTTGAATCTATAACTTGTCAGGCTTGAATTTATAACTTGTCAGGGTTGAATCTATAACTTGTCAGGTTTGAATCTATAACTTGTCAGGGTTTGAATCCGTAACTTGTCAGGTTTGAATCTATAACTTGTCAGGGTGTGAATCCGTAACTTGTCAGGATGTGAATCCGTAACTTGTCAGGGTGTGAATCCGTAACTTGTCAGGGTTGAATCCGTAACTTGTCAGGGTTGAATCCGTAACTTGTCAGGGTTGAATCCGTAACTTGTCAGGGTTGAATCCGTAACTTGTCAGGGTTGAATCCGTAACTTGTCAGGGTTGAATCCGCTACTTGTCCGGGTTGAATCCGCTACTTGTCCGGGTTGAATCCGCAATTTGTCAGGGTTGAATCTATAACTTGTCAGGGTTGAATCTATAACTTGTCAGGGTTGAATCTATAACTTGTCAGGGTTGAATCCGTAACTTGTCAGGGTTGAATCCGTAACTTGTCAGGGTTGAATCCGTAACTTGTCAGGGTTGAATCCGTAACTTGTCAGGGTTGAATCCGTAACTTGTCAGGGTTGAATCCGCAACTTGTCAGGGTTGAATCCGCAACTTGTCAGGTTTGAATCCGTAACTGGTCAGGGTGTGAATCCGTAACTTGTCAGGGTGTGAATCCATAACTTCTCAGAATTGAATCTGTAACTTGTCAGGGTTGAATCCGTAACTTGTCAGGGTTGAATCCGTAACTGGTCAGGGTGTGAATCCGTAACTGGTCAGGGTGTGAATCCGTAACTGGTCAGGGTGTGAATCCATAACTTGTCAGAATTGAATCTATAACTTGTCAGATTTGAATCTGCAACTTGTCAGGGTGTGAAGCCGTAACTTGTCAGGTTTGAATCTGTAACTTATCGGACTTTTAATGATAAATAAAGATTTTGATGTATGATTTATGTTTATTTAAGGTGGTAAAGCTTGGATGTTTGAGTAGCCATGATGCAGCTGGATGACTGGTTCTCTCCTCCTCATCTCCAGGTGAAGTCTGTCATCAACCTGCTGTTTGCAGCGTACACCGGAGACGTCTCCGCCCTGCGCAGGTTCGCTTTGTCCTCCATGGACATGGAGCAGAGGGACTACGACTCCAGAACGGCGTTACACGTTGCGGCTGCTGAAGGTGGGAGCCGGACAGGAAGCAGAACCTGGTGTCTTGTATTCTGGGAGCTGATGTTCTGCTGGTGCGTTTCAGGTCACGCCGAGGTGGTTCGCTTCCTGCTGGAGGCCTGTAAGGTCAACCCCGTCCCCAAAGACAGGTACAGGACATCATCTACAGGAGCTTCAGGCACTCCTGCAGTCTGGAACCTTCTCTTGTTCCCTTAAAGTTTACCACTTCGTGACCTGCTTCCTGCGTGATCCCTCTGCAGGTGGGGAAACACGCCGATGGACGAGGCCGTGCACTTCGGCCACCACGACGTGGTGACCATCCTCAAAGATTACCACAACCAGTACAGCCCGCAGGACACCGCTGTGGAGAAGCAGAGCGCCGAGAAGAACCTGGACGGCATGCTGTGATCGAAACGTGATCCTCGGCACTCAACAACCCCAGCAGCATCTCACAGCTTCCTCCACCATCAGAGCTCCCTGTCGTCTGTAGTGTCTGTTCTCGTCTGGGTCGAATCACGAATGAGAGAGTTTGAAGCAGGGCTTTTATTCTGAAAACCGGAAGCAGCAGGATGTCAGTCCGTTGTTTTAAACGTTCCTGAGTGTCGGGGTGTGACTCCCGGTGGATGTTTGTGTTCCTCCTGGTGGATCCGGAACCCATTCATGTTCTGGGTGTAAATATGTTCAGCTGTAGCTCTGTTGTTAGTCTCCAGTGGTTTTACAGAAACTTTCTAAACGTCGTCGTTGTTCATCTTTAAGCTCCAAGCTGTCTGTTGGTTTTTTTTACTCCTTCCTGTCGGGTTTATTCAGCTCCTCTCTACGAATCATGGAGGCGAAAGAAGCGGGTTGTACATATCGAAGGTGACACCACCAGACTGCATGGAGCCCATTCCCTCAGGACCAGAACCAGAACCAGCTGGGTTTTATCCAGCCTATCTGATCCAGGTAAAAACAGCAAACTAGGCAGCATTAAGTCAGACTGGGCCTTTAAACATGGCACGGTTCTTTGCTTAGAGTCACAGATCAGAACAATCAGGATCTTTCTGATGATGTTTGACACTTGTAGGTGAGTTGGAAAATTTTTTGCGCATTTTACTAGTAAAGTGAGTCTTTTTTTCCTGGTTCTCACTTTTTTGGCCCAGGGCTTAAGGATTAGGCCATAATGAATGGAAGTCAGGGTATGGTCCTGAGTAAGTTTTTAAAACAAGGATGTGTGTGTGTGTGTGTGTGTGTGTGTGTGTGTGTGTGGACGGCCTTGTCTAGCTATAGTGGTGGGGACCCACTCTTCACAACCAACTTTATGGGGACCCTGAGGTTCCCATAAAGTTGAATTGATTTAAGGCTTGGGTCAGGTTGAGGCCTTAGAAAGAAATGGAAAATTAATGGAATTCAATGCAAACGATAGTAAGTCTGTCTGTGTGTGTGTGTGTGTGAAGGGGACTTGTTCGTCTCAGGACCCCGAGATTGTTTTTACCTTCGGTCGTATCTGAAGAGCCCTGCAGACGCTCTCCTGTGTTCCTTCTTAACTCGGTTCCCAAACAACCTGTGCAGCGTTCCAGTCCTCGGGTCAGAACCAGCCTCTCCATGGGTTGGTGGTTAAAAAGCACAGCGCTGCAGCAGGAGGCGATGGACGATGAGAGCGGACTCTGAGCTGCAGCGCCTTGAGTTGTGTGACGTTCTGTTTGTGTTGCTGCAGCTGTCTGAATGTACCGTGTTTGTTCTGCTTCTTCTTCTTTATGTGTATTTATGGCACCACACCTCAGTGAGATATATTTATGTACACCCGAAAAAAAATCTAATAAAATAATGGAAAACAAACTGCATGCCGTTTAATTTCATTGTTATTATCATTACTACTATTATTATTGTTTTAGTTTAGAAAAACCTTTATGGCTTCTAGGACTTTATTATTTTATATTTGCATTATGTTGATGCACTGCAAAAAGGGAACTAAAAGTAAAATTTCTTAAATTTAGTTTATTTTTCCTTGATTTGAGCAGCTAAATAAGACTATTTGCCAATGGAATTTCTACCTCTAAAACAAGATTAACATCCTACACTTGAAATAAGATGATGGAGATGAATTGTTATTTTAAGTGCAAAAATCTTATTCCATTAGCAAATTATTTTATTTACCAGCTCAAATCGATGAAAAATACACTCATTCAAGAGGATTTTACCTACTTTAAGTTCCCTTTTTGCATTGTGCAAATGTATTAAAAATGAAACCTGTTGTATATTTCAGTGCAGCGGTTTTCCAAAGTGGGGGATGTAAGATTTTTTTTGCTAATGTGCTAAAAAGATTAAATATTTTCCTATTTGTGAAACCGAAACCAAAGTAAAACTTTACAAGATGTGCAAAACTCCTAATTTTAGCATAGGGGGAAGACTGTTTTTTTATTTTTTTATTTTATGACTTTAATCTATTACTATTATAATTTGATTCTCATTTCTATCTATGTCCCACCTGTGGGTCATCAGTCTCTGGGGCTGTTATTCTGAGGCCCGCGGGCTGAAAAGTTTCAGAACTCTTGTTTTAGTGCTTATTCAAAGTTTTTTTTAAATGCATAACTATTGCAAATTGATTTAAATTGGACTTTTATTCCTTTTCAACACGTCTATTTCCTCACAAGGTGAACAGCTCTTCAATATTTTGCAAATATCCACCTATTTTATTTCCATTTCATGAACTGGACCAGAATCAGAGCTCTGGGCGGTGTTGGACCTTCCCAGGCTTCAAACTCAATGTACTGGATGGAAAGATTTTAAGAGTAAATTGGATCATTTTAAAAATGGACCATTTCTACCATGTGAGGACGGACTGGGAGAAATGAATCCTTCCGAAAGGAAAAAATCCAGTTCTTTATGTTCTGAGGGGAAACCTGCTTCTGAAGTGAAGCCAGAGAAGAAGCTGTGGAGCAGAACCCAGCTGCTCAGAGTTCTGGTTGGACCTGCTGGGCTGTTTTCCAGGAGGAGATGAAGATTTTGGATGTCGACGCCCCTTTTTGGGATGTCCACGCCCCTTTTTGAGATGTTGACGCCTCTCTATGTAGAAACACCCTGAAATTTTAGTGAAATACGAGAAACGTGGATATTTTTGTAGATGAGCGAGTAGCTCAGGGAGTAAGAAGACATGCTGGTTGGCTTACTGTTATCTAAAGGTCGCAGGTTCGATTCCAGAGGGCATCTTGCTACTTTTTGCTTTCATTAGAGCGAAAATGGAGGTAAAACTGGTCTAGTTCAGGACGCGAACCTGCAACCTGTGACTCTGTAGCTCACTTCTTACTCCTCTGAGCCACTGCTCATCACACTAGAAAGGGTTCTCGGGCGCCATTTGTCTTGTAAAAGTGAAAGATTTTGGTAAAAAAAAAAAAAAAAATTCCATGAAGGAGCAGGAAGCTGAAGGCTCCAGCTGAGGAAGAGGGTTGATCAGGAGGTGCTTGGTTGGTCTGAAGGCTCTTGGTTCTGCTCCACAGATCATCACCTGCAGAGTCTCCTCCCACGGCTCTGCTTCATGAACCCACTGAAGCTCTTCAAACCACCAGGAGCCCGGTTCTTACAGAAAAAGACTTTATTTTTTCCTCAGTAAATTATTTCATGTTTACATAAATATAAATAGACTTTCTTTGAATCTGGACACTTTTTGGACTAGTCCAGAACCTCAGAATTAAAACATTTAAAGGCCGGCATGGCATGCAGAGTCACATTTCATCATAGAAAATAAAAACAGGTAAAAACTGAGTTCTGTTAGTCCTCAGCAGAGTGAATGAGGTTAGATGACCCAACTAGAGGAACCTGAACATGATGAGGGAACACAGAGCGTACGGGCAGAACCACCAGGAGGGAAGTTGGCTTGGAGCCTTAAAGACGGATGCAGGAACAGCAGCAGAGGGAGACGTCTTCAGCTTTCATCCTGAAAGTCTGAACTCATCTGTGGAGACGACAAAAACCCGTTAGTTTGACTTTTCTTCACAGAGGAGATAAAAATAAAAGACATTCATTGTTCAGAAGAACCGGTTCAGTTAACGTGGATCGTTCACAGTTCCTCGCCTAGAACCTCTGATCAACAATAAACCCATCAGTTACAGCTGGTGGTCCTGGTTCTGAAGCTGGCCCAGACCACCTCCGTGTCTGGATGTTCTAAACCCCGTCGGTTCTAAACCAGCTGCAACGAGTCACACACCGTCCATAAAAAGGTCCGCAGGACATTTCCCCAGAAATCTTGAGAGATCGAGACGTTTCTGGTAAATGTGAGATGGGATGTTTGCATTCTTTCTGGGTCAGAACAGGTTCTGGACATGGATGCCTGCAGAGCTTTAAATGTTGTTCTGGGGCCTCCTGGATGAGGCGTTGATGAGCTCTTGGAGTAGTTTTGGTGGGTCAGCCAATCCTGGGAAGGTTCTCCACTGTTCCATGTTCTCTCCATGCATAGAGAACGGTTCTAAGAGGTTCTCTGGACTCCAAAGCCTAAGAAACAATGTTAATAACCCCCTCCAGACTCACAGATGTCAATAACTTTCTCTCATCTGATTCTTTAGACTGATGTGTCGCTTCTGGGGATCCTTCTGCCTACTCTGTACCGCCAGGCAGGTTTTCTTGGTTCTACAGGTCGCAGTCGTACCTTTGCATTAGATTTAAACACGTTTCATTCCTCACATCACTGCACATGAATAAAGCGAAGTAAAAAAAAAAAAAAATGCAGACAGTTCTGAAGTTCTAAGAGCAGCTCGGATAAAAAACCCGACGTTGACCCAGAGAACGTCACATCAGTAGAAGACAACACAGTTGGTTCTGCTATACTTACATCTACAACAAGAAGTTAGAAGTTTCAAAGCTGCAGCTCATATCTTGCTCCTGCAAGCAAAGGTCTGTTTAGAGACACTGATAATGGGTCCAAGCAGAACCAAGCATGCAGGAACGGTTCATGCAGGCTCAGTCCAAACGGTTGGGGCTTTTCTATGTTAGGTTAAGCTGAGGGAGGGAGAGGCATGCTTTTAGTTCTTCACGTCAAAAAAAAGGTTCCCCATCCTTCGGTCCGTTTACCAAGAAGAAGACGACACCAGAACTGTCAGAGTGGTGCCGTCGGACCAGAACTCTACTGTTAACGGCTTCGACCAGTTCTGTGTCGAGCTTCTTTAGCCCCAAACTGGGGCCCAGGCAATCGGTCTGGAACCAGAACAAAAAGCACCCACCCAGAACCAGACCAGAGAGGCTGAAACCAGTCCCAACATTGATTTAAAACACAATAAATCTGAAAATGAAGAGAAAATATTAAACTAATCTAATCAAAATTCACCAGCTTTGTTTCTGGTGTCATCTCCCCTTTGATTTTCGTCACTAAACCCAACTATCACAGTTTATTACTGGTGGTGTGTATTTGGGGGGGGGGGGGGGGGGGACGGGACCATGCAGAACTACTGGAGCTACACAACATGCGGACCTGAGCGCCATGATGACTTTACCTGGGGAACCAAACCGTGTAGATCCAACTAGAAAACAGAGCGATTGACAGGAAGAAGACAGATTCAGAGCCAGATAGAGGGAAACGGACAGACACTTGATCGGGGGGGCGGAGTCAAGACAGGTGAGTTCCAGGTGAGTACATCGCTACAGCAGCTATGGTTAGAGTCAGGGACATCTAGATCCTAGCAGCTCCCCTGCAGGGACATCTGCTGTCTGGGAGAGGAATTGCAGCCTTCCAGTGTGAGCTATACGTCGCATCATTACAAGATACTTTAAACATGTGAGAAATCAACGAGTCGAAGCGATTTTCATGCGGCCCGTCTGATGACGACATCGTCCTGATGCTTATTGCAGAAAGCGGTATTTACCCTATCCTGCCGCTGTCAGTGTCACCATGCACCCTGATTTAACAAAAATCAGAGACCTCCATTTTATTAGAGAAATCTGGTCACCTTAGGGAAGGTGTCTTTGATTTGAGGGGGGGATCAGATTCTGACGAGTGAGCTGCAGAATAAAGCTGTGAACCTCCCTGACTCGGCAGTTTTAGCAGCCGTCTGTAGGTTAGTGAAGCTCAGAGCTGTTAGGGACGACAGGACTCACCACGGCGTCGATGTCTCGGGGGCTGACGTAGCGCTCCAAGGCTTTGTAGTCGTCAGGAGACATGGGCATCATGTTGTCCTGCAGTCGGGACGGATGTCTGCGGCACAGCACCAACAACATGCTGGTTAGCGAACTCAATCACAAGCAGAAAGGGTTTGTAAACCGAAAACATAATTTCATAAATGAACAAAGTATCAAAGCAGACGATATTTGGTTCTAAAACACACAAAGAGGACATTTGATATAGAAAGGATTATCTTTGCTTTTTTTAATGCATTTTCTGCAGAATTCCTCATTACCGCAACATTAGTTACTCTGAACACCAGGAATACTTTAGATTGTTTGCGAATGAGTTAAGCAACACCTTTGCTTCAAGATGGCCACCACGTATAAGATGAGATAGTTCCCCACATTCAGGAACATTTCACGCTGCAATTTCAGCCTTATACATCTGTGTACGATGATTAAAAACGTGACAGCTTATTTTTCGTTAGCATACAATGTTTTGTTCATCCTCTACAACAGTTTAGGTTCCGGAGCGAACTTTGTACCGTCATGAGTGCAGACTTGGGTGCATAGCAAGTATGGGTTCCCTGATTGGTTGTTATACAGACAGACCTAATCAGTCAGCTACTTACTATGTGCTACAGACTTTACAGAACAGAGGACTAAGAACCTTGTGCTTCCATTTCTGACCTACATGTAAAATTATGGAGACAAGCAGTCTTCTAAATGCTCAAATCTCACCTGAATTGTAATTTTATGAAATTTACACTGACCTTGGTATAAAACTCCATTTCTATAAGCAGCTCTTATTTTGATCAGGGGTCCTGAATTAACCGTATTTTCTAAAACATCTCCTGGTAATAGTCACATAAGCACATCTCCTTACAATAAACTAGAAATATAAATGTGAAAAATTGCTTTAAATCATCGGTTATTAAAGCAGGTACCTCAGAAAAATGTATTTTCCTTGCTTCGCTTTAATGCATATACAGTCGACTGTGCAATTTTTACAGGCATCAATTTTGGCACCACTTTTATTTAAGTTTCTTAGAGACATTTTCTTTCCTCTGCCAATTAAGTCAATTGAATTTTGTTTATCTAAATATCAACAATTAACAATAAATGTCATATCAGGGCACTTTATCTTTAATTGAACCGACTTTGTAGACAGAACCTAACCCAGACCTGGAAGCAGAGCCGTAGTTTAACACACCTCTCTGCAGCTTCTGTACCGTTACCCATCCCTTTTCGCACAGACTGTCTCACCCATGGCCAAAATCAAACAGATTAAAAATTAAATCTAATTATAAAAATGAATTGATTGTAATACATTTTTTTTATGATTAGCTCCTGTTTTAAACAACTCCAAATGAGTCATCTACTCAGGAAAGTTATGAGGCAACACTTATTTCTTCATAGTTAATGATCCAAAGTATGAAGACAAAAGCGGGTGGGTCTGCATATATTTTGAGCAAAACCAATTGAATCAAGGATAGTTTTAAAAGGCTACATTAAGGTTATCACATTCAGTGTCAACATGAATCTTAACCCCCCCCCCTCCCCCTCCCCCCCACTATAATAACCTTGTCAGTCTTTAACTCTAAATCAGATAAAAAGTCTAAGAACTGATCTAAAAACTGAGTGTGAGGGCCTATTGAACGACACAAAACAACAAAGAAGAGGTTTTATTGCTCTGCAGTTTGGATGAGGGAAACTGAGGGTTAAATGTTCAAATGAATTGTATTTATTAAATGGCCTGGGACTAATTAATACATCAGACTGAAAGATGGTTGCTATTCCTCCTCCTGTAGTTATGGGAATGTGGAAATTTTAATAATCAGAAGTTCACTTATTTATACTAACGTAGGCCTCTGGTACCCAGGTTTCTGTGAGACAAAATAAATGTGTCAAACTTACCCTGATCTTAATATTTTCAATCGCTTCATTCTAAGCAAGTTGTCTCCACCTCCTCCTCTATGCTGGAAACTATTTAACAAGACTGGTTTTGTAAATTTAAGCCTCCTTTGTGCTGTGACAAAACAAAGTGTACGCTTTGACTTAAGAGAGAACAGAGCCAGAAAAGGACAGTGCTGAGCCACTTTTAGATGTAGTACAGTGCTTAGAAGTGCAGCAGGGTAGTGGAGTCCTGCCTAAACAGTACTTAAGCACTGTGGGAACACCACGATTCATAATCCAAAATCAATTGATTGCTAAGGACAGTTGCTTCTCTGACGTCAAACCAGGATAAGACTGAATTATATCAGGATATAAAAACAGAATCCAAGTGGAACCAGAACAAAACTCAGGATTCATTCAGGATAACACCGGGAGAAAATCCAAACACACTGCAAAAAAGAAACTAAATGTAAGGTTTTCTTGAAATGAGTTCATTTGTCCTTGATTTGAGATGGTAAATAAGATGATCTGCTAATGGAATAAGATTCTTGCACTTAAAATGGGAACAACTTACTTTCATCTTATTTCAAGTGACACATATCTATTTATCTTATGTTGGGGTAAATAAATAAAAAACGCATTCCAATCAAGACAAAGTCGCTAATAAAAATTTTAATAAAAATAATAATAGGATGAAATCTGGACAGGACCGGGACAGAAACCAGGATAAAACTCTACAAGTACACTGAGACATTTTACCGATGTTCTCATGTTTTCTGAATCTGTTCTGGTTTTAGATCAATGCCACTTATCTTTTTCCTCACATTTAAATCAAATCCTTCTCCCTGTATACAAACTCCAGTTGTTCAACCACCTATAATTACTGTAAAAGATGCTCATTTAGTATTATTAAAAATTAAATATAGAATTTATTAACAAAGAAATAAATACATCCACTACTTAAGATTACAAATAAATAATTACATTAGGCAATGATGTAAAACTCTATACTTTGTTTAAGCTCAATTGTTTGAATTAGTCAAGCCTTTCAGATAAGTTATTAAGTATGTAAAACTTACTTTTGCAGTCATGAGTCTTTATTAAATGCGTTAAATATGGGCTAAATCCATATTAAATCAGTGTTAAAGACAGGTTAAAGGTGTTTAATGTACCTAAATCCCGCTTTATAAAGCTCTCTCACTGTTTTTACCTAAAACTAAACTAGGTGTTATGTGTGTGTGGCTTACACTTCAGAGACAGATATGAGCTCCGTCTTCATGTAGCCGCTCTTCTCCGTGCTCTCCACGTCCATCGGCTCTTGAGCTGCAACGGGACCAGAACTTAGATGAGCGTCTGATCAGGTCGATCTCTAACAGACTGAAGGAAGCAGCTCAGCAGCTCTGGGTCTTACTCTCTGAGGGTTTGGGGTAGTACTTCCCGAAGGCCTTGTCTTTGGGGATGTCGGGGTAGAGGAAGCGCAGCGGGTTCTCGGGGATGTTCTCCACAGCCATCACCTTGTAGGTGCGGATGATGTCTGGCAGCGACACGGCCGTCAGCTCCTTCTTGGTGTACGGCTCCACGGAGTGATAAACCGGCTTGTCTGAGAGGAAAGAACAAAGATTCATCTGCTGGAACATACAAGTTGCACCGCACTATACGCATTTAGACAATTATTTCACACAATCGAAGACTAAAAACTGACATTTAATCTGGTAAACCAATTTATTAAATTACACATATTACTGAATAATATGGAACATACCTGGGTGGTTGAATGGGGTAAATTAGCATAACAAGCTAGCAACTCCAACCGGCAAGTTTGTTATCAATGCATTTCAACTCAACAGCCGTTATGCTGAATTTTGTCAGAATTATGCTAATTTAGACCGTGACTGTAATGGTGCTACGTGCTAAGCTAACAGAACGAGACAGATGTTTGAGAGCAACAAAAAGCTCACGTGCATCAACGACGTTGTAACCTGCCAGGACAACAAACCTGTAAGCTAGCGCTAGCTTCAATTAGCTTCACGGACATTCTGATAACAGGGTTCTGTCGCATTCTGGGCCCTTTGAGCAGCACGACGCAACACTCCGCTGCGTAAATGCAGACTGAAACAGCGAAACATACAAACGTGAGCAGTTTTTGTCCTCTATAAGTTAATGTTTCAATTCATTTTTAAGTGGTACAGGTGCAAGATAGTTTTCACAAGCCTATGGCGCCCTCTTGTGGCTATAGACGCCACTGTTTACTCCTTGGTTTCTTTCTGGTTGTTTGTGCTAATTCTTTGTCCTGTGCTAGACTCCACCTTCTCCAGGATGTGGGTGTGGTTTCCAGAGTCCAATGCAATCAGCAATCACCTGTGTCCTATTTAAAGGCTGTGATCCTGCACCTCAGTGCTTCTTACATATGCTTGCCAGTGCAAAGGCCTGCCTTTGTCATCTTTTTTTAATGTACACTTGGTCAAACTGGGTTGGTAGGGGAGAGCTGCCTTTTGGTTTAACCCCAGTTTTCTCTTGTTTAAGTGATTGTTAGGTTTAGGTTAGTTTGTAGGTTTGTACTATTTTACTTTCATTGTTGTTAGGTAAGTTCTTCTTTTTATTTTCTAATTAGGGTTGTTTTGTTTATGTTGGCCTGGGCTCTCCCTGAAGTTTTAACCGTCTGAATTGTAAATAATGTAAAATTAGAAGTAAATAAATGTCTAAAAGATAAACTTTGCCTCCTCAGTCCTCTTCCTCAATTTATGTCCGTCCCATATAACCCCTAGACTAAGCCAAGGGACGTAACACTGGTCGATATGAATTACCATTTAAATTTGAAATACAAGTCACAGGATCGGCCAAATTATGAAAAAAAAAAAATGCAACTTATAGTCTGAAGTATATCTTCAAGTATACCACTTTTTGCTGAGGGTAGCACTAAGAAATCAGTACAGGGGCCACAAATGGCCCCCAAGCCGCACTGTGGACACGCCTGCTCTAGATGAAGCAGAGCAGGATTCAGACCCTCATGTCTGCCTGCCATACCGTGGACGTCGTGCTCAATCCAGGTGAAGGTGATGGCTCCCTCCTTGCTGCTCTCGCTGAAGCGCAGCAGGAAGGTCCCGGGACACTTGTCGCTCAGCATGCCCTTCTCCCTCTCCTTGCTGATGAAGCCCATGATGCATCTGCACAGAAACGCACATGCGGTGAGTTTTAAAAAAAAAAAAGAATCTGAGGGGACGCCGCGGCAGCACCGGAGCAGCTCTCACCCGTCGTTCCACAGCGACAGTAGGTGCCTCTTGATCAGGTCCAGGATTCCTTCGATCCACAGCCAGAAGGGGAAGGCTTTCTCGTTGGCGCTCTGCTGAGGGGGCGATGGAAACACGTGAGCTCCGGGCCGGACCAGCGCCACACGATGAGAAACCTACGCAGAACCGTCGAAGCTTACCTTGCAGAACTTGGTCCAGGGAATCATGCCGTCTGGATTCCTCTGAGCTTTGGCTCCTTTGAACAAAAAACAATCACTTTTACATATTTTCACACCAGCGCGGCTGGCTAACCAGTAAAAAAAAAAAAAAAAAAAAAAACGAAAAAAAGATATAAAATAGCTGAAGTAGTTGAAGATAGCAGAAGGGTTTGTGAATATTTTAAATGCTGAATGGAGTTTCTAGCTGAAAGTACATAGATGTAGGAAGCTGTGAAAAAAGCTGAAAGTTTTAGCTGAATTTGCTGAAATTTATGTGATGTCCATACATTTCCAATGGCAAAATGTATGCAGAAAAAGATGGATATTTAAAAGATTATAAGAGCTAATGGTACAAAAAGATATTGCCGTAATGTCCTGAATGACTTGAAAAGTGTAAAAGTTGAACGGTTAAAATAGCAAAACAATTGTAGGTGAAGAAGTTAAATGAAAAACTGGTGTGGAAGAATAATAAAGATAAACTAGAAAAAGCTGTTCCTGCGTAACAGCGAGTGAGAATGCTAATCTGCAGAATGATTTGAGCAGAAGATGCAGAAGATCCTTGCAGAAGAGAAAAAAAAAATAGCTGAAAAACATTGAAATCAGATTTGAAGAATTTGAAAAAATTGCAGAATTTGAAGGGATTTGAAAAATTGGAAGGAATTTGAAGAATTTGAAAAATTTGAAGGAATTTAAAAAAAAAAAATGTGAGGGAATTTGAAAGAGTTTAAGAATTTGAAAAAAAAAATTAAATTAAAAATTTGGAAGAAGAATTTGAAAAAAAAAAAAAAAATCAAAAAAATTGTAAAATCTGAAGAATTAGAACAATTAGAAGAACTGGAAGTATAGGGAGAATGTGAAGAATTTGAAGGAATTTGTATCAATTTGCACTGATTTCAATGGTAACAGCCAAAAAAAAAAAAAAAAAAAAAAAAACACGCACAAAAAGTGTATAAAAGTATAAAAGTTAGCATAACCATGAGATATTGCAGTCATGCCGGGAACGAGCCTAACATTTTGATACCATAATTGTTAAAATCGGTTGAAGTATGCGGGAGTAGTTAGACGCCAACGGAATAATGATAAAGAAAAAACAGGAAACAATAATTGAGAATGCTGTATAGCATTAATAAAAAAGAGAAACGGGAACACTTATTACGATTGAAGATGAATTAAATTACCATAAAAAAAACATAAAATTTGAGCATAAAGGAGAATGAAAAGTTGTAATAGAGGAGAAAAGAAACAGCAGAAGTTTTTCCAGGCGGTAAAGGTGAGGACGGGTTTGTGGGTCGGGGTTCTGACCGAGCAGCTTGTCCGCCAGCATGTTGAGCTGCTCCTGGTTGAGGCCTCGCTTGGTGACGGACGAGAACTGCCAGCTGAGCACCTCGGACAACTGAGACCACTTGGCGGCGGGAGGGGACAGGAAGAACTTGAGGTTCTGGAGAACAGAGAGGAGGGTTAGCGTCGGCGCAGCGGGGGGGGAGGAGCCGACGGAGGGAGAACCGGTCCTCACCTTGGGCTCCGTGGTGAGCATGTTGTACCAGAGGATGGAGGCCCAGCCGCTGGGCAGCTGGCAGACGTTGGAGATGACGACGAGGGGCAGGGCCGTGGCCTGAAACACAAACACGCGTCACTCCTACGGCTCCGACCCGCAGGCCGAGGCTGCCTCCGAGTCCCGTGGGCTCACCTCCAGCTTGATGCTGAGTCCGGACTGGTTCGGGTGCAGCTCCGACTCGAAGCTGAGCGAGTGGAGCTCCTCGGTGACGATCAGGGGACCCTGGGGGAAACCGCAGGACGGCGCGTCAGACGGAAACAACGACAAACGGACACATAGCTGCAGGAGAAACAGGACCGAGCTGCAGAACCGACCGGACACACTGCAAAAAGATAACTAAAGAATAAGTAAAAGTTTCTTGAAATTAATGTATTTCTTCTGGATTTGAGCAGGTAAATAAGATTATTTGCCAATGGAATGATTATTTTGACCCCTAAAATAAGACAATTAGATATACTGCACTTGAAATAAGACGATGGAGATGAGTTGTTCCTATTTTAAGTTCAAAAATCTTATTCCATTGGCAAATAATCCTATTTACCTGCTCAAATTAAAGAAAAGTGCTCTCATTTCAAGAAATATTTTCTTATTTTTAGCTCTATTTTAGCAGTGCGGGTGGAGTCCGGGTGGGTTCTGCAGGGTCTCACACACTGAAGACCAGTTTTGGCACATTTGAAATCTGGAGAAGGTCCGATCTAATGAATCTCTGACTTAAAATAATCCAGTTTCCTGAGAACAACACAAGATTTTCTGGGCCCGTTTGAAAGGAGCCTTTATGGAGAAAGATTTAGCATCAGCCTGGTTAAAACGGGCCGGGCTTCTCACCTCGTTGGTTCTGTTGCCAGCCAGCTTCTGCTCTTTCAGTTGCTGCAGACGGAAGATAAAAAAAAAACATTTCAAGTCAGAGGCACTTTCCTCCCAACAATAACGATCCAAATATAAAGTTTCTAGGTTTTGTCACATTGATCAGCATCTTAGTGTAATTCCCTCTGCATCCACTAGGAGGCAGCACCACTACTGCAACTTGGTTCATATTCTGTTGTGTTTCTGCACCTTTTGTGCATTTAATAAAGTTTTTTTTTTTAAAGTAGCTGATGTTTTATGTTATGTTTGCTGACAAATTTTTCTATTTTGAACCAAACTAAAACACAATTTAATGAATAAAAAAAAAAGGTTAAGTTTCCTCACCAGATGTCTGAATTCGGCTGCCAGGCTGCCGTTGGACTCCTCCATGTTCATCACCTTGGTGTTGGTCCCCAGGATGTTGAATTTGCGAAACCTGGTTGGAGAAGCAGCAACGAGTGAGACCCCCACCCCTCATGTTTTAAACCAGAAGTAAAAGGCTGCGTCTGCTAAGAGGTTCGCACACGTCCTTCCTTTAATCATCCTGGACTGAAATACACTCAGCTCTCTGACTCTACAGACGTCTTTTTTTTTTTTGTGAAGATAGCTGAGCACGGCAGAAATAAAAGCTGCAGAAAACTGGAAACTATGTTCAGAGCAGGAAAATGATTGTCTCGTTATCGCAGACGCCACAAAGAGCTGCTGATCTCGATCAGCTCCGTCTTTCAGGCTAGTTCTCTGCCAAACCGAGACATTTCCTGCTCGTTTAAAAAAAAATCGCGGACGTTTCATCACGTCACCAAATCAGAGCTTAAAAGGCTGAGATGATTTAGACAGGAAGTGTGATAACATATTATGTTTCTGTAACTTCAGCAAAAAAAAAAAAAAAGAAGATGGTGATAAAATCATTTAAAACTCCTTTTTTTTTATCCCCACCTTTAAAGTGTAAAATACTCTCCTCGGTTCAGGAAAATAAAAAACAGATTTTAGAAATAAATCCCCTGCTTAAACAAGTGTGGCAAAAAAAAAAAAAAAAAATCTAATCTAATATAATCAGGCTGAAAAAAAATAATAGTTTTAAGAGTCAGATTAGGCATGGGCGATATGGTTTAAAAGGTATATAGCCACATTATATGCTTAAAAAAAAGTCATAAACTAAGGTTATATACACCAAGCCTCTATCTTGATAGTGTTTTGAGCCGAAAAATAATTTATTCTCTGCAAATATAAACAGATATGGCGCCATCTAGTGGCAGGAACTATCATAATAGCAGTTTGCTTAATGAATAAATCGCTTATAAATGATGCCGGACCGAGCCGGACTCTCTGCAGCAACCAAGAAAGCTAAACGAGTGGTAATAGTTTGGAGACGTACCCTTTCTTCTCCGTCACGTCCCTGTGGGAAACAAAAAAAACAGAGTTATTGATGCAGGAGGAGGAGGAGGAGGAGGAGGAGGAGGAGCGAGTCCAGAGGAGCTGAGCTTACTTATCGAACACGGCTTTGACCTTCAGCTGGTAGTTGAACTCGTGAAGCTTCACCAGAAACCTGAGCGGGAACAATAAAGTGATGTTAACTTTATATTATTCATTAATCTATCCATACCTGTCATACTGTAATATTGTTTGGGCAAGTACATTTCCTAGTTATCTTTAACCTTTACCTTTGTTTTTATTATAGAACAAGGTCAGTCTCCTGATAGTTTCAAGAATTACTTTGTTAAGAACTGCCAAGTGCATTCTTTTAATACTAGACAAGCTTTGTCTTTTCATTTACCATTAGTATTAAAACTCAAGTGCGATTTTGTTTTCGGCATCGTGGTGCAAAACTATGGAATAAATATGGAAAAATATTTGGAATCTTCAGAAATAAAATGGTAGAAAGTCTTTGAAAAAAACTGTTATCCAAAAACAGACAGTGATGTATGATTTTGCAAATATTGACTCCCTGAAATCTGAAAGCTAAAATGTAAAAATAATGTTACTGTACATGTCTTTTCTGTTTTCCCTCTTGAATGAAAGGACTTTCATAATGCACTGCAAAAATGGAACTAAAAATAAGTAAAAAACTTTCTTAAAATCTGTCCTTGATTTGAGCAGGTAAATAAGATGTTTTGCCAATGGAATAAGATTTTTGCACTTAAAATAGGAACAACTCATCTCCATCTTCTTATTTGAAGTGCAGGATGTCTAATTATGTTAATTTAGGGGTCAAAATTCTCATTCCATTGGCAGATATATCATTTATCTGCTCAAATCAAGGACAAAAACACACATTTTAAGAACATTTTACATATATTTAGGTCCGTTTTTGCAGTGTGTGAGCTGCCTGATGTTTTGTCGTTTTAGGGGTGTGACCTTTGGTGTAAACCCTACGGGGTTTTCTGTCACACTCCATCACATTTTGAATTTTTTTTATTTTATTGATGTATTCTGAGTTTCTATTTTGATCTGTGAAAATAAATAAATAAAAACAGAAACGAAACCCTCAGCTCTGTTACAAGCTTCTCTTCTGCCCTGAAGGTTCCGGTTTGGGATTCTCTGGTTCTTACCGGAGCTTCACGGTGAACTGGACGCCCGTTTTCAGCACCAGCGGTCTCTGCGGGTGGGTCGGCATGCAGGGCTGCCTCTCCACAACCAGCGAGCTGCAAAAACAAAAACAAACAAAAACGAAGGCAACTCAGCGCCGGCTGCAGCCGAAACGTCGGGAGAGGAACCGAACCCGTCGTACTTGGAGAGGAGGCTCTTGAGCAGCTCCAGCGCCCGGTTCTCCAGGTGAGCCTTCTTCTGCGAGATGGGGTCGTTTTCGTACGTGAACTTCTGCTCCAGCTCCAGCATCTTCTTCAGCTGCTGCCGGACCTGCTGCAGCGCCTCGGCTACGGCGGTGAACCTGCAGGGAGGCGGACCAGGCCAAGACTTAGACAAACTTTATTGTCATTTTGTATGCACAGAGTGCGTACAGAACGAAATTTCGTTTGCATACAGCTTGAGAATTACAGGGAATTGCAGTGGATTTCAGAATAAAGTAACTTTGCAGGATAATAAAGTAACTTGGCAGGAAAATAAAGTAACTTGGCAGGAAAATAAAGTAACTTTGCAGGATAATAAAGTAACTTTGCAGGATAATAACATCACTTTTAGGAGATTACAGAAAAAGAAAACCGGCTAAATGACGTTGAATCAAGTCGACTCTACGGGACGCTTCTGCAGAATCTAAAGGGTTTAGATCAGGGGGTGTCCAACGCATGGCCCGGGGGCCATTTGTGGCCCTTGTGCTGATTTTGTGTGGCCCTCAAACTGAATATCAAGAGATTTGGCAGACCAGCGCTGGTGGCTCTTGGCAGATGGAGACTTATTTTTAAATAGAGTAAATCTATTATAGATACGCTAAAAGTCTTACAATTGAACGTTCTGTACAACACAAAACATTTGCGTTGTACCAATTGTTTACATATATATTTACAATACCGTACTTTAACTGTAATATGCAATTTCCTTCCACTGCACTTTAATTTAAATAGCTTCTGTCCAAACTTTATTTGTTAATTTTATAGTAATAGCCACCTGTACATATATTCATAGTACATGTAAACTCTGTTATAATAACAACCATCTGTATATTATGCTATTGTACATATCTGTAAGAACTCTATGTATAGTAATATCCACCTGTATATTATATTCGGTACATATCCAGCTGTAAATTTAGTTCACAATACTAGTTACCTATATATTATATTCATAGGACAAATCAGTAAAATTCTGTTTATAATTCGTTGCCTTGTACCTGTACCTGTGTAATGACAATAAAGTTGAATCTAATCTAAAAAAAAAAAAAATTTGACTTTTAATAAGCACACTTTTTTACAGTTGCTTAAATTTTATAGTAGGGCAACTTTTACTCAAACGCAGGCTTTGGTGCATTAAAATGTGATTGGAATTCATTTAATAACATAAAATAGGCTAAATACAGCTTAACAACTTTTCTTAAAAACGACTGTATTTTATTGCGCAGGGTTAGTATTTTTGGTTATGTTATGTTTTTTGGCCCTCAAGCGTTTTCGATTTAAGAATTTTGGCCCAGTGGTTTCATTCTGGCTGCGCTCCTCCAGTTGAGTTACGGGAAATAACCTCAGATTTCTCTGGCGGGGGGGTTAAAGGCGCCTCACCAGTTCTGCAGCTGGTCCACGCAGGCGTTGGGCGGGCCGCCGATGCACGCGATCTGCTGCCGCTGCTTCCACTCGGGCAGCTCCTCGGACACCAGCTCCTGTATCAAGGTGTGGGTGAGGTTCAGCAGCTCCGTCAGGAAGGTCACCACGTCCTGCCACAAAAAAAAAACAAAAAAAAAAAAAAACAGTTGATTTTAGAAAATAATCTAATTGCGATTTTATATCTTAATATTGCGATTTAATGCGATTATTTTTTCTGTTTACTTTATCATGTCTTTTTAAACGTATACAAAACAACAAATCAATCTGTTTCATCGCTGTGTAGATCAGGTGCTAAAAGAGCCGCTGCGTCTCAACTCAGAGCAGAAATGATTGCGTTCTGACTACGATATATTTCAACCATAATTGCGATTTAATTTAGATTTTTCTCTGCATTAACCACAAGCAACAAAAATGGCCTGTAGATAAAGATGTTTGTACACTGCAAAAACAGAACTAAAAATAAGTAAACTTTTCGTGAAATTTGTGTATTTTTCCTTGATTTGAGCAGGTAAATAAGACTATCTGCCAATGGAATAAGATGTTTCCACTTAAAATAGGAACAATTCATCTCCATCATCTTATTTCAAGTGCAGGATGTCTAATTATCTTATTTTAGGGGGGAAATAATCTTATTTACTGGCTCAAATCAGGGACAATTAGACTAACTTTGAGAATATTTAGCTTGTTTTTAGATCCGTTTTTGCAGTGTAAAAGAGGAGTATTTAAAACAAGAACTTTTAATGGTTTTATTAATCAGAATATTATTCAAGAGAACAGCTTTTATTGATTTGGACATCAATCCTTGTTGAACATAAAGTGAACCAACAAACAAGTCAATGTATTAAACTGATTGACCAGAACTTAATGCTGTGGTGAGATTCCTGAAAGTTTCTGGTAAAACAGTCTGATCATATAAAACAAGTAATAAAATTAGATCATCTCACTGCTGAAACTCTCTTCCCTTCCATGTGGAGCAAACCCGCTTTAGACATTTTACTGACACTAAAGGACGCGTGTGATTCACTAATTGTTACATAGCCAAATATTTCAGACCTCTGCGATGTGGAAATTGCATTTTTTTAAAAAAAACTGCGATTATATTGAAAATGAACAAATCCGTTGAACAAATGAACAAATATTCAAGCCATTTTACAAGAAAAAAAAAATTGACAGTTGGCTCAATATTTAGAAGAATTTTGTCACAATTTCATCTGGTATAATAAAAAACATGTGATCAGAAAGGACGTAGTAATATCAGTAGAAAAAGGAGGAATAAACGTTATTTTAAAGTGATGAATGCCGTGATAAAATTAAAATGGCTGCAGACTTTTATTAAAAATGAAAAGAGTTTATGGTTTAGTTTCCCTTCACAACTTTTTTTTTTATTTTTTATTGGGAGGAAGGAAATTTCTCTTAAGATGTAACTTTGATGCTAATGTGATTAATTGTGCAGCCCTAAAAACACAGGGACTCTGGAGGAGCTGCTGGGGGCACCTCCACGGGAGCCGGGCGCCGCTTTCTGTGATCTCACCTGACGCTTCTGCTTGAGGTCCATGCACATGCGGGCCATCTGGAACTTCTCCTGCTGCAGCTCCTTGGGCGACAGGCTGTTGGCCTCGTTCTCTGCGATAGGAGACGAGAGATCAGCTGCTGCACAAATCTCTCGCCTCACCCCGCCGCCGGTCCCTTACCTCTGTTCTTCATCTTGAAGTCGTACTCGTCCTGCAGGTCCTCCAGGTTCTTCAGCATCTGATCGAGGAACTGAAAGGACAAATAAAAACAAAATGTATGAGGTTTAATTTGAGCCGGACTGAAGGAAGAACCGGGCCGATCTGCGCTCGTCTCACCTGAACTTTGTCCTTCAGGTCCTTCACTTTGTTATCGAGCTTCTGTTTCTCCACCACCATGGCCGACACGGTTCCTTCTCCTTCCTGCTGCGTAGAGAACGGCCACAGGGTTACAGGTCAAGGCTTCCCGCTTAGCTCCACAACAAGCTTCGTCTCGGGGGTTTTACCTCCGCCTCCTTGGCGCAGGCCAGGATCTTCTGCTCCTCCTTCAGGTTCCTGGAGATGATCATGGCCATGGCGTGGGGCTCCTCCTGAAACCGATCCTGCACACAGACACACGCCTCCGTTAGGAGTCAGAGCCCACCAGGCTCCAGTGTAGGTACCAGATCGACTCGGGGGGCCTGCGCCTTCTGATGACATCACTATACATGATTGGTTTAACGTTTAGACAATTATGCAAAATATTGTAATAGGTCTGGACAACTTACTAAAGTAATTAAAGCGGGGTATAGGTTTTATTCAAGAGCGGGACTGAGGTTTGTTAACGGACAATTTTTACGAAGAAATTCTCCGTGGTCCCTGCGCCTCCCGATGACGTCACCTTATGGCAACTCCACTCAAACTACATTGAGCCCGCCGTCTGCATTTGTAACAAATCAATTTTATTTAGTTAATTTAGCGGTTTCTTTTTTCTCTAAAGCTGCAGGCTTAAAAGGTGAACATGGAAAATGTGAAATCTTTGCAATTCAAAATAATCAACCCACTTTAATTGATAAAAATGAGGTAAAATATTTAGCTATAATGATTAACAAGGACCACACTGAAAATGACAGAACAAATATTCAAGCCATTTTACAAAAAAAAAAATATTTGACAGTTCAATTTTTGGAAGAATATTGTTAACAAAAACGGAAGGGATAGCCAGATTAATTTATCCAGCATATATCTTAAATATACCAAATACTACAATAAAAAATTAATAAAATTCATCACAATGTCATCTGGAATAATAAAAAACATGTGATCAGAAAGAACGACATATATGATATAATATCAGTAGAAAAAGGAGGAATAAACGTTATTTTAAAGTGATAAATGCCGTGATAAAATTAAAATGGCTGCAGACTTTTATTAAAAATGAAAAGAGTTTATGGTTTATTTTCCCTTCACAACTTTTTTTTTTTTTTTTTTTTTTTTTAATTGGGAGGAAGGAAATTTCTCTTAAGATGTAACTTTGATCCTGTAAAATTACCGATTTAAATTGTCAGACTGCCACACAATCATTCCAAAATGATGCCTCGATTAAGTTACAGAAAAATAACCGTAAATTAACAAAATAAAATTGATTAGTAGCAATTGGAGACCGCGGGCGTAATGTAGTTTGTTTGAGGGGAGTTGCCATATAATGACGTCATCGGGAAGCGCAGCCCCCCCCCCCCAGCTGATCTGGTACCTACACCGGCTCCAGTCACGGACGCCGCACCCACCTGCAGGTTCCTCTTGATCTTGCGGAAGTTGTGCTGCTGCAGGAAGTTGTTCTCCAGGGCGAAGCGGCTGTGCTGGTCGTCCAGCTGGGCCAGCAGGTCGTGGAACCGGATGGTGGCCAGCGAGTCCTGCATGGCCACCGTGTCCCTGAGGGCAACCCAGCAGAAAGAAGAAAACGGCTTTTAGTACTGAAACGAGTTAAAAACCTTCTGGTAGATAATAACGTTTCATGTTTATTGTCTCATAGCTGCCGTCAGCAGGCGATCGATGGCACCCAGACGGGGTCGACCCTGAGCAACGATTGGAAATATTAAAAACCGGATCTTCTCCGGATCAGTAAAGGCAGCAGGTGGTGCTGGAAATGAAGGCTGTGCTCGTTTACTTTGGGCCTTTCAAACTAAACTAATGAGCTTTTTCCTTCCAAACACCATTTAATCTCTCTGGTTTATAGATATTTTTCCCTTTCCTTTCCTGTTAAAAACGTCACTTTGTACCATTTTCTGTAGGTGAGGATATTTTTCCATGTGCTTCGTGCAAATCTACCATTCAGCATTTATAATAAAAGGTGGAAAGGGATGGGAAAAAAGGAAAAAAAGAAGGAAATAGGGAAAAAAGAGAAAAAAAGAAAAGAAAGAAAAAGAAAGAAAAGGAAAAAAGAAGGAAAAAAGGGAAAAAAGAGAAAAGAAGGGAAAAAAAGAGAAAAAAGAATAGAAAGAAAAAGAAAAAAAGGGAAAAAGAAGGAAAAAGGGAAACCCGCGCCCACGACGCCACGCCCGCCCACCGACCCCAAAAGACAGAGCAAAAAAAGAAAAAATATATATATAAAATAAAAAGGTGGAAACAGATCTAATTGCCATCGTGTTTTTAACAAGCTCGCCTCCCAAACTCGAATAACCTCTCCTGGTTTGCCTTCGGACCTTCAGAGCCGAGCCGCTTTCTCTCGTTTCACCAGCAGACATCTAGGAATTACTCCATTAGGCGTCGACTGGCAGCGTAAAACCTGACCTGCCTCAGAAACAGCTAGACGCAAACGCAGGAGCTCGTCGAGCTGCAGCAGCAGAACCCCGGGCCACGAAGGCGAGGTTACCGGCGCCGCCTGCTGACGCAATCTCTTACCAGTCGATGCTCTCGATCCACCGGCTCAGGTACTGCCGGATGTCCATGGGGAAGGAGTCATCGTACAGCTGGTCCACCTGTTCCAGGTACTTACAGTCCAGCATCTGCAGCTGGCACCACTGCGCCATCTGCTGGGGAAGAGCAGCCGCTGCATCAGCACTCCAGAGGGGATAAAACCCAACAGAACCCACTGAAACTTTTGCTCTGCAGGATGTTCTTAAACTGGATAGACTAATTTAAATTTCATCCTTCAAAACAATTAAATCATCCCTGTTCACAGATACTTGCATCTGCTTCTCTACAGAGTCATTTTTGGGTTGTCTGTTGTGTTTTATGTATGTATTACTAATGTATTGTATTTATTTTAGCCCTACTTCCCTTTTCCTAAGTGGTTACTCCACTTGTCAGGCCGCCATTGTAAATAAGAACTGGTTCTTAATGACTTGCCTCTAAAAATAAAAGGTATATCAATAATAAAAAGTGTTTAAAAATTATGTAAAGGAGACCTTCAGGCGATTAATTTGGGGCTTAAACTGGAAACTGAACAAATATAGATTTGTGTTGTAATTTTTTTTAATGCATGTTTGGGGTTTTAATAATTGATATAAATCTTGAATTTAACAAAAAGAGAGGCAAAGCCTTTTAGCAAATGGCTCATCTGTGCAATAACAACAACTTTAAACGCACAAATGAGAATCCAGCCAGAATTAAAGAGCTTTTTATCATTTTGTTAATTTTTATTTTATCATTTTATTTGAATTGTAAGATCATAAAAAAATAAAACCTTGGATGAAAGCAATGCCACCAGACCTGTTTGTTTTGGGCCACGGAAGAAAGAGTTTACAGGAAATCAGAGCTCAAGATTTCATTGGAAACTGAAATCTAAAACAAACATTTTAAACGTATGACGTCAGGAAGATGCTCTATTACAGTCTGGGCAGCTTGTTGTTGTTATTATAAGTGTACGCTGCTTATTATTATGAACTTATGCTATAATAAAGCCATCAGATCAGCGAGAATTCAGGCTGAGAACATTAAATGTAGCTGCTTTACATTAAACTAATAACTCTTCTGACTGAATAAAACTGAATACAATTATTAACAGGAGGAAGTTAATAAAAAACAGCAGTTTGTGTTATTAACCTAAAAAGTGCAACACGACTCGGAAGTTCCGGTAAAGGGATATTTCACTTCTTTTAATCCTCAACACTCCTAATTCTACTATGATCCTGTGAAATAATGTTTATGCTCGTCTAATCTTTTACTCTGCTTGTTTCAAATAAAAGCTGCTTTAGCCCTTTGAGGCCCTGAACCTTAATGTTTATTTCTTTCATTTAATCTAATGTATCTCTGTTCAATATGTAACTTTGCTGCCTCTTGGCCAAAACTCCTTTGAAAAAGAGGTTTTTAAATCTTCATGGAAATGTTTCCTGGTTAAATAAAGGTTAAATACAGAAAAAATACAAGTTTTAACCCAGGAAATCTATATTTTCCATCGTTTTTCCATCTTAAAAAGCATACAGTAATGACAGGGGTTATAATCAATGTGCTACAGTGATCTGTATTTTCTATAAGAATTAACCTGATGGTTGAAACATATAAAAAAAAGACATTTCATGAAAGTAGAATATTGCAACCCATGTTTGGCTAATCTTAACTATTATCAGTGGTCTATAATACAATGTAAACTATTAAAAACAGCCTCTTTTTGGATTGTTTTTGGAGGGTTTCACAAACCACCAACTTTAATTCAAAGGATCTATGAGCAGAGCATTTTTTTTTTTTTTTTTTTAGAAGTGGAACCGGATCGGATCCGGTTCGGATCGTTTAGAAGCGGCTCCTTAATGCGGATCAGAAGCTAACATGCCTTGGTCCTCCTACCTGCCTGTTAGCATCAGCAGCTGCACAGGTGGGCGGTGGTGGGACATGTTAGCCCAAAAAACTGCTAATTCACGCTCATATGACAGCTGCTGACTCCCCACTGTGAAGATTAACCCTCTCAGAAGGAAGTAGACATGTTTTATGCTCTCTAACTTGCCTCGAACTGTTAACTTTAGCTACTAGCTTAGCCAAATGTTTTGTTTTGCTGATAAATAACACACTTGGAGTTGATAAAGTGCGACGAAGACGTGACAGACCGATGAAAAAACTTACTTTTTATCCCGTGGAAAGACACAAACTCGCTGTAAAAATGGGGTTTGAATCCCGAAGGCTTCTTTTCCACACAAAAAATGCTCCTCCTGTCAGCTTCTGTACCTACTTCTATTGACGCGCCACAGCTAACGCTTCTTAGCCAATCATAAGGGAGAACGGACCACGGGTTCCGCCTTCTTTCTGGTTATAGCCAATCAGAAGAAGAGAAACTGGCTGTTCCGTCAATCAGCACACACGTCCACAATAACATCATCTAAACCCGAGTTTTTAATGAACAAACTTAATTTTATTGATTGCAGCTCGCGCTTTAGGGCAAATGTTGTACATTTATATAATTCTGACACATATTGTTCTATTTAAAATTATTTTTAGAGCTTCAGATATAAGATAATTGGCGGGGCTAGGAGGAGGGAGGGCAGTGTAGAGAACAGCCTGGAGAAATCACGTGTTTTCAGAGAAAGGAGGCATAACTGCTACAGCACTGAAACTGAAACTTAGCGAGAAAGTGTAGGCTGGGTGGAATTAAAAGGGAATGTGTCCAAAATGACGTTTAAACCCAAAACGCTGCTTTAAACTTTAAATAAATAAGAACTGAGCTATTTGTCAATATAATATACTGAATATAAAATGTTTTATTTATCAGACTCTTTCAAAAAACATAAATCTGGCATCTAGACAACATAACTACGGAAAATACTTAATTTATTGTAACTTTGTTGCTTTGATCAGTGATATTCTGTAGGTGAGACTTTACATAAGGTCATGAAGTCCATTTATCTCATTTAGTTGAACTTCACATCCTGAATAGAGTAATTAATGAGAGAACATGTCAGACGTCCAGTTTTAGTGGAAATAACGAGGCCGGATTCAAACAAATGAGACACACAAGGGCAGAGGATGGGAATCAACACGGCTGAGAGGTGTTAGTTCTTTTATTCAACAATCCATTTCTCTCCAGAAACTGATTTTAAAGGCAAAGTTTGACAGGAGAGGCGGAAACAAAGCTTTTCTTTTTAGCATAAAGTGCAGATTTAGGAACCATATTTCCCTCATAACAGATATCATTTCATTCACCTCTAAACGCAGATTCTCCATTTTGTCATTCGGTTTAAAAGATACATGGTTTTACCACAGAATCCTAAAACTAAAGCTTTTTAACTTTATACATGGAGAGAACCTGCTTTTCAGCAATCTTAGTGATGGTTCTGAGAGGCAGTGTTTGAGCAGAACAAAGACTTAGTGGGTCAGAAACCCCCATGAAGACAACAACAGTCAGGACATCTGCTCTTGGCACACTAGGCTGTAATAGAGCCTCCCTCTGGGATCCCAGTTTCTTCCCCAGCGGGGACTCATCTTCAGCTCCCTGGGATAACATGGCGCTGATAAAGAAATTAAACCTTTCAGATCAGCTCAACAGCTTCTATAATGTTTTATTTCCTTCAAGCAAAAACAACAAATCCTCAAGCTGGAGCACAATCTGCCGCAGTTCTTCTGATGCGCCACTAGATGCTGCTCCAACGCATGATTGCATCTGGGCAGATGCTTTTTAGAATTGAATAGAAATGCCTTTACTGTCCCATAATGGGGACATTCAGGTGTGAAAGTGGCAAAAACACATAAAGTTACACATTAGATTAAGTAATCTATCGCAGCGCGGATGGTTGTATCAGCTTGAAACTTCATTATAACAATTTTTCCACTGGATTTCTGCTAACTTCATGTTGGCAGTCACATCCAGCTGCGAGCCAAAACCCAGATGAGTCCATTTGATCCAAGGAACAGGTTTCTGGATCATCAAGTCCTTCTATATAAGAGGTTGAAGGGGGAAAAGGTTTCAGCACGTCTAAGAAAGCCGAGGAACCTCCAAAAGGTCCTGTGCTGCAAATTCACATAGCCACCGGTGCAGAGCTTTCTCGAGATTGGCAGCAGGTGGGCTGGACAACAACCCCAATCTGTCCAAGAACACCCTCAGCAAAAGTTATCACCTTTGACTGTTTTGGAGCATCTGCTGAATAAAAGGAGAGACCTTCCATGTGATGAGCTAAATTAAGGTATCCTGGTCCAATCATTGGTTCAGCTTCCCCCCACACTGCAAAAATTTAACTAAAAGTAAGTAAAATCTTCTTGAAACGAATGTAATTGTCCTTGATTTGAGTGGGTAAATAAGATTATTTGCCAGTGGACTGATATTTTGCACTTAAAATAGGAACAACGCACTCATTTCAAGGGAATATAGCTAATTATCTTATTTTAGGGGTCAATATACTCATTCCATTGCCAAATAATCTTGTTTACCTGCTCAAATCGAGGATTTCAAGAAGATTTTACTTACTTTTAATTCCCTTTTTGCATTGCAGACCTGCCCAAAAACGCTGCCACAGATAAAGAGCGAGAACAAACCTTCCTCCCAGTTGGTGATGATCTGTGGCTTCATCCACATGAAGGAAACTTTGTGTCGAAGAACTAAAATGACAATAAAATGGCTCAAATAATTAAAACGATGGACCTGTGGTCAGTTCCGAACCCCACTGAGAACACGCAGGATTAAAGGGTATGAAGAAGTTCTCGAGTAAAATTTGGCCATATTTGGCCAAATGGATGCATATTTACTCTAAATATCAAGAAAAACTTCAGGAATTATTTTTAGTCGAAGCACTAGCTGGAGTTTTGTGTGTGATCACGGTGTTTTGCATCTCAAACCGGACGGCCCTTTACAACAAACATGTTAAAATCTCTCCCCAGTAGACCCGCAGTCTCTTCCCCTCTGACTTGTTCTAGCCGCGATGATCTTCTGAACCAACCACTGCGAGAAGTTTGCAAACAGACAAAGGTGACGTGTCATTCGGTTCATGTTTTCCCAAATACGATGGACGCCCTGCGGGGGGGTCTGCTCTGGTCAAGGCTCAGATCAGGACATGCAGCATCAGGGGGGCCGTGCATCTATCAGCGTTTTCGCCTTGTTTTAAACAGAGTTTTCCTCTAATCAGACAATCTAGTCCAGACACGGATTTACTGACATCTCAGCATCTGAAATTACGTGACCGCAAACAAACGCTAAACTAAACTGCAGGATCTATTCCCTAAACAATCTGAAAACAATGTCCCCTCCAGGCAGGACGTGTTAATTTACAGGAATGAACAAAAAAAAAAAAACACAATACAGGTCAAATGTTTAGTTTAACTGCAAGTGCAAACTCAAATGTTGTGATCTACTCATGTTAAGGTGCAACATATGAGACAAACTCATACTTTCTGATAGTCATATATAGTGAGTAGCACAAACTTTAGAACAAAAACAGGAGAAACAACTGTTCTCCACCACTGAACTATTAATGTTTGTCCGTGGAAACAATCTAGAGTTCCATCTAATCATCAAACAGAAACCTGGCTCCTTATTTAGCAGCGCAGGACAAAAAACCTTCCCAGTTTAATTCAGTTATCATTCCTCCTTCAACAGGTGTTCTGGTTATAAGAAAAATATTCTGAAAAGACATTCAATACAAACTCCTCGGCAGAAAACGGACTAAATCAGATACAATGCAGCTGTAGTGCAAAACGCTGGCAATAAACGTTTTTCGCAGATTAGAAATGCAACTTTCTGGCTGTTTGGTAAAGACGGGTGAGAAAATTTTGGTGCCATTTGAAGTCAGTTTCTTATCAACGTTGACCTCCCAATTCAACATGGCTGCCTTGTGCTAGCTAGATGGCGGTTAGCCGCTGAGCTGTAAATGTAGCTGTAAACACTTTAAGGTACAAAGTGGGCTAGTGGAAACGTTTGGATCCATGAAAGTGCTTACCTCACTCCGCCAGATGGATTTGCTCCGCATATCCATCTGGAAACCTTCCGTTGAAGTAATTTTGGGAAGGGGCGAAAATACTGGTTAGCTGATTGGCCTATGTTGGTGATAGACGGGCCAAATAAACCAATCAGATTCGTCGTCGCTCTGTTACGAGCGACGACGAAAACACAACCACAAGCCAAGCTACTCTTGCTGCTGCAGGTAAAGGCTCGTTAGCTCAGCAAAGAAATACTCTGTAATTCCGATAAAACTTGCTCGATAGCCACGCTAACGCTAGTTTCATCGGCTGAAGCCGCCATGTTCTTTAGACTGAACTGTCGCGCTCCTCGTTGCGTCACACCTCAACCCGCCTCAAAGCCAGCGCTGATTGGACGTTCGTTTGGTGAACGGCTCCAAATTTTCTTTAACGGAAAGTAGCCAGACTGATCTGTGAGTGAAACCTTGAAAGCTCGCGAGATCAGGATGGTCTCACGAGGCTATGAAAGTGCAGGATAAGCCAACAACGATGTTCGGGGCTTACTGGTTTTCTGACTTCTAACTGGATCATGTGGTGCATTCGAATTGAAATCAATTGAATGCACCTCACTGCCTCCCCTCGCCATCCTCAACAACACTGCGTCTACCGTGGATCCCTTCCAGGTCCTGGGAATCACCCTTCCTCAGGACCTGAGCTGGTCCTCACACGTAGACACTGTTCAGTAGAAGCCAGAAGCAGAGACTGGACTTCCTGCATCAACTCAAGACGTCCAACCCAACCCCGGAGCGGCTGGTCATCTCCCGCACTGCCGTCATTCACTCTGTCCTGCTTTCGTCCGTCACTGAGGGGTTTGGCTCAGCCACAAAAGGACAGGTCCAGACTGCAACAATCAATCAGGCCTCCGTCCAGGAGCTGTTCAGGTTTAGGGTCAGGAAACAGGCAGCTAACATCTCCGCAGAGCCCACATATCCTGGAGACAACCTGTTGGGATGGCTACCCCCAGGGCGGCGCTAGAGAGAGCGCTACTTGCTAAAACCAGCCGCCACAGAGACAGTGTCCCCTCCCCCCCCCCCCCCCCCCCATCCATGCTGCCTCTCTTTTCAACTCTGAACAGTCAGAAGACCCAGACTGATACCATGATTACTTGCAGCAGTCTAACCAGGTCTTGTTTTTTTATTATTTCTTTGGTCTTTGGGACTATGAGTCTTCATTTAAAATTCCTTGTTTTCTGAACCAACTTGGCAATTAAGGCTGATTCTGATTCTGACTGGAAGTTGCAATCGGTAAAATCAGCCGATTCAACCCCAAAGCATGAATTCATGGTTTGAAAGTGCGAGCTACGATAAAACACATATTGGTGTTGGGTCATGTTGGTGATTGTGGCTATAGCGTCGGGTCACTGAGGACAATAGCTGCTGATTCCTGCAGGTTTTCTACCCAGCAACCAGAACCCAGTTAAAGCCGGGTTCCCAGATCCGACTTCAGTGGTGAATGGAACAAAACAACGAATCCATGTTGGTTAGCCTGTTTCAACCGGACCCATGTGGTCCAAACCAGTACTACAGTTTATAAAGTGGCTACCCACTTTATAAATACATAGAAATGTGTAAATAGTTGTGAATGTACCCCTGGTACATTCACAACTTGTCAGTGAGGATTTACATTCTTCTCCGACTTGTATCCATCAATCCATTCGTGCTTTTACAACATATTCTCTGTATGAATGTTTGGTCTCAAGCTGCGGTGAATTTTTACCTTCCAGTGTTCAACAGAACGTTTTTCTACTCTGTTCATGTTATTATTTGATCTCTTTTACTGAAGCTACCGTGTTACATTGGGGAACATGGTTTCTGGCTCAGTCTTCAAGAAGAAAGCCATTCATTTCAAATGCATCATATGTGAATTAAGTTCTTCAATCTACGGACGTTGATCTCCTTAAATTGGGTGTTTTGAAGAGTTTTATGATTTCCCCCAGTGGATTAGTCCCCCACAACGTTTGTTCACGAGCAGCCACAGTTGTCGACCACCATGGAGGGGATCATCCCGTAGATGATCTGCTCTTTGCGGTTGAAGTAAAGCATGTTTATGGGCGACATCTTGGTGGGCGTGCAGCAGGGTCCGGCGGTGCCCCGTGGGTTGGCCTTGTTCACCAGGTGTGCGTGCGGATACTGCTGCAGGTGAAGGAACTCGCACTCGCCTGAGCAGTAGTTGGCTCTGTACCGCTTGGGGGCGATGATCCAGTCCCAGCCGAACTCCTCGAAGTCGACGGTGAGCGGATAGCGGCAGCAGCGGGTCTCCGACGACTCCTCGTCGCAGTTGAGTCCGGAGTCTCGGCGGGATCTCTTGGAGCTGTCGAGGATCTTTACTTCGATGAACGGTTGCTGGAAGAAAAGGGAATAAAGATATGGAAGCAATGCATGAGATACCTGGGTGCAAAAAAGGGTTTTGAAAAAAAAAAGGGAAAAAAAGAAAAAAAAAAGAAAGAAAAAGGAAAAAAAGAAAGAAAAAAGGAAAAAAAAGAAAGAAAAAAAAAGGAAAAGGAATAAAAAAGGAAAAAAAGGATAATACTAAAAAAAACGGTTTTGGACATTGGCAAACAAATTTACTGAGATCATAAAGCAGGGGGTTTTACTTTGGAAGGACAATATTTAACATGTTCAATCCCTCCAACATGAAGACAAACTGATATAAAAGACTAACATTGGGTTCCTGTGTGGCGTATGGTGCTTTGCTTCTTGTCCCATGAGCAAATTTTAATATCAAGCAAAGACCACCTGAGTAAAACCAAAATACAGTTTTTTAAACAAACATTTCCTTTATTAATATAAAAAAAAATCTATCAATACCAACCTGACCCCATTTAAAAAAAAAAAGCATTTTCCTCCTTAACTCAATAGCTCCAGTTTTCTTTGCAGAGGTGTGTTAAATCAGCCACATTCGTATGTTTTCCAGCAAAACTGATCTGTTTGATTTCATAACACAGTAGCACAATTGGATTTACGTGTGTACTTTGACTAGGCCAGTCCAAAGGCCTCCTTTTTGTATATTTTTTGTACGTGAACGTGCCCCCGTGCTTTGGATTATTGTCCTGCGTAACAAAATGCGTTACTAGAAGGATGAACATTGTCCTTCAGGTATTTCTGTCAGAAAGCAGATTTCATATCTCCATCAACGGCAGCAGGATGCCCGGGTTCTGAGGCAGAAAACAAGTTTGTCATATTAGTGCACGGAAGATTTCCCCCATAATGTCGGACCTCTGACCTTAATTACAGCAGTGAGGCCTGCAGAGCTTTAGATGTTCTTGGAGTAATTTTGGTCGGTCGACCACTTCTGAAAATGTTCTCCACGGTTCTGTTTTCTCCAAGCGTGGATAAAGGTTCTCTGTGGTTCTCAGAGCCTTAGGGATCATTTCGTAATCCTTTCCAGACTCGTAGATGTCAATGATGTTGTTTTCATCTGTTCTTGAATTTCTGGAAATGGGGACTTGATGTGTTGCTTTTTTTTTTTTTTTTTTTTTTTTTTTAGATCTTTTGGCCTACTTCCTGTTGTCAGACAGGTTCTGTGCTATAGTTTTCTTTATTCTACAGCAGTCCAGCTTGAATGAGGCTTGTGAAATTGATCCAAACAAATGCGGTTGGTCCTGTTTAGTCACTGATAATATGTTTGCCTAATATGAAAATTGTTTGATGATCTGAAACATTTAAATGTGGCAACAAAAACAGAAGAACTCTGTAAGAACGCACAGCACTGTAACTTTTGTCATATAACAGCAGCACAGTGGCCTGTTTATAATGCAACACGTTCTTTTTTTTTATAACTAGAAAATGGTAAAAATTAATAATGTATAATAAAATAAATGTGTTGGTCCTACTCATATTGTACTAGATGTTTTTATTTAGTCTCACAGAATGAAAACACAGTGATATTGTCATAAAGCAATAGCTGAAGACAAAAAGGGAATTAGAAAAAATCTAAAATAAACTATCATGGTTTTTTGGAAAGCTTTCTTTTTTTCTTTTTAAACATATTTTTATTGTTGTTAAAACAGATGCCATTCAGATTGTAGTGTTTAAGCAGTTATTACAATTCCTTTGACCGTGTACAATATAACAAGAACCACACAGCAATTCAACATTTTTATAAACCCTATCCAACCCTGGCAAAGAAAAAAAAAAAATAATAATTCAAATTGGGGAGAAAAAAAAAGAGGGGGGGGGGGGGGGGGGAGTGTCACTATCCCAAAATGGAAACACTCTACATTGGGACTTGTTTGCTAGTGAGAAGGGAGAGTTACAAGTTTATCAAAATAACCCAGTAAAGGGACCCATACTTTATAAAAAATTTTGGTCGATCCTTTCAGAAAGTATTTCACTTTTTAATTTTTTAGGAACATCATCATATCGGAAAGCCACATTGATGCCTTAGGTGGAAATTGGGATTTCCATTCTAAAAGTATTCTCCCTCGAGCGATCAGAGTTGCAAAAGCAATAACATTTGCCTTGATAGAAATCCCTGCATCAACCCCAAAAATGTGGAAAGCTTTCTAGAAATAAAAGCAGCATAGGTTCTCTCACCAGTCCCTCCTCTCCAGGCTCCGCAGACGTGACGGCCAGGTCTTCTCCTTTAGCATTAAAAGCCTTGATCTCCAGCCCGTAGCTGGCCTCGGGCTGCCGCAGCCAGGCCTGCAGCAGGGACTTGATGTCGATGCTCTGCCAGGAGCTGGCTCCGGCTTCGGCGTCGATCTTCAGGGAGCGCACCCGGACTCGGGTGCTGTTGCCCGCCCTGGTCGGTCTGAGGCGGGACACCTGCAGGAAGACGGCGGTGACGGTGCTGGACGGACGCAGGTGAACCCACAGCTGGGCGCTCAGGATGTTCTTGGGCTGGATCTTCGGGCTGAGGCTGAACAGGCAGCAGGAGGACAGCTCCTCCTGGGAGATGGGACTTGCTGGAAGAAATCATTTTAATAGTTGTAGATTCAACCGAAACTTAAATGATGCCCCCTGTATTTGCACCCATGAGTGGGACATTCTAAAACGCTTAACGTGAAAAAACTTAACGTAGTTTAATGTACCTAATCAACGATCAATGATCACCAAATTTCTCTTCATATTGTGTTCGATATTTTTATAGTTTTATGTGCTTATGAAGAGCAATATGAGAGAGAAATTTGGTGATCACCGAACGTTGTTTAGGTACATTAAACCACGTTAAGTTTTTTCATATAGCCAGCCTCTATTAAATACTTAATGTCATATAACGTCCATAATAATTGGACTTTGGTTTTGATTTTTTGATAGTCTCATGTACTTATGAGGAGCAATATATGAGAGAAATTTGGTGATCACTGAGCGTTGTTTAGTTGCATTGAATTGCGTTAAGCTTTTTCCTTTGCCTCAATGAGGCAGAAACGCTTAATGTTAGATAACGTCCATAATAATTGGACTTTGGGTTTGACATTTTGACAGTTTTATGTGCTTATTAGGAGCAATATGAAAGAGAAATCTGGTGATCAATTCAATTCAATTCAATTTCATTTATATAGCGCCAAATCATGAAACATGTCATCTCAAGGCACTTTACAAAGTCAAGTTCAATCATATTATACAGATTGGGTCAGATTATACAGATTGGTCAAAAATTTCCTATATAAGGAAACCAGTTGATTGCATCAAAGTCCCGACAAGCAGCATTCACTCCTGGGGAACCGTAGAGCGACAGGAAGAGTCATCTGCATTGTACATGGCTTTGCTGCAATCCCTCATACTGAGCAAGCATGAAGCGACAGTGGGAAGAAAAACCACCCATTAACGGGAAAAAAAAACCTCCGGCAGAACCGGGCTCAGTATGAACGGTCATCTGCCTCGACCGACTGGGGGTTACAGAAGACAGAACAGAGACACAACAAGAGAAACAAAAAAGCACAGAAGCACACATTGATCTAGTAATCTGTTCTACATTAGATGGTAGTAGCAGGTGAGCCGTCTTCTCTGGATGATGTCACAGTTAACAGAACGCCAGACCAGGTGTACCTACTATGAAGAGAAAAGAGAGAGAACAGAAAGTTAAAGCAGAAATGACAACACATAATGCATAATTGAAGAACAGTAGAACTCAATATAGTGAGAAAATTAGATCCTGATATACTCCAGTAACCTAAGCCTATAGCAGTAAAACTAGCTGAGAGTAACATGAGTCACTAGTTATAATTTTTGTCAAAAAGGAAAGTTTTAAGATTAGTCTTAAAAGTAGACAGGGTGTCTGCCTCACGGACCAAAACTGGGAGTTGGTTCCACAGGAGAGGAGCCTGATAGCTAAAGGATCTGCCTCCCATTCTACTTTTAGAGACTCTAGGAACCACCAGCAGACCTGCAGTCTGAGAGCGAAGTGCTCTGTTAGGAACATACGGGGTAATCAGAGCTCTGATATATGATGGAGCTTGATTATTAAGGGCTTTATACGTTAGAAGGAGAATTTTAAATTCTATTCTTGATTTAACAGGAAGCCAATGAAGGGAAGCTAAAATTGGAGAAATATGATCCCTCTTGTTGATTTTCATCAGAACTCTTGCTGCAGCATTTTGGATCAGCTGAAGGCTTTGAACTGCATTTTGTGGACTTCCTGATAGTAAAGAATTACAATAGTCCAGCCTTGAAGTAACAAATGCATGGACCAGTTTTTCAGCATCACTCCTGGACAGAATGTTTCTAATTTTGGCGATATTCCGGAGGTGAAAAAAGGAAACTCTGGAAACCTGTTTAATATGGGATTTAAATGACATGTCTTGGTCAAAAATAACACCAAGATTTTTTACTTTATTACCAGAGGCCAGGTTAATGCCACCCAGATTAAGTGATTGGTTAAGAAGTTTATTTTTTGAGGACTCTGGCCCAAAGATTAAAACTTCGGTCTTGTCAGAATTTAGATGCAGGAAATTTAAAGTCATCCAGCTTTTGATGTCATCAAGACATGACTGCAGTCGAAGTAATTGATTGGATTCATCAGGATTTATGGATAAATATAGCTGAGTATCATCAGCATAACAGTGGAAATTAATCCCATGCTGTCTGATAATTTTGCCAATCGGAAGCATATATATAGTAAAGAGAATTGGTCCAAGGACTGAACCCTGTGGTACTCCACAGGTGACCCTAGAGTTTGAGGAAGATTTATTATTAACATGAACAAATTGGAATCTGTCTGACAGATAAGATTCAATGATCCATGATCATTGATCGTTGATTAGGTACATTAAACCACGTTAAGCCTTTTTCTCGCCAGAGGCGCAGATGAAGAAGAAAACGTTAATGTGAGATATCTTCTATAATCGTTGGATTTCGGTTTATTTTTTTTTTTGACAGGCTTAAGTCTTCATGACAAGATATGGCCATGCGAAATTTGGTGATGATTCCTCGTTGTTTTCCTACCTTAAGCCATGTTAAGCTTTTTCACGTTAGGTGTTTTAGAATGTCCCCCTTTACGCACAGCATTGCGCACAGAATTTACGCACACACCACGGTTTTCTGCGCAAAGTTTCAGAAAAGAAATCCCCAGTTAAAAGAAAGAAAATGAATAGAGCTCACGCTTTGTTGCCATCGTGATGATGGTCTCGGTCGTGGCGTGCTCCTCGTCCTCCACCCGCGGGTCGTACTGGTCCAGCAGCTGGGTCAGAGGAGGCGCCTTGGGGATGAGCTGGCGGATCATGTCCCGGCTGATGTTGGGCGCTTGCTCCAGCCTCAGGATGCTGAGGATCTGGGACCTGATGCTGTGGAGCCTCAGCTGCTTGCTGTGCTCCCGGAAGTCGCAGGCTGAGCACTGCTCCAGGTTGTCCGCCAGCAGCTTGGAGGTCTGGTTCATCTCCATGGCGCAGCCCGCAGACAGCACGGCGCCGAGGGAAAGGAAGAGGAGCATCCTGCAGAGAGGAAGGAGAGAGCGCCGAAACTCTGAAATGAGTCTGGTCTCAGAACTTTATGATTGGCTGTGAGAGGATTTTTTTCCCCCCTCCCTTTTGTGGAAGTGATATTTAAAGAGGCAGCAGGAGTTTTAAAATATTCAATGGAATGGTTAAAAGAAAATAGACCAGATTATGGAGACGGATCAGCTGGTTCCCGTGTAGGTTTCTGTTTTAGACCTGAGCACAGATGCTGAAAATAAATCAAATAAAAACCTTTAAGACTCTTCACGCACACAGATGGAACAGCGGATGTTTTCTGCCACCCTCCCAGGGAGCAATATCTCATTATCACCACTAGATGGCAACAAATACTGAACAGACGCCTCAACCCAACGAACCAACACAAAGTTCGGCTTTGGCCCACTTTTTGGATGATCTGTTTTATCCGTCATGTTTGTGCGTACAAACAAGGAAGTAGTCTCACAATTCTGACATTTTAAATACAAATATATTAGTTATTGTTGGAGAATAAAAGTGTATTGTTGCACTCGGATTTGTGGAGAGCACAGCTGTTTACACATTGCTCCACATGAGCCGTGGATCTCTGCAGCTCCTCTGGAGTCGCCATAAGTATTTTAGATGCTACTCTGAATAATCCTGTCCGTGTCCAGCCTAATTTGAAGCTGTGAAATAAACCAGAGAAAGGCTGCAGCTCTGGAGAAGGTAAAAACCTCAATTATGTCATTGGGTGAATCGGCCCTGTTTGCAGTCCCCGTATCCGACAGGATTTTATATTTACCTTTATATTTGTCGCGGCCTTCCATGTTCCAAAAAATAAAAAATAAAAAATTCCAACATAGGCCGTGGGTGGTAACAGGTGGTTTGATTTGCACGCACTTCTTACTTCATTGGTTTGTAAAAAAATATGGGATTTATTTCTTGAAAAAATATAGACAAAATAAAGACTAAAAAATGTCTTACAACTTGTTGAAAACGAAAAATAATCTCAATTTGCCGTTTGAAGTTCTAAAAGTGATCAAAAAATCATTTACAAAACCTCCCGTCCACACCAGACATTTACCAAACGATATAGCTCTGCACCAAGCACCCTGTGTGTTCTTAATTACTCAAATTAATGGGAGGGTCTAACAATTAACAACGTAATCTAAACATTTTAAATCTAAAAATTAATTACAAATTTTGGTTCTAAACTAACTTAAATATATTCCAACTACCCAAAAGAAGAAAACTAAATTGTTAGAAAATACAATCCAAAAAATATATCATAAATGGCCACAACAATATTAATGTATCCTTCAGAAGGTCTAAAGCCTAATTTAACACTTAGTTGAGTTAGAGTGAACGATGATATGAAAAATTACTTGATTAGGACTTTTCCAGCCTGTTCTTGCTCCAGTTCTTGATGGTGTCATTAGAGAAGCACGTAATCCAGATAATGTTTCTCTGACCTGGATGAACGGCGATGGTTTAAAAACATGGTTTCTTCTGCAGACAGAGAGCATTGTAATGTTCCACTAAAGGCGTCAGGACTTCCTGTTGGGCCAGGCGGTTCCTACAATCCAAAGGAGGCTGTCGTCGGCGTACAAGTGTGATGCTCTGCAGTTCCTGAGGAAATATTCTCAACTTGGCAGCACCGAGATCCTGGAGTTTGCTTAAAGGTTGTCTGAGGAGCCCAGCTCTTCTTTGATGTCAACGTTGGTCACAGGAAAAATGGCCTTTTAACTACACAGCTACAGACTAAGTGATTTAATTTCAAATTGTCCAGATTTCTGATTGGACCTGAAGCGAGAGAGTGTCTCTCAATGAAACAAGTCACACCTATAAATTTACTTTTCTTTTGGTGAACTTGAAGCCTCCTTCTGAGTTTTCTCTGATTTGAGCCTGAATAAACTTCTAATAAAGATGACAGCAATGAGGGGATATTTTTATAGTTTAATAAACACATAGGACACAATGCAGGCGTCTTCAGGAGAGAATGGGATGCTTTAAACAAAGAAAATCAAACAGAGGAAGATTCTCTGACAATAAAAATTTTATTTTTTCACAACCTGAACTATCATCTGATCACTTCTCCTCGTAGAGAAATGTTACAACTTTGTAATCAACATAAAAAGGAGCAGCTGAGCCGGAGAGCAACACTTCCTGCTCAGATTTCTACACCAGGCATCAGTTAAGTTGTGTCATGTGATCCATCAGTAAATAAAAATATCAGTCTTTTGCTTTTTTTCTGCATATTTTCCCAAATGTTATCCACGTTTTTTAGTAAGCCCCCCCAATAAAACAAAACTGCACCTTTCAGAGTGGCCTTTTATTGTGGGGCAGTCTAAGGCACACCTGTGCACTAATCATGGTGTCTAATCAGCATCTTGATATGGGCACACCTGTGAGGTGGGATGGATTATCTCAGCAAAGGAGAACTGCTCACTATCACAAAGTTAGACTGGTTTGTGAACAATATTTGAGGGAAATGGTGATATCGTGTATGTGGGAAAAGTTTTAGATCTTTGAGTTCATCTCGTTAAAAATGGGAGCAAAACCCAAAAGTGTTATGTTTATATATATTTTTTTACTGTATATCCTGCTTTGTATATTCCAGTGTCGGGTCGCCAGCAGCTTTGCGCATGTGTGATTAATTTTCAATTTGGAAATGGAGTGGAGGTACCATGGTGATTGTTCTTATTCTTACTATTTATCATATGCACTATGCTCATTGCATTTATCATATATATTTACTCTTTACTACTAAGAAGTTTTAAGGTTTTAGATATTAAAGTGTATTTCATGTGGCTGATCTTTCTCTCATCTTTGCAGAAGGCTTGCAGAAAGCAGAGAACTGTGTTGTGACTATAAGTGTTTTTATGAACTCTATTCAGACATCAGGAGTGCTTACGGATAACTGAACTGTGTGAACTGCTTGGTTTTATCTCGAAGGTCACAGTTGTTTTGCTTATCCCTACCCCTCAGCTTGAGAATGCCTAATAAAAAGAAAGGAGCGGGCGGAGTGCTTTAGAGCGAGTTTGTAGATCTGTATTAAGCATCTCAGCTCCTCTCCTTGCAAGATAATTTGAAAACCAAACCTCATTGTTGTCTCTCCTTCTTGTGTTGTTAATGAATGTTTTAGGTGTTTGAACCTGACACATGGTCAGATGTCAAAACACCAAATGTGAGACAACAGGAAGCTTGAGAGGGACAAGGAGGGACACATAACCAACACTAAAATGTCATCATACATTTTAGTTTAAAACGATCCCACATTACATTACTCAACCCCTGCTTTGTCCGCTGTTGCAAAACAACTCTAATTTTTTAACCTTTCTTGTAGTTTAATTAGGCTGTTAAGCAATTTCAGCCTGACGGATGTACCCTGTGTCCCCCGCCTTTTGACAGCTAGAGGCACCCCTCACGCACAGAAAAGCAGACAAATGGATGGATTAATGGATGGGATGTTCTGCTAGAGGTTTTCCTTCCCTGTTAAAGGGGAGTTTTCCTCTCCACTGTCGCTCCATGCTTGCTCAGTATGAGGGATTGCTGCAAAGCCATGGACAATGCAGACGACTCTTCCTGTGGCTCTATGCTTCTCCAGGACTGAATGCTGCTTGTCGGGACTTTGATGCAATCAACTGATTCCCTTATATAGGACATTTTTGACCAATCTGTATAATCTGATTGATTTTGACTTTGTAAAGTGCCTTGAGATGACATGCTTCATGAATTGGCGCTATATAAAAAAAATTATTTGATTTGATGTTAAACTTTAAAAAGGTTTAATAAAACTGTTTTAAGTCTATTAGATTATTTTTTTGCTTTTAAAGATCAATACTGTTTGTAGCTTATTAGAATATTAACTTTTGTGCAAAGTTAAATATTAAGGTAATCTTGGCTGCCACCTTGTCTGTCTGGTTGGTATTTTTTGGTTGGAATAAAAATGAGTCCATAGTCCGGGAGGACTGATTTTTTTCCAGGTGTGTTTTGTGTGACTCGCCTCAACAGTGCTGCTTCACATTGCATTCTCCTCCATGTGAAATTAAAAAATCTTATACAAACTTCACAGCTCTCGGCGAATCACCTTTCTCTGGCCCCACAGCTCCCGCGTCTTTGTAGCAGAATTTTCTTTTACTTTGACGTAGATTCCCTAATATTCTGTGTGCATTGGCATCGTTTTGACTTGATTTTATGAGTCCCCTGTCACAGAGCTGCTCATGAGATGAGACACTGCAGCACATTTTGACTGACGGTCAATGTATGAGAAGTAAAATATATGAACTTAGGAGATAAAATCTATGTATGTCGGATGTAAAATATATGCATGTGAGAGATAAAATCTATGCATTAGTCAGAAGAATATATGTGTATTAGAGATGTATAGATGTATGTGAGGGTGGCAGAATACATTATGGCTTGTACGGCCCCTCATACAATTTGCTTCATATCACACAGATCTATACACTGTCTGCACAATTATTAGGCAAGCTATATTTTTGACCATATCATTTATATGCATCTATTCCAACTCCAAGATCTATAAACCTGAATGCTTATTGGATTTAAGACAATCAGCTGATGTGGATTTGTGTAATGAGGGAGGGCAGGGCCTAAGGATATCAAGACCCTAAATAAAGGTGGGCAAAATTATTAGAAGCTTCTTTTCTATGTGAAATATGGGCCAGAAAAGAGATCTGAGCGACTTTGAAAAGTCCACAATTGTAAAAACCTTTAGAGAGATGCAGCACTCTTGAAATTGGCAAGTTCTTGGGGCGTGATAACGGAACCATTGTTGTGCTATTACACACTGTTTAAAAGTTATTTAATGTTTAATAAATAACTGTTAGGTTATGTCCGGATGGGTGCGCATCAGACGCCAGTAAGGCGGGGTAGTGGAATTGGCTGGTATTATTAAAGATGAGCTAGTTGGACTTTTTCGGGTTGAAGATGGAATCAAACTTAACTCCCAAACCTACTGCCAGTTTTGAAAATATTTTTTTTTCAAGCAGTGGTAAAAGACAAAGTCCGCATCTTTCTTTAACAGATGCAAATAAACAAGTGAAATGGGAACATTTTGATTTTTTTCATTTTTAATGTAGTTACATAATTCCGTAGTTACATAATTCTGCACACCAATATATACATAGATAATCTCCTAAGTAAGCTAAAATCTCATTTGTACTTTATTAGTTAAGGTTTGAAGTTTATTGACATTTTGGATTGACCAATAGCGCTGTACTTGTAATAAAATCCATCCTCAAAGCTACAACTTGCCCAATAATTCTGCACACAGCGAATATGTGCCTACCTGAGAGGACATGCAAATATGTCACCCTTAATGTAAAATTCATAGCCTTAATCCTTCTAGTGTAAGTAGCATGTTATTATACAAAACAAATGTTAAACAACAAGGACAAAGTTCATCAAAACCTCCACCAATCTTCGATTTTAGATTTCCCTTGCTGATGTCAAGACGATGTTAATATGTTTTTTGTGAAAGGGAAATTGACGGGGTCTTTCAACAATATTGGAGATATAGAAATATAGAGGGTTTAGGGTTTTCAACCGGAAAAAAAAAAGCCTGTGGAAATCCACTAAGTATTCAGCGAGTTTTGTTTGAATAACAGTGTTGACAGTTCATAGCGGCGAATGCTGGGTCTACTCTTTATAAAGGATCCATCCGAATACCCTTATAGAGCAAGGACTCTTCAGCCAAAGCGGAAGTACGCTTCAGTTGCCAAGATCAGTGCTGTCCAAGTAGTGCAGTCAGTAAGGAAGCAGGTAGGAAAAGGAGCCTGTATGCTCCCTCCCACAGCTAATTTTGCTTAGGGACATCGCAAGTCACGAAGTGCCTTACCAGCACTAGGAAGCTTTAAAGGTATCTCACAATCCGTTGCATCACATGGCGTATCAGCACAGCTCCCACACCGAAATCAACGAAAATGTCCAGAGAGAACAGAGCGAACTTTAACTTAACTTTAACTTTGTAGTTAATTTTTGAAAGGCTGTAGGCCCAGATTTTACTCACATCATCAAAACATCAAAAATTTTGACAGAGAATGCAGCTAAATTTATATCCATTTGAGAATTGAGAATACTGTTGATTTGGATTTGATAGATTCAGCACATATAAGTTAAAATATTTTAAATTGTTTAATATTTAATGTAACGGTTTAAACCAATTTGCAATTTTGCAAATCCACAAAGCAAGTTACTACTCATAGCAGAGCCATTTCCTCTTCTTTATGGGTTCTTACATGTCTATTTAAAACAGATTTGTGGCGAAATCTTTGTCCACAAAGCTCACAACAGAAAGGCTTCTGTCCAGTGTGGATTCTCATATGTGTGTTTAAATTTGCTTTATCGCTAAATCTTTGTCCACAATGATCACAACAGAAAGGATTGTGTCCTGTGTGGATTGTCATGTGTCTGTTTAAAGTTGATTTGTGGTTAAATCGTTGTCCACATAGATCACAACAGAAAGGCTTCTGTCCTGTATGGATTCTCATGTGTGAGTTTAAATTAGATTTTTCGCTAAATCTATTTCCACATAGATCACAATAGAAAGGCTTCTGTCCTGTGTGGATTGTCATGTGTGTGTTTAAAGTTGATTTATGGCTAAATCTTTGTCCACATCTATCACAACAGTAAGGCTTCTGTCCTGTGTGGATTCTCATGTGTGTGTTTAAATGTGCTTTCTGGCTAAACGTTTGTCCACATAGACCACAACAGAAAGGTTTCTCTCCTGTATGGATTCTCATGTGTGTGTTTAAAGCGTATTTTCCGACAAATATTCTGCCACAGTCTTCACAGCTAAGCTTCCCTCCTGTCTGGACTTTCCTACCTGACTCCACATTTTTTTTCTCTGTAAAACATTTCTTATGTCCAGAGTCTGACAAATGTTTCAGCCCAGAGAGAGGGTTCTCTACATCACTGTCCTCTTCATCCTTCTCGGTGTCTTCAGCCTCTGAAGAAACAGAAACATCTCCATGAACTTGTATCCTGGTGGATTCTTCATCATCATTCTCTTCTGGAAGCTCTCTGCCTTTAATTTGGTCTGGATAAAGCTGTGAGAGCAGCAGAGACTGTTCATCATTCAGAGCCTTTATGGGAGGATCAGTGACTGGAAACCTGATGGCATTAATCACCTCCTTCCCATTGAGCTGCTCCCCTGGCAGACTGATGTAGACTCCCTCCTGTTCCTCCTTTATGTGGGGGGGGCTTTGGGTCAAGCAGGTCACCAGGAGATCTGCGGTCTAAAGAAGCTTCTTCTTTAATAATCAGCTTCTGCTGAACATCTGCAGGAAACATTGAAACATCATGCATATTAGAAAGTATTTTGATCGCAGCCTGAACATTTTAATGAAGATAGATTTAGGTAATTTAGTTCAATTTTTTTCCTTGAATTACTACTTTTTCTTATTAAGTTCAAAGTGCTTTACATCATGAAAACATAAAAAACATCATAGACACATTGAAACAGTCACTAGTTGTGAGACCAATGACAAACATTAAATAGTATAAGGTGAAAAAGATCAATGGACATGGAATATGTTGGTCCTTGTTCCTGTTATTATGACTGAAAGCACCTCTAAACAGCGGGTTTTCAGTCTGGATTTTAAAGGAAGTCAGTGTCTCGGCTGATTTGCAGTTTTCTGGAAGTTTCTTCCAGATTTGTGGAGCAGAGGAACTAAATATTGCTCCTCCATGTTTGGTTCTGGTTCTGGGTATGCAGAGTAGACCACAACCAGATGATCTGGGTGGTCTGGAGGGTTGGTACAGCAACAACAGGCTAAGCCATTCTGCACTCTCTCTATACCAATATAGATGATTATTATCAAGATTATTATTTTACTCAATGTATTACAGTTCGAGTGGCAATTGTTCCTGAAATGTTAGTAAGAAATGGCTAAAGTCCCCCTTTGAATAACTGTCTGCCTGTCTGGGGGAATTGCGTGAAAATCTCCAAATCCAGTCTGGTGTTATTTCTTTCTACTGGGGCCTTCCTCTTCTTCTCATAAACATGAACGCGGTTCGCTTCTTGAGACTCTCAGCCATGTTGAAAGTATATGATGACAGCAGTGGAGCAACAATAAACAGCTAACATCGAAGCTAACCGCTAAGCTAACTGGATACATAAACACTAGAAGTTCAAGGCTAGCATGCGGAAGCTAGCAAGGAACTTGCATGCACATTGGGATTAGGTGAGCGCTTCAGAATGATTATAATGTAGGGCAACTAATAGATAAGGTGATAACCCTGGAACATAAGGCAGAGAGGGGTGTGTGAGTAGGACCAAAACTCGGACCAATCAAAGGACTGGTCAGAGTTTTTACACTCCCACAGCTCTCACAGAGATCAAATTTTTTAACCCCCTTTTTCTGAACAGATAATGTATTGATTACTGCCAGGATCAAAGGACCATTTCACCCAGTATAATAAAAAGTGTTTCTGAACAGGATTACCAACTATAGCCTTAATTCAGAGAAGCTATTGTTCAAATTCATTGAAATATTAACCAAAAATATAGGAGGCAGATGTTTAAATTTGTGTACACTTACTATTTACAAATGTTTTATCTTTTTTTATACACACGTCATCTTTCAGTATATGTGGATAATCTGATAGCCATTATCCAGTCTCTTCATGAAGCCAAGTTCTAGGATGAAGCTGAGGTGCTTCAGACCGCTGAGCAGACTGTTCATACCAGTACAAGCAGAGTGATGTCAATTTTTCTCACGCTTTACATATATCTCAGAAATGGTCAAATTTTTTCTAAATCCCTCTACGGGGGAGAGTTTAATGTTTCTAAATGGTTTGCAAACGTTTTTTTCCCCACAAATACTTTAACTGTGTAAAAAATATTGCCGACTCTCATACTCTAATGACAGGCTTAGATTAAATCCCTCCACCATGGCCAGTATCACTGGAAATGTGTGTTGTCTTTCCAACAAGATGAGATAAAAATTGCCCTTTGTTCAATCCCATAAATTAGACAATGATATCCACAATAGTGGTTCCAGTGGGTCACTTGAATGTTAAATGTACTGGAGAAATTACTGGCAAAATAATCAGACAGAACGGGATTCATTTCCACTGTTATGCTGATGACACTCAGCTATATTTATCCATAAATCTTGATCAATCCAATTAATTACTTTTACTACAGTTATGTCTTGATGATGACAAAACTGGATGACTTTAAATTTCCTCCTTTTAAATCCTGACGAGACCAAACTTGTAGTCTTTGGACCAGAGTCCTCAAAAAAATAAACTTAATCAATCACTTAATCTGGGTGGCATTAACCTGGCCTCTGGCAATAAAGTAAAAAATCTTGGTGTTATTTTTGACAAAGACATGTCATTTAAATCCCATATTAAACAGGTTTCCAGAGTTTCCTTTTTTCACCTCAGGAATATCGCCAAAATTAGAAATATTCTGTCCAGGGGTGATGCTGAAAAACTAGTCCATGCATTTGTTACTTCAAGGCTGGACTATTGTAATTCTTTACTATCAGGAAGTCCACAAAATGCAGTTCAAAGTCTTCAGCTGATCCAAAATGCTGCAGCAAGAGTTCTGATGAAAATCAACAAGAGGGATCATATTTCTCCAATTTTAGCTTCCCTCCATTGGCTTTCTGTTAAATCAAGAATACATTTTTAAAATTCTTCTTCTAACGTATAAAGCCCTTAATAATCAAGCTCCATCATATATCAGAGCTCTGATTACCCCGTATGTTCCTAACAGAGCACTTCGCTCTCAGACCGCAGGTCTGCTGGTGGTTCCTAGAGTCTCTAAAAGTAGAATGGGAGGCAGGTCCTTTAGCTATCAGGCTCCTCTCCTGTGGAACCAACTCCCAGTTTTGGTCCGTGAAGCAGACACCCCGTCTACTTTTAAGACTAATCTTAAAACTTTCCTTTTTGACAAAACTTATAGTTAGAGTGGCTCATGTTACCCTGAGCTACCTCTATAGCTAGGATACTATAGGTTTAGGCTACTGGAGGACATCAGGATCTATTTTTCTCACTCCAAGTTCTAATGTTCTCCAATTTGCATTCTTGATTGTTATTTCAGTTTTAACTTTTTGTTCTCTGTCATTCTTTTCTTCATAGTAGGTACACCTTGGCAGGCGTTCTGTTAGCTGTGACATCATCCAGGGGAGGCAGATCATCCACTATTAACATATAACATAGAAAGTACTCCTGCATCAATGTGAGCTTCTGTGCTTTCTGTGTAACTGCTCTGTCTTCTGTAACCCCCAGTCGGTCAAGGCAGATGAACGTTCACACTGAGCCTGGTTCTGGTTCAGTATGGTTTTTCCTTCCCGTTAATGTGGAGTTTTTCTTTCCGCTGTCGCTTCATGCTTGCTCAGTATGAGGGATTGCTGCAAAGCCATGGACAACGCAGACGACTCTCCCTGTGACTCTACGCTTTTTCAGAGGGAGTGAATGCTGCTTGGAGAGACTTGATGCAATCAACTGGGTTCCATTATTTAGGAATTTTTTTGATCAATCTGTATAATATGATTGAATTTGACTTTGTAAAGTGCCTCGAGATGACATGTTTCATGAATTGGTGCTATATAAATAACATTTAATTGAATTGAGAACCCTCACAGTGCTATCTGGTTGATCACATGCAAAAGCAAAACAACTGTGAGCAACCAGTTTATTAAGGTGCATCAGGACAATCCGGCGGATGTTTGAGAGCAACATTAAAAGGTCAGTGAAGGTCCTGTATCTATGACAGTTTAGTATTAAACTCCCTGTACAACATAAGCTAATGCTAACTGCTATTAGCTTGACAGTCACACACAGCCCAATGATGGTGTTCTGTTGGTCCACCTGTGTGGAAATGCCATTAACACAACCGTGTGGGAAATAAGGGAATGTTTGTTGGTCTTCCAGCTGCAATGCATCCAACGCCTATTACCACCTTTCATCCATTGTACTTTTTTTTTAGTATATCATTTCTTTGCCGTTACCTTAATCCTTTAATCTGATTGACAATTCAAGAAAAACCTTGAGGAATTTCCTGTCTGTGCATTACCAGGGATATAGACAGGGAACTCAAACGTTGTGGACTGCGACGCTGACTGACTGGGCAGCCAAGGGACAGTTCCCTCGATACACTAACAATATTTATATAACTATCACGGTCCGGCTGATTTTACAGACAGGTTAGAAGTTTGTATGCTGATAAAGCTTGTAGTTCATAAACATTTAGCATAATGGCTAATTAAAAAAAAGCAACTGGTGATTTGGTGGTGCTTTTGACTAGTTTGTCAAACTAGTTTTGTGCTAATGGCATGTTCTTTATTGAGTGTTTAACAGTCGTACGCTTTTAACACGAGTTCAAGTGACGTGGAGATTTGGCCTGTCTTTTTTATTTGCTTTTTTTTTTTTTTTTTTTTTTTTTAGTTGGGCGGGTTTTATGCTGTTTTTTCTGAAACTATTGCACTGAAATAATTACCTGATTACCACACAGCTTGAATCACTTACAAGCAACACGGGACACACAAACAAACTAAATAAATCCTTACTGTTGATAGGAGCAGCAGCTAATGGAAACCTGGTATCAGTCTCCTCCTTCACAACGAGCTGCTCTCCTTCCTGATGGACCCCGGGTTCCTCCTGTTCCTCCTTTATGTGGAGGAGCTCTGACTCCTGCTGCTCCTCCTCAGGACTCTGTTCTTCAGGAGCCTCTTCTTTAACATCTGCAGCCAACACTGAAACACATTACATGCTTTATGAACAACTAGATCTAAGAAATATCTTATATAAATGTGTATATTGTAACTCCGTGACTGAAAACAGCTAGACAAAGGAGCAGTCTTGGACCGTGGGAAAACCTCAGGAGAGAATCAAGACTATTGTCACCACGTGTTACCATGTTGAAAGACACAACAGAATTAGTATTTACAGGAGTTTTATTTACATTATGAACATATTTACAAGCATGAAGTCAAAGAGACATTTTTTTAGATACTAAAAAACGTTGTCAATAAAACTTTGTAGTAAGAATATCTATAATATTTGTCCTCCATGTATTAGTTACTGCTAATAGCTAAGAGCTAGGGTCAATGTGTGAAATGGTTTCTGTCTCTGTTGCAGCGTAGCTGACATGAAGGCATACAAACCTAATCTGTGCAGCAGAACTCTGGGGTTGAAATCAGCCTCCATGATGTTGAGTCGCAGTTTATCTTTGTCTTCTCTTGTATCTGTGTCTGAAGTCTCTCCCTCTGTTGCTCTCAGCCACCGTAGAAGCTGCTGTCTCCACACCTCTGTTGTTCTCTTCTCTTCAAATGTTGCTTTAACAGCTACTGAGCAGCTAGAGCGCAGCTTTCACCCAGACTCAACCAGACTACGTTGTTCTGGACAAGATGGAGAAGTTTCCCTCTGTGAAACCAGCCTCCACGGGCGAGTTGCTGAAGCGCATGCGCTCAGAACGTGTCCACTTCCTCTTCTTCTTCTCTTTTTTTTTTTTTATGGCGGTTGCCAAACAACTTATAGGTGCATTACTGCCACCTTCCAGATTGGAGTATGGATCAGACATTATTCTCCCCATAATACCCGTTCTTCTTGGAAAACTAAAAATACTGAAACTACATCCCCAGATGATCTCCGAAACAATTCCCTAATTTATTTTTATTCCTACTTAAATCTCTAAGTAACATCTCTCTTTCCTGAACATATTTAAAAAATATGTTGTACTGTTTCTAATTTTCCACAATAGTTACAACCTGTATTTTGCTTAATAATTATATTAAGAGTACTATTTAATCCTGTATGTCCAAATCTTATTCTAGATATAACATCTCTTCTTTATTAATTTTATTACATTTCCTTAATTCCCCAACTGTTTTGGATACTATAATAAAACCTAGCATTCCCTCCTCTATCCCACTGTTCTTGTCATTTGTTCTTGATATACATTTTAATAATATTCTTTACCTAATTTTTACTTATTTTAATATTTAAATCAACAATATTCGTTTTTGCAGCACTCTTAGCAAAACAATCAGCCAACTCATTTCCCATCACACCAATGTGGGCAGGAATCCAAACTAATTTAACTTGAGAACCATAATTTCTAATCCTAACAATTAAGTGAATTATATCCAATATAATATCTTGCCCTGATTCTGAATTAAACTCTAGAATACTTATTAATGTACTAGTTGAATCTGAATAACTTATAACCTCCCTCTCTTGTTTCCTCAATCCATTCTAAAGCCATTAAAATAGCCATTAATTAACCTGTATACACTGCCAATTTATCTGTTATTCTTTAATTAATATTTAAATCTGGAATTACAAATGCTATACCTACTTTATCATTTAACATTTTAGAAACGTCTGTATAAATTTGTATATATTCTGAATATTCTATTTTTATATAACTTTCCAACTCCTTTTTTTCTGTCTCCCTTTTCACAATAAATTTAAATCAACTTAAGCCTGTCTAAAGATCCATGATGGAATAACAGGAAAAACAACCACAGGACTAATTAAAAAGTCATCTATTCCTACATCTTTTACTTTATTTATGATTGTCCACCCAAAACTATTAATTTGTAATTTCTTCTTAACAAGGATGCAGCGTAAAATATTGAAGATGAACTTCACTATGTCCTTTAGTATTTACCCAGTAATTTATGGCTAGTTGTTCTCTCCTGAGCACCAGTGGCATCTCACACATCTCCACTTGTAAAGCTCCACAAAAAATCTTAACGCCTGATATTGTATTCGATCTATTTTTTTGTAATAAACTGCAAGAAGCTGAATTGTATAAAATACAACCATATTAAAAAAATTATTTAGCTAGTCCAACATAAATTGTCTTTAATGCTTTCCTATCTGCTTTCCATTCTTTGCCTCTCAAACATCTCATTATATTTAAAAAATATGTTTTACTTTTTTCAACTATTTTTTCTACATGTATCTTCCATGTAAGTTTTTTTTTTATCAAAACAGATACCCAAATATTTAATTTGATCTGTTCTTTCTATAGCACCCCCATATAATTTGCGATTTACATTAATATTTAATTTCCCATTTGTAAAAACAACAAATTTAGACTTGGATGTTGGGAATCTAAAACCCCATTCTAAAGCCCAAACTTCTACATTACGTAATGCCTCTTGTAGTTTCCTACTTACAAATTCTGTATTTTCCCCCTCTGCCAAATAATACCGTCATCTGCAAATAATGAAACACCAAAAGATTTATCTATACCACGAAAAATATAATCATTATAATAAATAGCATAGAACTTACTATACTACCTTGGGGAGTACCATTTTCAACTTGACATTTTGAAGTTATTTCCCCACCTATTTTTACTGAAACAGTGTTTTCACAGGTCCAGCAAATAAGTCGTTCAGACAACTGCAGCTGATCCAGAAAGCTGCTGCGCGCGTCCTCACTAGGACTAAGAAAGCAGAGCACATCGACCCGGTTCTAGAGTCCTTAAACTGGCTCCCTGTATGTCAGAGAATATACTTTAAAATACTTGTGTTAGTCTATAAAATGCCTGAATGGCTTAGCACCTAATTACCTCAGACTTGTTATCAGTGTATCAACCCTCCAGACTACTCAGGTTTTCTGATTCACATCTAATCTGGTAAATGGCTTGTACTTGTATAACACTTTAACTAGTCCGACGACCCCAAAGCGCTTTACAACTTGTAGCTGTTGTGCAATTATCTACTGTTTAAAGTTATTTAATGTTTAATAATAGCTCTCTGTCTGTTAGGTAGTGTCTGGTGATGTTCAGCTCTTAAGCTGATATCAAGACAATGGTTGAAAGGAATGAATTCGAGCACTAGCAATCTTTTAACAGCAAACCCTGCACACACATAGAATAAAGGAGTGACAACTTTTTTTCAAGTTCAAGAATTTAATAACAGAAATAAACATCCAGAGAACATTACTATATAATGCTGTTATCTCTACTAGGCTAGTGAAACCTAACTAAACTACTAAGCAAAAAAAATAAGCTAAGCTAAGGAACTATTTACATGCAAAAACAACAAAAGACAAAACAAAAGTGGTTGATCATAATCAGAATAATACAATCCCGTTCACTGCAGATCTGATAAAAAAAAAAAACATGGAATGAAGTAAGAAAAAAAAAAATTTGGCATGTTTCAATCCATTCACAATGCAAAGCCCAAGTTAACCAGAACATTATTTTGAGTAAATAATATTCTACAGACTGAATTGCTCAGTAAAATCATTTAAACCGTATGGCCGATCTTATTAATGTGATTCTCCCTCCGGGCGCCTGGGGTCGCTGTAGCGATCGGTTGCTAAATCGGTTAAAGTCTAAGGTTATCAAAATTGCCTTTAAACCGACATTAATACTCCATATTAATATGGAAATAAGGCTCATAGCACCATCGGAGGATGGCTGAGCAGAACGGTTAAGCTTTATGCTTTAAAGCAAGCTCCTTTTGAATGTCCAGAACCGGATGTTAACAGAAGCTAATAGCATTTTGGCTAGCGGGTTTTCGGCATCAACTTTAAAGACTTTAGCGTTATTTTTAGTCATAATGAGTGGGCTGGATAACGTAAACATTATTGTCCCATCAATGTATGAAACCCTTGTGGAGATAACCTTTGTTATAACCATAAAAACACACTTGACAATGACATGGTACCGAATGCTAGCAATGAGCTATCCCGTTAGCCCTTTGTTTTAAAGCAACCATGTACAAAACGATTTACAAGACATTTCCCAATAAACCTTTTAACTTCTCCCTCAGCTCTCTGCCCAAACCTGTCGGTGCCTCATGTAAGTTCTGTCCACTTTGGCCATCCAAGGAAGGAGCACTGAAAAGCAGGGAGAATGGTTGCCCTGTTCAGCAGCGGGCAAGCATTTAGCTCTGCAGCTATGAGCTAACCAACAGCGTGGTCGGGCAGCTTGGCAAAGCGTGGTTGGGATCAGAGGCCTGCTCTCTGCCACATTCTCTGACCTGGATGCAGTCCGATTTAAGCCGGTTCTCCTCAGCATTCGAAGACTGGTCCTTCTGCCGGCTTTTCAGCTCCGTCTGGGTTTCGCTTCCCTATAAAGGCTGACAAAAATAAATGAGCTGTTTTTGGCGTGGCAGGATTTCTTCCTCCTGCTACTGACGCTGAGGTTAAGATAGCAGACTTAATTGATTTTCCCGGTTATCCCCGGGTGAAGAGGGATCTCTCCCAGGTGCTAGTTCCTGTTCTTTTGGGCCCGTGAGCCCTCATGGTTCAGGGGAAGGCTACCCCCCCCCCCCCATCCCTCTCCTCGGGAGCCCAGGAGAGAAGTGGTGGTCATCTGAGGGTCTGGTCAGGAGTGTGAGAGAGCTGCAGAAAAGGGGTGATCAGACGTGCTCTGACCTTTTATCTGTGAGGGGTTGATTCACAGGAGCATCCTGCTGAGAGAAGGGCCGTCCCAGCTGACTCTCTCTCCTTTGTGGCTGTGTGGTCAGAATTCAATCTGACCTCAATTATTTTCATGATCATAGCGTTAATATGGCACAACATAGAAAATTGACTTCCTATATTCTACCTATCTAGAAAAAAACTTCCATAAGACTGTAAAAAGTGCCTGAAAGCCTGAGTTCTTTTAAATCAAGACTATAAACACAGTTGCTTAGAATTGACTGTTCTAGTTAAACTGTTAACTAAAACATCATTAGTTTAAGTTTGTAGGTCAATTAATCATAAAATCATTATTTGCTCTTAGTTGCCATCTTCCTGTTTTATTTTGTTTCACTTTTCCTAAATTTTATGCCAACTGTTTGTTTACATTTTTATTTTCCTACATTTTAATCATATAAAGCTCATGTAAAGCAGCTTGTGTTATCCTTGTACTGAAATGTGCTATACAACAAAAACTTTGTCTTGTGTTGTATGGTTTCTCATGTGTGTGCTTAAATTTGATTTATGGCTAAATCTTTTTCCACATAGATCACAACAGAAAGGCTTCTCTCCTGTGTGGATTCTCACGTGTGTGTTTAAATTTGATTTTTGGCTAAATCCTTTTCCACACAGATCACAACAGAAAGGCTTCTGTCCTGTATGGATTATCATGTGTGTCTTTAAAATTCCTTTTTTGCTAAATCTTTTTTCACATAGATCACAACAGAAAGGCTTCTGTCCTGTATGGCTTTTCATATGTGTGTTTAAAGTTCCTTTTTGCCAAAACTTTTTTCCACATAGATCACAGCTAAATAGGTTCTGTCCTGTATGGGTTTTCATGTGTCTGTTTAAAGTTCCTTTTTGCCTAAATCTTTTTTCACATAGATCACAACAGAAAGGCTCCTGTCCTGTATGAATTTTCATGTGTGTGTTTAAAGTTCCTTTTTGCCCAAATCTTTGCTCACATACATGACAACAGAAAGGCTTCTCTCCTGTATGGATTCTCGTGTGTGTGTTTAAATATACTTTTTTGCTAAATCTTTTTCCACAAAGATCACAACAGAAAGGCTTTTGTTCTCTGTGGATTTTCAGGTGTGTGTTTAAAGTTCCTTTTTGCCTAAATCTTTTTCCACATAGATCACAACAGAAAGGCTTCTGTCCTGTATGGATTCTCATGTGTGTGTTTAAAGTTCCTTTTTCGCTAAATCTTTGTCCACATAGATCACAACAGAAAGGCTTCTGTCCTGTATGGCTTTTCATGTGTTTGTTGAAATGTCCTTTTTGCCTAAATCTTTTTCCACATAGATCACAACAGAAAGGACTCTGTCCAGTATGGATATTCATGTGTCTGTTTAAAGATCCTTTTTGCCTAAATCTTTGCTCACATAGATCACAACAGAAGGGCTTCTGTCTTGTATGGATTCTCATGTGTGTGTTTAAATAGGCTTTTTTGCTAAATCTTTTTCCACATATATCACAACAGAAAGGCTTCTGTTCTGTATGGATTTTCATGTGTGTGTATAAATCGGATTTTCCAATAAATGTTATGCCACAGTCTTCACAGCTAAGCTTCACTCCTGTCTGGACTTTCCTCCATGAGTCCACATTTTTCTTCCCTACAAAACATTTCTTATATCCAGAGTCTGATAAGTGTTTCAGTTCAGAGAGAGGGTTCTTTACATAATTGTCCTCTTTATCCTTCTTAGTGTCTTGAGTCTCTAAAGCAAGGGAATTATCTCCATAATCTTGTATTCTGATACATTGTTCTCCATCTTTCTCTTCTGGAAGCTCTCTACCTTTAATTTGGTCTGGATAAAGCTGTGAGAAAGGCGGAGACTGCTCAGACTTTTCATGCTCTCCTCGCAGACTAATGTGGACTCCCTCCTGTTCCTCCTTTATGTGGGGTGGCTTTGGGTCATGCAGGTTGGCACAAGGTTTGTGGTCTAAAGAAGCTTCTTCTTTAACACTCAGCTTCTGTTTAACATCTGCAGGAAACATTGAAACACATTATGCACATTAGAAGGTATTTTAAACTCAGCCGGAACTGAGGCACATTTTATTAAGATATATTTAGGTAATTTTGTTAGAATAAGCTCTTTGACAGAACATGCAAAACAACAAAACACAGAATAAAATGACATGACTGTTATAACCCCTGTAAAAACTCAGTTCTTTGTAGAGCTACCTTTTTTACCTTAAAGTACTGATGACACAGCATTGACCTTTTCAGCCATGCTTTTAAAAACAAAATGTCAGGCTTTGTCCAATGCGCCTAATGTGTCTATGTCCACACATACGTCGCACTGGATTATAAGGCGCAACACAGCTCTCTATCCATCTCTGTTGGGAGGACAGAGTAGTTGGACTACACTGCCCTGTTTCTAACATAAGGCCAAAATAAACATAACTTTTATACTGAATTAACTTATTAGGTTTATTGTTGCTAACGCATACTCTAGGTAAGGGCAGACTTACATGAATGCACTTCTAGTTTACACATTAAAGTCAGGCAGTCTTGTAGACAGCTCAGAGGTCCGATCAGGTGCTGTAATGCTCCAAATATGCACTGTGGAGCGGCTTCGTTGCTAACCAAAGTTGTTTCTTGTATATTGTGCAAAGTCAGCTTTAACCAAATCTGGTAGTTTTAAAATATCATTTGACAATTCCTGTATCTCTCCCACCTTTCAAATTCAGAGTCTTGGCGTCATCCTGGACAGCCCTCTCTATCCTCTCCCTCACTTTTCACACCCATAACATCACCTGGTTAACATTCATATTTGGAGCATCGAGCAAGTTCTTCCTTCACACCTTTGCCAAAATGGTCCACCGTCCACTCACCTCTCAACTTTACAATTTCAGCTCCCTGTCCCCCAGAAAACTCCATAAACTAGAACTAATACAAAAGTCAGCAGCTTGCAATAATTCCATCATCTACTTCACACCTGTACATTAACTTCACTGGCTCTCTGTCACATTCAGTATAAATCAACCCCATCAACATACAAGGCCAACCACAACCATGGACAATACAGGACACATAACCAACCGAATGATGACATCATACATTTTAATTTAACACAGATCGCACATTATAATAATCAGTCTCTGCTTTGCCCATTATTGCACAAGCATTAATTATCACAACTTGTGAGTTTATAAAACGGCATTATTTAACTTCTTTGAAGTTTAATAAAACGGTTATATTTTAGCCATGTGACCGGAGACCTTCTCCAGGATGAACCCTGTGTCCCCACCTCGTCAAGCCGATTTTCCCCATCAGATACTGCATGACGTCACACCTGTACGGGAATCCGGGTATAGAAAACCGATGGATGGGATGCTAAATTTTGAAAAATCGTAATAAAATTGATCAAAGTTTAGCAGAAAAAAAAACTTAACTTGCTTTTAAAGATGAAATCTTTTTAAGTAGAAAAAATGTTATTAAACTTTTGCATAAAGTTAAATATTGTTGGAGGTAATCTTGGCTGCTGCAGCTTCTGTCTGGCAGGTGGTTTTGGGTTGGAGTAAAAATGAGTCCATAGATCGACAGAAGGCTTTTTCAGCTGTTTCTGGTGTGACTCACTTCTACAATGTTGCCTCACATCGTGCTCCACTCCATGTAATAAATGAATAAACAAATAAATAAAACTTCATAAGAGCTCTCTGAGAATGACCATTCTCTGGCCTCACCCAGTTAGAAGCTGTTCTACAGCCCATTTTGTAGCTGCAGTTTATTTATTTATTAATTGTTTTGCCGTAGTTTCCTTAATAATCTGTATGCACCAAAATCCTTGTTATTTTATTTAACGAGTGTCCTGAAGCGCAGCTGCTCCTGAGGTGGAAGCTGCTGCATATTGACTGACAGACGCTCTGACTGCAGCTCTGCCTTCTTTGTTTCACAAAAGCGCATGTGGAAATTTTTTTTTTTTTTACTTTTTTCCGAATTGGGCCCAGTCAAATGCGGAACATTGTTTCACATTCCGACCCTTCTTCAAAAAAAGAAAAAAAAGCACGTCATGCTAAATTAGCCTGAGCTAGCGCATTACTCTCAGTTTTAAATAAAACATAACAGCGAATCATGAGGAGACCCCTGGTTGGTTTATGAGGTAAGTTACAGGAAGCGAGGGAATTAAACACTGACAGATGACATGGCCACAGGTGGAAATAACTAATTAATTAACTGCAAGAGCAGCGATAGTCTGCTTACTGAGGGAAGTTGCTGTCAACTGTTCAATCCGCTGAACTTCCTGACTTGCATATATACATAGAAAACCTTTGACCACCGCTACTTTCCTTCATCCATCTGTGGTCAGTTTGAGATGATCTTCCAAAAGTTAAAATGATTGAACACCAATAAACCTCAGACTGGCAGATGCGACTTTGCTAAGACCCGCCCTACTCTCTTTCTGATTGGCTAATGTCCTGGCTCTACCAGGCTTCGTTTATTGAGAGCAGTATCTGTTTAAAACCTTGAATAAGAAGTCTAGACGAAACTTTTTGCGCTCGTTTTCCAGTTGACGGAAATCTGTCTCAGCGACGGAGAACTTTAACCAATAACTTAGAGTGATGTCATTAATATTAAGGACCACCAAAAACTGAGTGGGTCTATTGTTACTGTCTCAGAACAGCAGCTAGAGCTGCAGTGAGTCCCTCCCTACTAGGCACAGGCAGCTGCCTCATCCTGAAAGTCCTCCATGTAGTCAGAGCAAAGAGAGCAGAGAGGAGACCTGCTCCGTCTTCACATTACACATGTATAACAAATGCGCAAAGCTGCCAGTGATTCCTCCCTGGATTCCAAAGGGGATATAAATATACTGTAAATATCGGTTTTAACATTCTAATTTTTTTTAAACTGTTGCACTGAAATAAATACCTGATTACCACACAGCTTGAATCCCCTATTCACCTCGTTAAATGCGCGTGTGTGACTCAAATTACTATCTTTCTGGTAGAAGATAAGATAGGCTTTATTGATCTCACAATGGAGAAATTCACTTGCCACATCGGCTCATACAAGAAGGTGCAGAGTAGGAAAGGTGCATTCAGTTATATACAGTGAATCTTCATATATACAATGGATCACCAAAAAAAAAAAAAAAAAAGAAATAGGAATGAGCATATGATGTCTTATTTACATTCACAGTGATATATATATATATATATATATATATATATATATATATATATATATATATATATATAAACATATATACATACTTATATATATACCTTTGCGCCTACATACATACGTACCTGCACGTATATATGTGCATATACATACATGCATACATTTGTACATACATACATACATGTGTACTGACACATGTTCAGGTGTTGATAGCAGCAGAAGTCACTTCTTCAGGATTATTGCACATTAGTTATTAAACATTAGTTATTACAGTTACGAGTTGATGTGTGAACGTATGAAATTTTATACATTAATACATAAAGTAATCCTATTGTGTGTTGCATTTCAGTAACATTTTAACGAGTGTCACATGTCGTTAAAATGTTACATATGCAACCCCCCCCCCCCACACACACACATTCCATCCGACTGAGGTGATAGGATACTAATGATTAAACTCAGTTTTTGCCTTTAGCTGCAACACAAGACACAAAAACAAACTAAAACAAATCCTTACTGTTGATAGGAGCATCAGTCAATGGAAACCTGGTATCAGTCTCCTCCTTCACAAGGAGCTGCTCTCCTTCCTGACGGACCCCGGGTTCCTCCTGTTCCTCCTTTATGTGGAGGGGCTCTGACTCCTGCTGCTCCTCCTCAGGACTCTGTTCTTCAGGAGTCTCTTCTTTAACATCTGCAGCCAACACTGAAACACATTACATGCTGTATGAACAACTAGATAATGACAATGTTACAACAATGTCAACAGATGAGACTGAAACTGATCAAACGGCCAAGTTTCCTGTTTGGCATCAACATCGTTCATCACCCTGACCACTCCATCCCCATATAATTGTAACCGTGGCAACAGTGGACAGATACAAGTAATTAATAACGCAATTTGTTTAATGACTTTTTGACAAGAGGGAATTAGAAAGGTGTGGAAATATAGCAGTGTTTCACAATTAAAAGAACGATAAAAGAACGTAAAAAAATATTTTGAGGAAGGGAAAAAAATATTTCATATAATTGTACAGTATATAAATAAATATAGAACAAAGGGGAAAAAAACTCACATATAAATGCAAAGTCACTTGTAATAAAAACACAAGATAAAATAAGTTCAAGAACAATGGATGATTGGAAATGAGAGGTTTAAATAAAAAAAATATTAAAACAAAGAAAATATGTGTTAAATATTGAAATAGAAGTATTGTTTGTAGCTGTATAGTTGGTCAATTATTGAATGCCTTCATTATTTTTTGTCGCTTTTAATTTTGTTGCTTTTAATAGCTACTTTTTGCTCCAGTACTTATTTTATTGAGTCATTTTTTTTCTTCCACTGAGCGCTTCGGGAGCATTACGCCAGTGACCAACATTTTTTTATAGTCTCATGTATTCTATTAATCTAGTTGTGTCTGTATGTTCCTGCTTTTCTCTTCACTTTCTGATTCAACTATGGATGTCACCGCTTTTGGAGTATTTTGCTGTTAATTGTCCTCTACATGGGAGTTTCTCTCTCTGTCCTCCACCCTCCCCACATTTAAACAATATGCTACATGCAAAGCTATAAACAATAAAATATAAACAATACTGCATGTGAACTGCAAAGAGGCATACAGCTGCTCTCCCTCCCTCCTCTGGGTTCTTCTGATCATAATCTAATGCATCTCCAACCTGTTTACAAGCCACTGGTGATCAGCCAGTGGTAAAAACGCACAGTGAATGAGAAAACCCCCTGTGTGGCACCAGTGCCCAAAATTCCTCATTGCTATCAATTGTGTGTACCTGTCCGTGTGTTTTCCTCTGTAACACCAAACTTTCCACATTGAGGGACAACAAATTAATTTTTGTTTCCTTTCTATTTATTTATTTCTGTATGTAGTCTAAATCCATTTAAATTATGGCAGGATTGGTCCTCCATAGACATACAGCCAGAAGAAAACATGCAACCACCTTTCTAGACAAGATAAACCAAAAAGTGATGTTTGGATGAACTTTCCCAGACAGACAGACAGACAACAGAAACCTGATGCTGAATGTTGCTACTTGCTAAGCTAGCATTAGCACCTCCATGCTACATGCTAAGCTAACATTAGCACCTCCTTATGCAGAGCTGCAGGCTTAGCCAGTTTTCTGGGGGAAACCCTGCAACGAGTTCTGATGAAGAGGAGGAATCCATCAGCTGCTGAAAACGACTCCTAAACTTTAGCTCCATCCACACAGTTAGCATGAAGAAGGAAATCTCCAAACCTGATGGGTGCAGCAGAACTCTGGGCTGGAAAACATCCCCCATCATTGGTGTCTCCTCTGCTGCGTCCTGCCGCTCTTTGAGCTCCTGCTTCCCTCCAGTTTCTCCGCTGTGCCTCCAGCTGCTGGACTTCTTTCCAGACTTCATCACCTGCAGCAGCTGCTGCTCTCTTTCAGATTCACACCCGCTTCTGGCCTCACAGCAAAACAGGAACAAAGATACTCCGCGTTAGATAAGAGGGAGACAACCAACGGAACCTGAAATATCTCCTTTTTTATTATTGGCAGGTTGCAACCATGACTTTTGGGTGAATACCGCCACCTACCATATCGGAGTATGTAGCATTAATCATATCCAATGTGCTTTATTCTCTCTCTCTCTGTATATGCATACATACACACACATACACACATGCATATACAAAACTTAAATCTTAGAATATTTTCCTATATTCCTAAAATACTGTATAACAGCTTTCTGTGTTCTTTCAGATTCCCTTCCTATCTGTCTGTTTTAATCTCATCCTTCCTTCATCATATTTCCTACTATGCAGTAATATATATTCTACACTTTGTGGTATTTTACATTCTAAACAGTCATCTTTTTTACTTTTTCCTAATACATACATATGTTTTGTTTAACCCGGTATAATCAAATCTTAGCCTAGTCAAAATAGTCTTCTCTCTTCGGTTCTTTCTACTCACACCCTTGTCAATAATAGATTACTGCACACTATAATATTTTCTTACACATTTAACCATGTTCCATCTATCCTGCCATTTTGTCTTTATTTCTTTTTTACATTATTGTCTTAGCTTCTCCTTTCCTATAAGGTATATTTATAATATAATTTGTTCTAATTGATTTTTTTAGCTATTTTGTCTGCTCCCTCGTTTCCATTTATTCCTACATGGGCTGGAACCCAACAACATTTATATAGCGTTTTGTAGTCTGAATAAGCTTTGATGATTTTCTAATACTACATCTTTTCTTTTAGATTTTATAGTTTGGATACTGTAAAGGCTTGCCGAAGAATCAACACAACGTCCACTTTATCCGGTCTTACTTCCTCTATCCACTGTAATCCTATAATTTCCACCATAATTTCTACTGTGTACACTGACTGACATCTGATCAGGTAATCTTTTCCCAATACCTTCATTATTGGAATGTATATTCCTATACCTACCTTATCCTTTTCATCTTTAGATCCATCTATATATATATATATATATATATATATATATATATATATATATATATATATATATATATATATATATATATATATATATATATATATACATATGTGCAAACAGGAAGTAAGAAAATAAAAGCTTCCCCACCAGAATAAAATACAATATGTAAACCAAGAAAAACAAACATGGACAACAAAAATGGATTTGGGATGAAATATAAACTCGCATTAGTTCATACCTGTTACACAGGCATGTGTGCATGTAACAGGAATAGCAGCAGTGGTGATCATTTAGGTAATATTCATAGAAACATATGGAGAAGAATTTCGTCAAAAAGAGAGATGTAATTATTCCTAAGAAATGTGACGAAAATACACGAGATGACAGAAATCAATATGAATGAATTAAAAATAGTGTTAAAGAAATAGTGCAACAGGAGAAGATAAGTTAAGTTACATCATGTTTCAGAAATTACCAGAGAAAGTACTTGAGATAATGTTACAATCACTTAATAAAATATAGAAAGACGATTTCCACATTGGATATGATTCATGCTACATTATCCGATAAGGTAGGTGGCGGTATGCACCTAAAAGTCATGGATGCAATCTGCCACAAAATAAAAGAAGAAGAAGAAGAAGAAGAAGAAGAAGAAGAAGAAGAAGACTTTTGACTTTTAACAAAACTTTAATTACAAAAGGCCAAACAATTAAACAATTGAGTTAAAACCAAATGTCATTTACATAAAATTCTTACATAAGAAGCTTGTTAAATTGAAGTTCTTTTCCTTCAGACACTTCACATAAAATCTTTTTAAAACCCCACAACTGCATAAAATCCTCCATGTTCTGCGTGGCTCTGTGGAAGTGAAACTCCAGCCTAATTCTAGGCTTTAACATGGCACTTCCACAGAGCCACAGCATCAAGGTGAGGTCCTCCCTGCAGTCTGTCTCTACGAGACAAATAAATAGCCATCTTTGCCTCACTGATTAAGAAGTTTAAAAGTCTGGCCTTTGCCTTATTACTTTTATTTTGGCACACTCCTCCAATAAATAAAGAAGTAGTAAAAACAGTGCCAAAAAGACTAAAAACATTTGTTAAAAGACTAAAAATGGTCTTTAGTCTGTTACAGTCCATAAAAACATGAAAAACGTTCTCAGACAGACTGCAGAAAGGACACTCATTTAAAACAGCCCGATTAATAACGGATAAAAAAGAGTTTGTGGCGATGGCACCGTGTAAAATCCTCCATTGGAGATCACCAGTTCTCTTTTTAATTGGAGGCTTATATAAAGTCCTCCACTGGGGTGCTCTACCAGCAAGTCTATCAGTCCATACACAGACTGCGCGGTTCTCGAAGTGTCTTCGATTTATGGCTTTGGAGCAAACTCTATAAACAGTTTTCTGATCCATAGTGGATAAAACCATCTTCTGTGGGTCCAGGCTGGAGAGCAGAGGTCCACTTCTCTCCGGGAACCCAGGATCCAGGATCAGGCCAGGAAAGGAGTCCATCGGGTCTGGCTGGCTCTGTCTCTCACAGTAAGCACGGAGGAGGCTCCTCTCCTTGGCCGACATCTTTCCCCTCAGGAGGTCCAGGAAGCGCCGCACCAGCCTGGCAGACCGTACCCCCATCACGGAACCCATGGCCTCGACGTTGGAGAGGGACGGTCCTGCAGTCTCCACCAGCTGTTTCACGGTTGTTATCTTTGACCGGCGCAGCGCCTCCGACAGCCCTGGTCCAGCGCCGTCACACACGTCCAGCCTGGACCCACAGATTAAAGGCTCCTGTAAAAGCCAGTGCAGAGAGTTAGTCGTTTGGGATGGCTTTAAATTGAACAGGGTACATGATTTAAAAACACCCTGATAAAACCTCGGTAATCCCCTTAACTTTAAAAGATTTAAATCAGTTAAAAACAGAGCCGCATCCAGCCCCAGGTTATTTACACCTCTAAAAATGCAGCTGGCCACGTCCCTCCACACTAAGTCAGAGGGCCCTGCCAGGTATTTCTGTACAAAACGTAATCTAAAAGCCACTGTTCTCCCGGCTAAGTGGACAAGGCCCTGGCCCCCCTCTTCTCTGGGTAAAAACAACACAGACTGTGGCACCCAATGAAACCCGTTCCAAAAAAAGTTGACCATTTTTGCTTGTATGTTGGCCAACAAACCAGACGGTGGGTCTAAACAGGAAAGTTTGTGCCACAGCTGAGATGCTACAAGGTTATTTAAAACCAAAACCCTTCCCCTGTATGACATGTGGGAGTGTAGCCATCTCCACTTTTCTAATTTACATTCTATTTTCTGTTCCATGTTTTCCCAGTTCTTTTTTTCAATGTTTTCATTGCCTAAAAACAGACCGAGATATTTAAAACCATCTTTTTTCCATAAAAGTCCCTGAGGGAGAACCGGGAGCCCTTCACGCCATTCGCCCACTGCCAGGGCTTCACTTTTTCCCCAGTTCACCCTCGCAGAAGATAAAACAGAGAACTTAGTTGTTATCTCGTTCAGTACGTCGACATCTTGCTGGTTTTTAGTAAAAACAACAACGTCATCAGCATAGGCAGATAAAACCACTCTACTATTAAAACCAGGTAAAACCAAACCATGAACAGTAGAACGTATCTTTTGAAGCAGGGGTTCCAGGGAGAGCGCGTAGAGCATCCCGGACATGGCGCAGCCTTGGCGAACACCTCTACGCACCCTAAAAGGAGCACACAGACCACCGTTAATCTTTATTAACCACTGCCACTGTACATCACCTGGATCTTGGCGATCAGACCAGCGGCGAACCCAAACCTCTCCATAGTTTTCCACAGGAAGCCGTGTTCGACGCGATCAAACGCCTTTTCTTGATCTAATGCGATCAAGCCCGTTCTTAAACCCAATGAACCGGAGACCTCCAAAACATCCCGAATTAGGTAGACGTTATCTACCATGGACCTGCCGGGGACGCAGTAGGTCTGGTCCCGGTGGATGACCTGCTCCATAGCTTCTCTCAGCCGCGTTGCCAAGGCTTTGGAGAGGATCTTGTAGTCGGTGCAGAGGAGAGACACAGGGCGCCAGTTCTTAATGTCCTGCAGGTTCCCTTTCTTGGGCAGGAGGGTGATGACTGCCCTGCGGCACGAAAGCGGGAGTGAACCAGCGGCCAAACTCTCATTATAGACCTCCAGTAGGTCTTCCGCCAGGATGTCCCAGTAGGCTTTGAAAAACTCTACTGTAAGACCATCGATGCCTGGGGCCTTCTGGCCCTGCATATTCAGGAGGGCTGTATGGAGCTCTTGTACCCCCAGGGGGCGCTCCAGTTGTACATTGGTCTCCTCAGAGACCTGGGGCAGCCCACCACAGAACTCCCCAAACAGCTCCTCATTCTCCTTATACTCACTCTCAAACAGAGAGGAGTAAAACTCAACAGCCCTCCTCCTGATCTGGCCCGGTTCACTCACCTGCTGCCCTGTGTCAGATAGTAGAGAATGGATCACCTTCCTCTGCCCGCGTTTCCTCTCCAAGCTGAAGAAGAAGCTAGAGGGAGCATCCATCTCTGTGATGTTCTGAACCCGAGACCTGACCAACACGCCTTGGACTTTAGACTCCAGCAGGTTGGCTAAAACTAGCCTTTTGGATTTGAGAGCTTCAATATGCTCTCGATTTCCTGTGGACTCACTTAAATGTTCTAGTTCCACTATATTCATCTCCAGATCTCTGATAGATCTGGTGACGTCACGAGTGACATTAAGAGTATGCTGTTGACAAAGTTGTTTTATTTGAACTTTTCCATGGTCCCACCACTGCCTTAGACAAGTAAAATCACCCTTTCTTTGTCTAAAAACAGTCCAAAAATAACTTAAAGCTTCTCTAAAACTACGATCATGAGTTAAAGCCAGATTAAAATGCCAGTAGGCGCTTTTAGGTAAAATGTTTGTTATAAAAACATTCCCTAAAAGCAAAGAGTGGTCTGTAAAAGCTACTGGTAAAATCTGACATGCTTTAAACACATTAAAATGATATTTAAAACAATAAAAACGGTCAATACGTGCTAACGAGAGGCGGTTTTCTTTACTGTGGGACCAAGTGTACTGTCTGGAGCCTGTGTGCATCCTCCTCCACACGTCCACCAGGCCGTGAGACGAGACAAGCTTCTGCATGGCTTGCTGGGAAGCTTGGTGAGGCTCTTTATGATTCCGGTCTAACAATTCGTTTTCTGTACAATTAAAATCCCCACCTAAAAAAACATAATCATCAAACCCGCAATCTCCCAACCTCTCCCCAATTTTCTCTAAAAAACGCTTCCTCTCTGCACCGACGTTAGGAGCATAAATATTGATAAAAACTACGTTAAAATGATCAAACTGAGCTTTTACTAAAAGACACCTTCCCTGGACGATACTTTCTACATTAAAAGAGTTCGGGGTGAAAGCTGAGGAAAAGAGGAGGCCCACCCCAGAACTCTGGGAGGTGCCGTGGCTAAAAAAAGCTTCTCCCTTCCATTCCTTGCGCCAGTCTGCTTCATTGTTAAGATCACTGTGCGTCTCTTGTAAAAATAAAACACTAATTCTTTTCTGTTTTGCTATTTCATAAATCATGGTGCGTTTAACAGCCTCCCTAGCTCCATTAACATTTAAAGAAGCTATTTTAAAATTATCCATGTTGGGTAAAAAGCTAAAAACAACACCACAATATAATACGCACAATAAAAATAATAAGAAGTTAGTGCTCATCATTATATTCAAAATTGTTTTCTCACTTTTCCCATAATTTTCTTTAGTCTAAAAACCTCCTGATCAGAAAACCCAGACTCTTCTTTTCTTCTAATATAATATCTCGCAGAGAAATAAAATATTTTTAAATTGGGAAAATATTTTTCTACTTTTATCCCTCTTAATCCTTTTGTTTCTTGGAGAAAATGATTAAAAGATTCAACAGGATAACGTGCCTCTGCACTGCTACCCTGTGACAGAGACACCTCACTGCTGTCAGACAGCTCACCCTCACTGTCGCTGCTGTCTGACACATCTTTTCTCTCTGTGGCCAGCTTGCTGACCTGTTTACTGCTCTGAACAGCAGTCATCACATTTTTCTCTTACTGCGCCTTTTTAAATTCATAGGCGCCTCCTGCTCCATCACCTGCTCTCCCTCGCCTTTCTCCTCCACAGGAGCTACCACGGGCTCCCCCACAGACTCCTCCACAGGAGCCACCACATGCTCCTCCACACTCACCTCCCCTCCACCTACCACCACCTCACCTTTCCCTCCCTGCTCTCCACACACACCAGTCACACCCTCCTGCTCTTCACACACGCCATCCTGCTCCATCTCACCCTGATTCTCCACTTCCTCACCAGTCACACAAGTTTCCCCACCACCACACACCACCGTGCTGCCCTCACTCACCACACAATCACTCCTTTGTGGATCAGATGTTTCATCCACGTTTTTCTCCTCCACTAAACTCTCCTGCCGGTCTCCAGCGACCGAAGCCGACGCCACGGCTTCCTCCGCGGCTACGCTAGAGTTCCCCGCAGCGCCAGACTCCTCCACCGCGGCAGGAGCTCCAGCCTCGCCGGACACACCCACCTGCTCCCCGGTGTTGTGCCGAAAAATGCCTCCCTGCCGAGATATGCGTCCCCTGTCGCGGGAGCGCGCATCGCTCTGTACAGCTGCATATCGACGAGGAAAACGGATTAAAATATGACCAATGGAGCTACTTGTTCTTATATTAATGATATAAAAACGTTTAAATATACCTCTCGTGGGTAAAATGTGTTTTTTTTTTTGGCAGATTCAGTTACAAAATTACGGGTGTTATGAACAACATTTAAACCTGTCAACATCTGCTTTTTAACTGCGGTGTCTGGTCTTGATTTATTTGTTCTGGTCTCGTGTCATTCACACACAACAACAAACCATGAGAGCCGACGTGATTTTTGAAACCGCAAGGCTTTGTCTTAATCGAAAAAAATTCAAACGCGTATCTACACAGCACAGCGTTGACAGACCAGTGTGTTGCATTCACGAGTCAGTTAGCTATGGTGCATTGAGGAGCATGGGACATTTCAACATTATAAGGAAAGAGGCATAAAACGTAACATAACTCACACAATAGTGCATTTATCTAGAAACAGTGTGGGCTTTCTTACAATACTGAATGCTCTATAATTGCATTTCTGTTATATGTAAATTATGCACATCTGCAAGCTTTTTATTCTGAAAAATCTGTAATATTACAGCAGCCAATTATCAAAGTTTTTCAAAAGCCTATTTAAAAGCTCCAAATGGGGCTTCAGATCATACAGCGACAATTGCGCTGTTATTGTTTTACAGGGCAGAATTTGAATTTGCTGACCCTTATCCTTTAACTACAAATGGCTATACAGGAATACAAGTGTCAACTCCTCTGAGACAGCAGGGGGGGCAATTTTCGGCAAGAAGCTGCCGAAAAATGCCCCCCCTAGATTGTAGACTAAAAATTGTCACACACACATGAAATTCACACTGGTAGCTCAGAACACTTGTGTAAGTAAGTAGAAAAAGTTACATCAACTAAATGTTTATATTTCTGGAAAACAGCAGGGGGGGCAATTTTCGGCAAGGAGCTGCCGAAAAATGCCCCCCCTAGATTGTAGACTAAAAATTGTCACACACACATGAGATTCACACTGGTAGCTCATAACACTTGTGTAAGTAAGTAGAAAAAGTTACATCAACTAAATGTTTATATTTCTGGAAAACAGCAGGGGGGGCAATTTTCGGCAAGGAGCTGCCGAAAAATGCCCCCCCTAGATTGTAGACTAAAAATTGTCACACACACACATGAAATTCACACTGGTAGCTCAGAACACTTGTGTAAGTATGTAGAAAAAGTTACATCAACTAAATGTTTATATTTCTGGAAAACAGCAGGGGGGGCAATTTTCGGCAAGGAGCTGCCGAAAAATGCCCCCCCCTAGATTGTAGACTAAAAATTGTCACACACACATGAGATTCACACTGGTAGCTCATAACACTTGTGTAAGTAAGTAGAAAAAGTTACATCAACTAAATGTTTATATTTCTGGAAAACAGCAGGGGGGGGCAATTTTCGGCAAGAAGCTGCCGAAAAATGCCCTCCCTAGATTGTAGACTAAAAATTGTCTATAGAAAAAATCAGTTGGCTTTAGTAAAGCTAAATGTAGGTATTAAATGCAAAGTAGACATGGGGAGGTAAAGCTGTGAAAGACATTACTTACTGACAGGTTAATGATTATGTTTAAAAATCCATCAAAAAGAATTTGTCTTTGTAAAGAATTACTCAAGAGAAAGATACAAGTGGAGCAGTGGGTAGCGCCTTTGCCTTGCAGCAAGAAGGTTCTGGTTTAAAATCCAACCCTGGGTCTTTCTGCATGGAGTTTGCATGTTCTCCCTGTGAATGCGTGGGTTTTCTCCGGGTACCCTAGTTTCCTCCCACAGTCCAAAAACATGACTGTTAGGTTAATTGGCTTCTCTAAATTGTCCTTAGGTGTGAGTGTGTGAGTGAATGGTTGTTTGTGCTGTTTGTCTCTGTGTTGCCCTGCAACAGACTGGTTACCTGTCCAGGTGAACCCCACCTCTCACCCATTGAACGCTGGAGATATAGGACAGAGACCAGAGCATGTTTAGTATGCAAAGATAAAAGACAAGAACCGCAGAGCTAGGAATCACAGTCAGAGAGTAATAGGTTAGTGTAAATGAGTGAACTCTCTCTAATTACTTATATTTCACCATTCCCAGAACAACAGCATGAGGAGGGCTAGGCAACGATCTTTCAGTCTGATTTCTAACTTAGTGTCTGGCCAATTAATAACTACAATAACTCTCATTTTTTAAGATCAGTTCTCAGACCAGATTTAGGGTGACTGACAACATTACTATTGTGGGGGATCAAAACAATAATGTTGGTACTGAATGTGATAAAATGTAATGTTCCTTTAAACCTACCCCAGAGTCCATTTGTTTTTCTCATAATGTGCATGAAATGACACTAATGCCCACATACTTTGTACTTGTCTATGACATTGATTGTGAATTATTATTAGTATGTCCTCACAGCCATGTCCTATCAGACAATGTCTTAAAATACTTTTTGAGTTATTCGCCCACCACACAAGGTTTCCTTACAGTAGATCCTTACAATCGTTTTTATTTTCTCAATGAAAGAGAAATGCCCATCAGTTGGCAGCAATGTTATTGTTTCACATTCACAAATGGCCTCTATGCACCCCCTCCACTTGCTGAACTCAAGGTGGCTCCTTTGTTTCCCATCTTTTGTTACTGGATTAACTGTTTAATTGAGGTGTAAGGGTATGGCCTCAGTAACCACAATGACAATAGCCAGACACAGCTGGGTTAATCAGTTTGTCCAGTAATGAAAGACATGAATCAATGGAGCAGCCCTAAGTTTGGGAACTAGTGGAGAAATCTTTAAAACGGATTAATGTTTGGACTACTTTTAGCTTTAGGTGTTATGGAAGATAACATAAAACCTGCTTCACCTATACAGACCAAGAATGTGGGTAAGATACCTTGAACAAGAATAAAGTTTATCCCCCATAGGCTATTATAAACAGCTATCAGTCTCAACTAGCATCAGAGTTTACATTGAAACAAATGCAAAAGTGTCTTGCTCTCCATGTCACAAGCTTGGGTCCTCTACGCGGCATGAGAGCTTTGAGGGTCCTTCTTCAAAACTTAGCTGCTCCTATGATTGTTCTCTTCTGCTTTGAGATATCTGATGTTTCTCTAGGTATCTGTTGTAGCCACTTCTCCAGAGTAGGGGTTACTGCTCTGAGTGCTCCGATGATCATAGGCACATACACAGACGCAAATACGTCATGTATCCATGGTATTAAATGCTAATTGTAACAATCAATGGTTTTAGTAATCCTATTTGAATCTTGTGCATTTCAGATTGCCTGTGATGGATGCAACAGGTGGTACCACCAGGGCTGTGTCCAGAACTCACCACCTGACATGGAATATTGCTGTCCACTCTGTACATAGTTTTCAAACGTTTTTAAAAAATACACAAATTCGAAGTTAAAAATTCTTCAACTTAAACATTATTTAAGTTCCTATAATTATTTATGCTTTCCATTGTTCAGAGTTTTAATTGTGATTTATATGTTGTCATATTTATTGTTTAGAAGTTACTTCAAAAATGTTTAAACCTGTTTAATGTTTTTTGATGGAAGTTTAAGACTGTTTTTTCTAATATATTAAGAATAAAGTAATAGTTCAAAATAACTACATTACTGTGTTTGCAAATGGTTTGATTTTCACAATCCAAACAGGTGAAATGCAGATGTAAGGTTAAAGATTACATTTAGGTCGGATGTAAGATGTAAATCTTGATAACCTTAATGGCAGTCATGAAAAATGCATACCCTGCTGTTTTTTACATTTAGTTGATGTAACTTTTTCTACATACTTACACAAGTGTTATGAGCTACCAGTGTGAATTTCATGTGTGTGTGACAATTTTTAGTCTACAATCTAGGGGGGGGGGGCATTTTTCGGCAGCTCCTTGCCGAAAATTGCCCCCCCCCCCCTGCTGTTTTCCAGAAATATAAACATTTAGTTGATGTAACTTTTTCTACATACTTACACAAGTGTTCTGAGCTACCAGTGTAAATTTCATGTGTCTGTGACAATTTTTAGTCTACAATCTAGGGGGGGGGCATTTTTCGGCAGCTCCTTGCCGAAAATTGCCCCCCCCCTGCTGTTTTCCAGAAATATAAACATTTAGTTGATGTAACTTTTTCTACATACTTACACAAGTGTTCTGAGCTACCAGTGTGAATTTCATGTGTCTGTGACAATTTTTAGTCTACAATCTGGGGGGGGGGGGGCATTTTTCGGCAGCTCCTTGCCGAAAATTGCACCCCCTGCTGTCTCAGAGGAGTTGACACTTGTATTCCTGTATAGCCATTTGTAGTTAAAGGATAAGGGTCAGCAAATTCAAATTCTGCCCTGTAAAACAATAACAGCGCAATTGTCGCTGTATGATCTGAAGCCCCATTTGGAGCTTTTAAATAGGCTTTTGAAAAACTTTGATAATTGGCTGCTGTAATATTACAGATTTTTCAGAATAAAAAGCTTGCAGATGTGCATAATTTACATATAACAGAAATGCAATTATAGAGCATTCAGTATTGTAAGAAAGCCCACACTGTTTCTAGATAAATGCACTATTGTGTGAGTTATGTTACGTTTTATGCCTCTTTCCTTATAATGTTGAAATGTCCCATGCTCCTCAATGCACCATAGCTAACTGACTCGTGAATGCAACACACTGGTCTGTCAACGCTGTGCTGTGTAGATACGCGTTTGAATTTTTTCGATTAAGACAAAGCCTTGCGGTTTCAAAAATCACGTCGGCTCTCATGGTTTGTTGTTGTGTGTGAATGACACGAGACCAGAACAAATAAATCAAGACCAGACACCGCAGTTAAAAAGCAGATGTTGACAGGTTTAAATGTTGTTCATAACACCCGTAATTTTGTAACTGAATCTGCCAAAAAAAAAACACATTTTACCCACGAGAGGTATATTTAAACGTTTTTATATCATTAATATAAGAACAAGTAGCTCCATTGGTCATATTTTAATCCGTTTTCCTCGTCGATATGCAGCTGTACAGAGCGATGCGCGCTCCCGCGACAGGGGACGCATATCTCGGCAGGGAGGCATTTTTCGGCACAACACCGGCTGCCGCAGGCTGCTGCTCCGCGGAGCTCGACGGAGCCGCCCCGGCTCTGTTTGGGCACGATTTTATCAAATGTCCCTCCTGTCCACAGCCGAAGCACTTCATGCCGGATGAGGTGGCGAACAAGACGTAGTCAAATTCGTCCACTCTCACCCGGAAACGCAGGTTTAGCTCCTCGTCACGGTTGTTGAGGATCATGAAGAGTTGTCTCCGGTGGGAGACAACATGCTTCAGCAAAGGTGATTTACACCCCGACAGAATCTTTTTAACGGGGGAAACCACCTTTCCGTGACGAGAGAGCTCTTTAACGAGGAACTCGTCACTAATGAACGGAGGGACATTCGATAAAATCACCCTGGTAGCGGGCTGCGTGAGCGGCGACACCTGAAGGAACGAGCCGTTCACAGAAATGCCCGACTCGACCAACAGGTTCGCCTGCTCAACCCGCTCAACAAACAACACCGCGGCTCCGTTCATGCGAGCCGCGGACTTGATGGATCCATGTCCAATTACCTCACCCACCGCCAAACAAACTTCCTCCACGCTGCACGGAGACCCAGCACCCACCTTGATGCCGTTCCTCCGTGTCAGCGTGGAGAAGACACCAGAACCACCACCCACCACCATGGCGTTCAAGACGCCGACCTGCCGCCGGGCAAAACCCGACGGCCACCAAACCCCACAAAACCCACCAAAAAAAAAAAACTCTAACAACCAAAGTAAAACAACTATATACACAATATTTACACTCACCCAGTGAAAAAGGACAGAAAAAAGTAAGAAAAACCACTCAAACAGAGTTTTTCACTCGCTCTCTCTTCCGCTCCTTCACTCACACTCCTCCCACACGAAGAAGAAGAAGAAGAAAAAGAAGAAGACATTTCCGGTTCCGTTGTTTCCATTCCCTCTTCCCAGAAGCAAAGCCACCTTGATCCCTCCTGGTTCTTTGTCTTTGTGTTGCTGTGAGGCCAGAAGCGGGAGTGAAGCTGAAAGAGAGCAGCAGCTGCTGCAGGTGATGAAGTCTGGAAAGAAGTCCAGCTGCTGGACTTCTTTCCAGACTTGCAGCTGCTGCTGCAAGTCTGGAAAGAAGTCCAGCAGCTGGAGGCACAGCGGAGAAACTGGAGGGAAGCAGGAGCTCAAAGAGCGGCAGGACGCAGCAGAGGAGACACCAATGATGGGGGATGTTTTCCAGCCCAGAGTTCTGCTGCACCGATTAGGTTTGTAGATTTCCTTCTTCATGCTAACTGTATGGATGGAGCTAAAGTTTAGGAGCCGTTTTCAGCAGCTGATGGATTCCTCCTCTTCATCAGAACTCGTTGCAGGGTTTCCCCCAGAAAACTGGCTAAGCCAGCAGCATATGATCAGCTAGCTAGCTTAGCATGTGGCACATGGGATGCTAATGCTAGGGTAGCATGTAGCATAGTAGCTACTAATGCTAGCTTAGCATACATAGCAACATTCAGTATCAAGTTCTACTTGTCTATCTGTCTGGAAAAGTTCCCCCAAACATCACTTTTTGGTTTATCTTGTCTAGAAAGGTGATTGCATATTTTCTTCTGGCTGTTAGTATGGAGGACCGATCCTGCCATCATTTAAACTACATACAGAAATTATTAAGAATAAGTATTCTTTTACTGTCCTGCGATGGGAAAATCCGGGTGTCACAGTTGCAAACACATGGACAGTTAAACACACTTATTAGCAATGAGGCAAAATAGAGAAGAAAAAGGAATAAACCTGTCTAATCAAAAGTTAACTCGAAAGAAACACCAAGTGTAGCTAATACGGGTTAAATACCAGAGTAAATATTGTCCAAGGAAAGGAAAAAAATTCATAGTGGAAGAATAAACTCCAGTCGATTTACCGTGGATTACTTTTCATATGTCTTGGTGAGGGGGGGGGGGGGGGGGGGGGAGGGTTCTTCCACTTAGCTGTCCATTTGAATCACATAATACAGCTTTATATGAGTAACCATCTTCTGGCTCTCTTAACTATCTTATTTATCCATCTTTCTGTCTTTGTCATGTATCTTTATACATGGTTGTATTCTAAACGCCGTCCTTACTCCCTACTTGATTAAATGATTGAATAAAGGTTTAGATCTGCCAGAGTTTATAATATTTTTGAGCGTAACTTTATTAAGTTTTAATTTTATTACTTTTGGGGTCTGTCTAGCAACAAAAATGTGTTTTCCAAGTATAACGCAGCCATCTGTTTTCAGGGATGGACGCAGGAAGGTAGATTTTTGTTTCCAACATAGACTTTTGGTGATGTGCGACAAAGTAAATGTTATTTTTGTAGAACATCTGAAAATGACCATAGACCCTTTCACTTGTTGAGAAGATGCTGTATTGAGCGTTAATCCTTATAATAATCTGGTTGAAACATATGACCGTCATGCTGGTATCAGGCGAACATTCTCTGTATGTTGAAGTAATCAGGTACCACATGAAATAAACAAATTTATTTAGTAAACTGTGTTTACTAAACACAGATATGTTTACTAAACACAGATATGTTAACCAAGGCAGGTAAAAATATGTCATAACTCTGAGCGCTCTCTCACCTGGTGGGAATGTAAGTTTACCTGCGTGTGAACCCAGGTTACTCTGAGATGAAAGTAAAGGAGCGACAGCTGCACACTTGGTTGTACTGCGCACCGCACAGACTCTCCACAGACATCTTACACTTCATGGTTGAACGCACCTATTGGCTACATTTCTTGTGATAAATTCATATATTTCCCACAGCAGACGCCCATCGTACACCAGAGAGTCTGTGGTGCAAATGAATGATGGATGGTCTGGGCTATTTCTTTTTCTTTGACATCAAGATCTCTACCAACTGGCACCAGAAAATGGTATTATCGGGCTTTCTTGGTCTGGAAACAAATGCATACAAACATCTTACGGGCAGCTATGATGAACTCGTTGAACTCGCTCAGTTGACAATACAGCAATCTGATTGGCTGAGCAGCAAACCTCGAATCACGTGACCTCTTGGACCGGAGCGCAACAGTTTAGAATTTTCATCTGCTATAACTTATTGATGTGCAAGTGAAAATGTGGGAACATTGGTGTTTTGAGATCACTGCTATGTGTAGCAACTTATCCAAGTGCAAGAAAGTTGCCCCCTGACATCTCATACAAAAAGTCATCGTACAGATTCTGGCCCACGGCCTAATTGGGGTGTGCATTCTCGAGCATCGGCACCACACAGCAGGTTTTCCACAGCTGTGGTACTTTGCTCTATTTGATCCAAGTCCTCCCCATGAGGATCACACAGTTCATCCCACATAGTGGAGCTGAAGCAGTCTCTGAGGGCTTCTTCTGCCTCCTCTGACCATCTCCTCACTCTGCGTGTTACCTCTGACTCCCTGATCACCAGTGGCTTGTAAACAGGTTGGAGATGCATTAGATTGTGATCAGAAGAACCATTGGGGAATGAGGGGTGAGGAGCTTTATGCCTCTTTGCAGTTAGCATACAATTAGCTTATGCTTCGTCTGCATTCTACTCACTGACCAACAGCTCTCAGCTCAGTGTCCTTTGTGCAAAGTCTCTCTTTAACATGTCCAGAACTACACCAGCGGTTATTAATAATCACAGCCACCCCCTCCTCGTACCACTGTCTCTGGTCCTGTTGGCTCTGATCATGTTGAAGCCATCGATGTTTACATCAGAGCAGGGGCGTAGCTATGGGTGAGCCTGAGTGGGCCTGGGCCCTCCTACTTTGTATCAGGGCCCACCCAATGGAGGGGCTTTCCTTTTGAACATTTTCTTTCGCTTAAGGTCATCATAGAAATCGTCATAAAATAAAATGAAGCAGAATAAAGTTGAATTTCTTCTTGTACCTTCATGTTCTGGTTTTCAGTAAAACGGCAGCACAGAGAAAGTCGTTCGCCTAAGAGCTGCGGGACTGTAATAAGCCAGATGCCAGGAGATGCTGGAAACATCACATTCATTTATAGACTTTTAGCATTTGAAGATGGATACTGTCATGATGTGAGCTAGAGGGAACATTACTCTTAGGGGACACAGAGAAACAGAAGAGCACCGGATTCTCTTTTGGGGTAGGCGCTCTGTGTCATTTGCTGAAACAACTGAAGGTGTGTGCTAACTCTTGGTGGCTCTTCCATTGGTCCAGACATTTTTTACTTCCTTTTTGTTTTTATTTAATTGAAGAAAATTTTGGCACATTAATGCATTGATTTACACGCACCTCACCGTGTCACCTGGTGAGGTGCGTTTCTCCCAGAACAAACTAAAGGGGGGCTATTTTTTTCTAGGGTGCAGACTTATTGAGCAAACATTTTATTAGCTTCAGACTGAACAGGGGCTCTGTGACGACTCCTACAGTGGTGCAAAAAAAGTCTCAATAAAATCCGAAAATAAAAAAGTTTCCCATCTGGCTTATTTTGAACGCGTTAGGCTGGAAAAATAGCTTTGGGTGGGTTAACATTTTCACATCATCTGGTGAGTTTTTAGAAGGAATTACACAGGAAATTATATCAAAATACCGTAGTTGTCATGTTGTGGCAGAATACTCAAAACTTTTACATTTAAATAAAATGACATCTCCTTGCTCTCATTTTATTACCGTATTTTTCGGACTATAAAGGACACTTAAAGTCCTTACGTTTTCTCAAAAATTGATGGTGCGTCTTATAATCCGGTGTGCTGTATATTTGGACATAGACACATTAAGCTCATTAGGCAAAGCCTAACATTTTGTTTTAAAAGCATGGCTGAAAACTTCAATATTGTGTCATCAGCACTTTAAGGTAAAAAAGGTAGCTCAACAGACAACAGAGTTTTTGCAGGGGTTATAACAGTCAAGTCATTTTATGCTGTGTTTTACTGTTCTGCATGTTCTGTCAAAGAATTTAATCTAACAAATTTCCTAAATATATCTGAATTAAAGTGTGCCTCAGTTCTGGCTAAGATCAAAATGTTTTCTAATGTGCAAAATATGTTTCCACGTTTCCTGCAGATGTTAAGGAGAAGCTGATTGTTAAAGAAGAAGCTTCTTTAGACCACAAACCTCGTGCCCACCTGCATGACCCAGACCAAATTAAAGGCAGAGAGCTTCCAGGAGAGAATGATGGAAGAGAATCCATCAAGATACAAGATCATGGAGATGCTTCCATTTCTTCAGAGGCTGAAGACACTGAGGAGAATGAAGAAGACAGTGACGTAGAGCACCCTCTCTCTGAGCTGAAACAGTTGTCAAACTCTGGATATAAGAAATGTTTTACAAAGAAGAATAAATGTAGGAAAGGCCACACAGGAGTTAAGCTTAGCTGCAAAGACTGTGGCAAAACATTTATGGGAAAATCAGCTTTAAACGGACACATGAGAATCCACACAGGAGAGAAGCCTTTCTGTTGTGATTTATGTGGACAAAGTTTTAGTCAAAAAACAAATTTAAACACACACATGAGAATCCACACAGGAGAGAAGCCTTTCTGTTGTGATTTATGTGGACAAAGTTTTAGTCAAAAAACAAATTTAAACACACACATGAGAATCCATACAGGACAGAGGCCCTTCTGTTGTGATCTATGTGGAAAGAGCTTTAGTCGAAAAGGAACTTTAGTGGCACACATGAGAATCCATACAGGAGACAAGCCTTTCTGTTGTGATATATGTGAACAAAGATTTAAAAGAAAATCTGCATTAAACACACACATGAGAATTCATACAGGAGACAAGCCTTTCTGTTGTGATATATGTGAACAAAGATTTAGAAACAAATCTAATTTAAACACACACATGAGAATCCATACTGTACACAAGCCTTTCTGTTGTGATCTATGTGGACAAAGATTTAAAACAAAATCTGCATTAAACACACACATGAGAATTCATACAGGAGAAAAGCCTTTCTATTGTGATATATGTGAACAAAGATTTAGCAACAAATCTAATTTAAACAAACACATGAAAAACCATACAATGAGAGACAAGGCAAGTTTTTTTGTGTAGCACATCTCAGTACAGGGACGACACAAGTGAAACTAAGAGAAAATATTAAGGATTTTATAAGTAATTGGACAACAAATTTAAACTAATGATCTTTCAGTTAAAAGCCTAACTAGAACAGCCGAAGTCAATCCTAAGCAAATGTGTTTATAATCTTGACTTAAAAGAACGTGCACTTTTTAGTGCACGTGAAACTGTTATTCAGCTTGTGGTTGAGCTTTGATGTCTCGTGGTTGAGCTAAGTATCTCAATGGACAAATATTTAACTCCATTCACCTCATCATGTAAAGGTAAAAAAAATTAGCTAAAATTCGGAAGTATGACAACAGTTACGTTGAGTTTGGCTTTATGGACAGTAGGGATGATATACCAAAATGGGTTTGTCTTCAAGTGCTAGCAAACGAAGCTTTGTATCTGGTGGTGCAGCGCATCGCAAAAAGTCAGAAGACACACTCAGTTGGAATGGACCTTGTGTTTCCTGCTGCGGTGGAAATGTGAGGTTCTACTTGGTACATAAGCAGCTAACAATTCAAAAACTGCCCTGCTTTTAGATGACATGGTGAGGAGAAGAATTAAAGAACTATCTGCTGACATTCAGGAACAGTTATTGGATAGAGTGCGTTCGTGTGATCAGTTTTCTAGACAGCTGGATCAATCTCCAGACATTTCCAGTGCTGCTCAACTGATAGCTCTGGTGCTCTATCCCCGGGAGGGAAACATTTTGGAAGATTTTCGTTTCTGCAAGGAGGTCTTGGGCAGGACAACAGTGAGGAATTATTTAAGCTAGTTGATGCTTTTCTGACTGAAGCGAGACTGAGCTGGAAAAATGTCTCGCTGTTTGTATGGATGGTGCTGCAGAGATGACCGGCTGAAAGAGTGGAGTTAAAGTATGGATAAAATCCATGCGTTATAGCTACCCACTGTGTCCTGGATCAGCAGGCACTAGCTTCCAAAGACATGGACCCAGACCCATCTGGTTGCTGAACATGACGCGCTGCTTTATTACCCAGAGGTGTGATGGTTGTCTCGTGGGAAAGTGTTGCAGCGTTTTTGAGCTCGTTTAACAAGTGGAAGATGATCTTTTTTTTTTTTGTCATCCATGCCTCCAAGAATAAACTGTGTGGAGAGAGACAGGCTCATTCTTCTCACTAATTGTCAAGAGGTTATTGATGTTTTCGATGAATGGCTTGACTGTGTGTAACAACCTAAAGCAGATATTCATAAGAATGTTTCTTGGTTTTCGGCCAATGGTTTGATTAAGATGTTTGTTGTGCTAAAATTGAACCAATTAAGAGTCTTTAATCTGATAAATGGACCAAATAGGGTTCACTGGAATTTCTTTCAGTCTTCTCAAAACTTATTTTCTTGGATGCTTGAATTTGTTATATTTGAAGAAAATACCCTGTGAAAGTATACCTTGAATAAATGTATTCTGTATTTAAAGTGTTGAAATTTTAATTTTTATTCCTTTAGCATATTAGTGATTGACTGATACAGGTTTTTAAAGGCAGAGGCCGATTATTTTGAGATCAGTCTAACCTCTATGTGCTGCCTTTTTTTTTTTTTTTTTTTTTTTTTTTTTTTTTTTTTTTTTTTTTGGGGGCCTATTATTGAAAACCATATTGCCATTTATTTTTTGACATGATAAAAATGACAGTTATTAAAAAAAATTGTTATTACTATTCCTACTTGCTCTTATTCTGTTTTATTTTGCTATATTTTAATCATGTAAAGCACTTTGCATTGTCTTTGTACTGAATTGTGCTATATAAATAAATTTGCCTTGCCTTGCCTTACTGACACTGATGACACTGTTATTAAAAAAAACAAAACATTGACAGTGGATAGCAAATGGAGGGAGCAGCAAATCTCAAATGTAAGATATATATATATATATATATATATATATATATATATATATATATATATATATATATATATATATATATATATATATATATATATATTTTTTTTTTTTTTTTTTTTTTAAACGTACATAGTTCCTGATGTGTTCAACTGTACAAAAGGCTGTTAAAAAATACTATCAGCAGGAGGAATCTAAAGTGGTCCTTGGGAAAATGTTCCCCCTGCTAAGGGGTCCCTGGCCATAAAAAGTTTGAGAACCCTTGCATTAGTTTGGGCCTGATCTATGGTTACTAGCTGAAGCAACTGAAGCAGTGTGCAACAATTTTTACTTCCATTTTGTTTTTATTCAATTGAAGGAGATTTTGGCACATCAGAAAACATCAGTTAGATAAGAACCCTTTAGCCAAAGCAGGAATGTTGTCCGAATAATGCAGTCAGTAAGGAAGGAAGTAGGAAAGGAGCCCATATGCTTCCTGTCATAGTTCCTTTAGCATAGGGCCTTCATGATGTGCCTTACTGTTAGATATTGTAACAGTGTAACAGCAAAGTTTGAAATCAAGGGAAGCAATAAAACCACCAGCTGTGATGTGATGAATTACAATGTATACACACGTTAACCATGAATATTACAGAATAATTATCTTTGTTGTACACATTTTTTTTTAATTTTGCACAGTTGTATACACCATCTTCTGTTAAAAACAAAAGCTATAATTTAAACAAATAAAATAAAAACAAAATCATCAGTATGCCAACTGTGTTTAAGAAGACTGGTTACTGTTGGCACACTGCAAAAACCTGTCATCTAAAAGCAAGTTTTTAATTTCTTTTATTGTCATAGAATTTTTATTTATTACTTTTGTCAGATTCAAGTTATTTTTCCAACCGTTGTGGTTTTTCTTTCATTAAACGAGGGGTACCAACAATTTTATCGGGTGTGTATAGAACTTTATTTAAATTGTTAATCCAAATTCAAACATCTTTTTCAATCACTGTACACATGAATGACAACACAAATTGTCATTGTAAACTTATTTTGTGTTTCTGTCAGAACTGGTAAACCAATACCTAAAGCAACAAATCCTCATATTAGGCAGAACATTTGAGGCACATAATTTGTTGATGAACGAAAAAAACTCCTGTGTATATCTGAAAAATAAAGGATTTAAAATGTAAATGTCAACTTTACAGCCCTCAGGTCCAAACTTTTCAACAGAAAGCTGAATGTCAATAACACTTAGCTGGAACAACTCTACTTCTAAATAAAACTGTTCCAATCTGCCATGACGTTTTTGGGTGAATACTGTCACCTACCATATCTGAGTATGTAGCATGAATCATATCCAATGTGCTTTATTCTCTCTCTCTCTCTCTGTATATGTATACATACACACACACATACACACATGCATATAAATATTAACTTAAATCTTAGAATATTTTCCTATATTCCTAAAATACTGTATAACAGCTTTCTGTATTCTTTCAGATTCCCTTCCTATCTGTCTTGTCTTTTGTTTTAATCTCATCCTTCCTTCATATTTCCTACAATGCAGTAATATATATTCTACACTTTGTGGTATTTTACATTCTAAAAATTCATCTGTTTAACTTTTTCCTAATACATACATATGTTTTGTTTAACCCGGTATAATCAAATATTAGCCTAGTCAGAATAGTCTTCTCTTTTCGGTTCTTTCTACTCACACCCTTGTCAATAATAGATTTCTGTACAATATAATATTTTCTTACACTTTTAACCATGTTCCATTTATCCTGCCATTTTGTCTTTATTTGTTTTTTACATTATTGTCTTAGCTTCTCCTTTCCTATAAGGTATATTTATAGTATAATTTGTTCTAATTGATTTTTTAGCTATTTTGTCTGCTCCCTCGTTTCCATTTATTCCTACATGGGCTGGAACCCAACAACATTTATATAGCGTTTTGTAGTCTGAATAAGCTTTGATGATTTTCTAATAATACATCTTTTCTTTTAGATTTTATAGTTTGGATACTGTAAAGGCTTGCCGAAGAATCAACACAACGTCCACTTTATCCGGTCTTACTTCCTCTATCCACTGTAATCCTATAATTATCACCATAATTTCTGCTGTGTACACTGACTGACATCTGATCAGGTAATCTTTTCCCAATACCTTCATTATTGGTATGTATATTCCTATACCTACCTTATCCTTTTCATCTTTAGATCCATCTATATATATATATATATATATATATATATATATATATATATATATATATATATATATATGATATTTGGTTCGTATATATAGATTTGCATACCGACCTTTCCTGCTCTCTTCCCACTCTTTTTTTAATTCCATTATATTAAAATCTATTTCAGTTTTTGGAAATAACCAAATAGGGATATTGCTAATAGGTCTAGGAGAGATAAATCATGTATTTTCTATTCTTATTTAGCTTTTGTCGTCCATCCAAAACCATTACCTTTCACAGTGTTATATTCTCAACACTCCTGAATAACAGTCTTTGCTGGGTATTAATTCCCACAATCACTTAAACGGCACCAGTACGTGAGCTTCAGTTTATCTCTAAAGGCACTTCTCCTACTTCTTACCTGCATTGCTTTAGTTGTTGTTATCTTATTGCACCAGTACAAATCCCTAGCGCTTTATTTCTTTCTATTTTCATTACATTTATTTTAGCTGCTGCTCCATATAGGCCTACATAACACTCATAGTTTATGTTGATCTCATTAGGGCCTTATAGATATGCATCAGTGATTGTGTACTTGCTCCCCAATCCTTTCCTGCTACTGCACTAATGAGATTTATGATTTTCTTTCATTTTTTTCCTACTTTTTCTACATATGTTCTCCATGTTAATTTTTGGTCTGATCTGAAAGTTCCTACTGCCTGTAAACAGACTCTCTGCCTCCCCATCTTAGACTCTTTCAACTTCCTATTTTCACCCACAGCTAAATCATCCCTTCGGTGAGCTTCCTGTCTTCTTCCCTCAGCAATTCATTCTAGGCTGTGACGGAAACTAGTTGTCGAGCTCAAACGAGAGCGTTTTTGTGATGGTGTGTTCGTGGTTGTGGAACTTTTCACCTCCCCAGTTATACTGTCAAAACTCTCATCCAGGTAGCTCTCCAAGCTCACCTCTGTACCACAACTGCGGTCAGCTTATCAAGCCGTCCGTTTTGTTCATTCAACGACCTTGTGATCGCGTCGACTGCCGCTGGCAGTCTCATCAGGGCCATATTTACCGCCAGCAGCTTTTGAAGGTGTTGATACATTAAATATCCTCCAAGGCCAAAAATGAGGAATCCATGTATCATAAATCCGAATAAGTAGACATCTTCGACGTCCTCAACAGAAAGAATTGAGAGGCACACCGTGGACCATTTCTGCCATGGGTCCAAAATGTATCCCGCAAAAAAAGTTCCGTCGGGACAGGCACGCTCCCCCGTCCTTTGCTTTCCAGTTGAAAAAATTTGATCAATAGCGTTGAGAGACCAGCTGACGAGATCCATAATTGCCTTAGAGCTTTCGGTTATTATGAAGAAATGGCACAAAAGACACAGACAAAGCAAATAGCAGGAGAGAAGGGGAAGGTTAATAGCAGATAAGGAGCTCTGGAGAGCTGAAGAAAAACCGACCGACCTCGAGGAGAGACAGAACAGAACATCAGGAAAATTGTATGATTAAAAAGAGCAATACGCACATTTTCTTTATTTTAGATAGAACAAAAAAATAATGCTTTAACAAGCTTAGTTTGAAGCAATTAAAAATCTGAAAAGAAGCTAGTACAGAAATGCTGAAACTCTCAAGTGAAGATGGTTCACTTTGAGTTAATATTCATAGAAGAGCCATTTTCAGTATGGATTCTTGTGTGTTTGTTTAATGAACATGTGTAACAAAACTTTGTCGACATAGATCATCTCATAGTTAACTACAGCTGAGCAGTTTGAGTTACTATTCATAGCAGAGCATTTTTCATCCTTTATGGGTTCTCACATGTGTTTTTAAAGCAGGTTTGTGGCGAAATCTTTGTCCACATAGCTCACAACAGAAAGGCTTCTCTCCTGTATGGATGGTCATGTGTGTGTTTAAAATTGATGTTTGGCTAAATCTTTGTCCACATAGCTCACAACAGAAAGGCTTCTCTCCTGTATGGATGGTCATGTGTGTGTTTAAAATTGATGTTTGGCTAAATCTTTGTCCACATAGCTCACAACAGAAAGGCTTCTCTCCTGTATGGATGGTCATGTGTGTGTTTAACTTAGATTTCTGGCTAAATCTTTGTCCACATAAATCACAACAGAAATGCTTCTGTCCTGTATGGATACTCATGTGTCTGTTTAAAATTGACGTTTGGCTAAATTCTTTTCCACATAGATCACAACAGAAATGCTTCTGTCCTGTGTGGATTCTCATGTGTTTGTTTAAATTTGCTTTATCGCTAAATCTTTTTCCACACAGATCACAACAGAAAGGCTTCTGTCCTGTGTGGACTGTCATGTGTGTGTTTAAATTAGATTTTCGGCTAAATCCCTTTTCGCATATATCACAACAGAAATGCTTCTGTCCTGTATGGATTCTCATGTGTGTGCTTAAAGTGTATTTACTACTAAATGTTTTGCTACAATCTTCACAGCTAAGCTTCATTCCTGTGTGGACTTTCCTTTTTGACTCCACTGTTTTCTGCTCTGTAGAACATTTCTTATATCCAGAGTCTGACTTGTGTTTCAGCTCAGAAGGAGGGTGCTCTAAATCATTGTCGTCTTGATTCTTCTCAGCGTCTTCAGTCTTTAAAGAAATGGAAGCATCTCCATGCATCCTGGTGGATTCTTCTCCATCATTCTCTTCTGGAAGCTCGCTGCCTTTAATTTGGTCTGGATAAAGCTGTGAGAGCAGCAGAGACTGTTCATCATCCAGACTCTCTATGGGAGGAGCAGAGACTGGAAACCTGATGCCATTAATCAGTTCCTCCCCATTGAGCTGCTCTCCTGGCAGACTGATGTAGACTCCCTCCTGCTCCTCCTTTATGTGGGGGGGTTTTGGGTCATGCAGGTCGCCAGGAGGTCTGTGGTCTAAAGAAGCTTCTTCTTTAACAATCAGCTTCTGCTGAACATCTGCAGGAAACATTGAAACACATAATCCATATTAGAAAGTATTTCGATCTGAACTTGAACTGACATAAATTTCAATAAAGCCATGTTTAGGTAATATAGTTAGATTTAATTATTTTATTTAACTACTACTTTTACTTATTGTTTATTTAGCATTGTTTTTCTTATGCCTTGTTTGTTTACAGTTCCTTGCAAAAGTAATCAGGCCCTTAGCATTTTTCATTTTTGTTGCCTGACAAACTTTCAAGTAAAATACATTTCTGAATAACTGAGTTTGCACCATTTCATTCATAGAACATACAGAACAGTAAAACACAGAATACAACAGAAACCTCAGCATACATGACTATTACAACTTCCCCCAAAATGTCAGTTCTTGGTAGAGCTGCCTTTTTTAACTGAAAGTGCAGATGACACGATATTGACCTTTTCTGCCATGTTGTGTAAAGCAGAAGTTTATCCAATATGATATATTTTATATTTATAAGTGTGCCCTCATAATATTCAAAAAAAAAAAAAAAAAAAACACGGTCATTCATGCAAATTAGAGAGGTCTGTAGTCCTGCTTAGCGACTGAGGAAGGAGATAGAAGTGACATAAGCATGAAAACGACTTCCTGTTTTTTTTTCTCCCAGTCTCCTGTCTAGAAATGTGGCAATAAGAATTGATGTCTGAATGCCAAATAGAGCTCGACAGATTTTGCTTTCACAAGTGGAGCAAACAGCTATTGCCATAGTGCTCCACTTGATTTATGCATGTAAATAGCTTTATTGTGATTCCTGCAGGGAGAATTTCAAATTATATAGACGCTACAATGGGAAAGTAGGAGAGTAAAGGAAGAACAAGAAGAGAAAAAAAAGAAAGAGAAGAGCTGAAAGAAAGAAGAGATAGAAGGGAGAGAATGATAAAACGTCCTCTGTCTGCTCCATCACCTGGAAAGAGAGATGCAAAAAGAACAGCACAACCAACAGACATAAAGCAACAGATATAATCGAGTAACACCTAGATGGCATTGCTAAATTATATGTATTATTATTTAATCTGACATGTGTAAAGTGATACCTGAAAAAAAAGTGAAAGAAAATAAATAAATAAATAAATTACAGGCTTTCTGTATATAAGTGAACACTTAATACCTGGAACCCTGCACCTGTGGGAGTTTGTGAGAGTGCACTAGTTTAGGTGAAAGTTATCCAGAAGGAAGTAGCTCGATAGTGATTGTGGAGAACCAAAGACCCGCCTTCCCCGAGCACAGAGGCAGGAGTCAGGGGACCCATACCCCCGGACTCCCAAAGGGGCCCCCAAAGCAGGGCGCCCAAGAGGGGCCAACACAGGAAATCTGCAACCGCCACCGGGAATGGGCCGGCACCCACCTGGGAACCAGCCCCAAACCCGAGGACCGTCAATGCGCCAGAGGGCTTGATGGCCCTTGAGATGTTCTTGGGAGAGGGAGCGGACCGAACCCGTACCTGGAAAAAAAAAATAAAAAAATAAAATCATTAACACCATCCCTCCCTAGTGCCCCACTCACCACCCCCCCCCCCCCCCCCCCCCCCCCCCCCCCCAGGCGAAACCCGTACCGGGAGACTACATGGACCAGGACCGGGACAGAGGGCCGGACACAAGCCCACCAGAACATCCCCCCCCCCCCCATCCGTAGATTTATTCCCTCCCCAACACTAACATTCAAACAACTCACCATACATTCGACAGTAGACATCCAGGCTGGGTTAGTCCCTGCTCCCCTTCCCCCCCCTCCCCCCACTAGCAGAGTGCCAATCCAATGAAGGGGAAGAGCATCTGCCCTGAGATGTTAATGACCATGCCCCCCTGCCAGCTCAACAGGCCCCGAGGCCCCCCAGCACACCAGAGGCACTGTGCAGGGGCAGACACCCGGGTGCACGCCGGCCCAGACCCCAAGCGGCACACCCCCCGCAACCGGAACCCCCGAGGCCCCGCTGGGCCCCCGCCCGAGGGCGGCGCACCCCAGGGACCCCAGGCCCCCAGACCCACCCAGCGGCAGCACAGCTACCAGGTCAGTAACCCACGTCCGTCACCGCGTTGCTGTAGGCGGGCTGTAGGCCGCTCGTAAGCCGCCCGTAAGCCTCCCAAGCCCCTCCCAGATGGGGGTAACAGACCCTGGAGTCAGACCCACCAAGCGCCCCACTCCGGGTGCCCCCAGAGCCCCAGGAACCTCCCCCAACCAGCCACTGCGCTCAGCAGGAAGCAACCCTCCGCCCCCCATTCCACTAAGTGATGGTGCTGATCAAAGGAGCCATTTTTTTTACTTTATTGACCTAGGACTTTTTTTTCTCTTATTATTAATTTTACCTCTTTAATACTCCCCCAAAAAGTCTGTTCCTAAAGGTTCACATGTGACATGGTTTTATGAAATAATGAGATTTAACAAATTGATCCTTATATTCATAACACATAAACATATACACACACACACATATATATATATATATATATATATATATATATATATTAGGGCTGGGCAACGATTAAAATATTTAATCGCGATTAATCGCCCTGATTAATCGCGATTAATCGCGATTAATCGCATTGTATTTACAAACTCCAAGAATGAATTCAAAAGTAGTGTAAAGAACACTTTTATTTTAATGTTCTGCTGCCATATGAACAAAAGTGTTGTAACATTTGTAGCACTTATCAGTAACACATATTTAGTGTAAAGCTCAACTTAAACATGTAAAACAAAAAATAGCAATAATAATAAATTAAAGCTTATTGCCACTGACAGGGAATTCTCTTTATGGGGAAAAAATCTACCAAAAACAGGCAATTTCTGAGGTAACCGCAAGGAGCAGCATTATCATTTTATGTTCAATACCAAAATTTAACTTGGCAGTGGTTACAACTAACTTGTTTCTGTCATATTCCATGCTGGAAGAACTTTAAACTGAAATGCTTGCTAACTCGATATGCTTGCGTTGCTTGCGTTTATTTGACGTTAACACGCGGTTTTTTGTTGTTGCTTTCTCGCGTTCATATAGTGAACGGCTGGGGAAAACAGGCAAAAACACATGGATACTTTGAAACGCGAAGCGACTTCACCGACGGCGTCTAAGCAGACCCCCCCCCCCCCCCCCCCCCCCCCCCGCTCCGCTCCGCACAAAACTTGTTCCGGCCGCCAACTCACCGCCTCGCCTCGCCTAAGCTCGCTCGCGGTACCTGCGGGAAACCCCGCCTTCCGCATGTCGGCTTTGTTTTTTTCCGGCCAGTATCTTTCTTCCTCTGAATCCGAGGCTTGGCTGACAGCGAGGTTATTGGCGCATTATCGCCACCTACTGTTCTGATTCAAACCCCTACACCGCAGCAACAGACCTTTACAAAATAAAAGCATGTGAGCAACATGCGTTAATGCGCGTTAAAGAAAATATCGCCGTTAATAGTCTAATGAGTTAACGCAAAATTAACGCGTTAACTTGCCCAGCCCTAATATATATATATATATATATATATATATATATATATATATAGCTTGTGTTACCACTCTGCAGCTTTATGCAACATGGTGCAGCCTTAGTTTATAGAAGGCAGATACAAGTAGTGAAATCAGCCAGAATACATTTCCATGCAGCACAGGAATGAGGCATCTTCTCTGATTCACGTTCACAATAGCTGTGTCCTTCGAAGGACGCATTTTAAGGCCGGTGACGTCACAGCGATGCGCGGAGGCTGTCCCAAGCTGTGTCTCAATAGGGGGTTTTCAGCTGACGTCACGCTCACGTGACTACTCAGCGCGTCCGCCATATTGGGTGGCAGTCGTTTCGCACCGTTGACCTGCATTGTATGACGCCTTAGGCAGTATTGGAAGTGAACAATGGGGAAAACGTGTTTAATGGTTGGTTGCACGGCCCGTGGAGGTGGAGATCAACGCTCTTTCTATCGCCTACCAGCCGTAATCGTGAATCAGTGTGAAAAAACAAAACAGCTGTCTGAACAACGCCGTCACCTATGGCTGACAAGGATATCCAGGTCCGATTTGGACGGTGTTAAGCTGGAATACTGAGCTGAGCTGAGTGAACGCTGGCACGACTTGCTGCCGCTGCTCGCCGGAATTTTTGTATTTGCTGCTCCCTGCCTTTGCTCACCGGTAACTTTTTAACCGGTAACTTTTTAACAGACAGTGCAATTGTTTTTAACGGACAGTGCAATTGTTTTTTACTGAGAACACGGCCACGATTCATCGGCACTACAGGTTGTGTGCGTCCCAACTAGGCTACTATCGGTAGCTCACCTGTCCTGCCCCGTTTTCAGCCTCACCTGACGTTTTTTAATAATGTGGACCGACAGGACATACATCCTGCTTGTCTGCATCTGGATATTTCTACTGCCCGCTCACCTGCAAGTGGCGGGTTTGCTGCAGTATTCAGCCGCTGACCTGCTCCGGCTCCGCTGTCACTCGCCCGGACCTGCGCCCGAGGCACTCCACCTTCACCCGGACATCACCTTCCAGCCACGCCGGAGATACATCCACCGAGGATCTCGCCGGATTTCCCACCACAACGGTTCAACAGCAATAAAATCCATCTGGTCCAGCTCCCGACGGGGGATTCGTCGCCCTCCATGCTCCACCAGCCGGGCTGTCGACCACAGCGTGTTAGCCCGCCTAGCTCGGTCGGCTAGCACCACCACCAGCTGCAACAACACTGCACTCAACTTTGCTCTGCTTAACATCCGCTCACTGACAAGCAAGGGACATCTCATTCAGGACCTCATCACTGACCGTAAACTGGACTTTCTCTGTTTAACCGAGACCTGGCAACAGCCCCAAGAATACTCTCAGCTCAACGATTCCACTCCTAATGGGTTTGTTTACATCTCTCAACCCCGTGGTTCCGGGCGCGGAGGAGGTCTCGCGATAATTCATCGCGAGAATTGGAAAGTCTCGCCGGTATCTGCGCCAGTCTCAAGCACGTTTGAATCCACAGTCTGCAAGCTGTCTGGCCCAACTCCAACCATCATTGCTGCTGTCTACCGCCCCCCCAAAACCGAATAGTGCCTTTTTAACAGAGTTTGCCGATTTTCTCACCCACCTATCCTCTCTATCACCAAACTTAATCCTACTGGGTGATTTCAATATCCACATGGACAATACCAATTTGCCTCTCACCAAAGACTTTACTTCCTGCCTAGAGAGTTTTGGATGTCAGCAATACACCACTACCCCCACACACTCCAAAGGACATATTCTGGATTTAATCTGCTGCTCTGGCGTCATCCCTCACAACATAACAGCTGATGAACTCCCCATAACTGACCATTTTCTCCTCTCATTTGAAGTGAATATTACCCTCTCTATCTCTAAAACATCCCGCCTCATATCCTTCCGGAACATAAAGAACATTGATCCCTCCACCCTTATCTCAAGTATCCACTCTTCCTGCCTCCTTGACTTCAATAATCTGCTAACCCCTGATGACCTGGTCATCCACTACAACACTGGTCTCCATAATATCCTTGACTCGCTTGCTCCACTAAAAAATAGATTTGTTTCTTTTTCCGTCTCCGCCCCCTGGTACACCCCAAATCTCCGACGCATGAAAACCAAAGGACGGCAACTCGAAAGACTTTATAGAAAAACTGGTCTCACTATACACAAAGAAATGTACAATAATCACATTATTCACTATAAGGACTCCATTGCCAGCACTAAATCACAGTATTACTCGAGCTTAATCACTGCCAATCAACATAACTCTAAGTCACTTTTCTCTATACTCAATAATACTATCAAACCCAAGGACTCTTTCCCCCCGCACCTTTATACAACCTCCTTCTGCAATGACATCATGTCATACTTCACAGGAAAAATCAAGAACATTCACCAAAACCTTGGATCAACGGCTCATCTCAGCACCTCACCAGATCTTCCCTCGCCTACACAGTCGCTCTCCTCCTTCCATCTTCCCACTGTCTCGGAAATCACAGAGCTCATTCGGAAATCCAAACCATCCACCTGTCAACTGGACCCCTTCCCAACACAACTTGTCAAAACCTGCCTCCCCTCTCTGGTTCCCCTCATCTCCGCTATCATCCACACCTCCCTCACCACTGGAACTGTCCCTACACTTCTCAAAACTGCTGCCATCACTCCGATTGTAAAAAAACCTGGTGCCGACCCGATCAACTTCAACAACCTCCGTCCTATCTCCAATTTACCCTTCATTTCCAAAATTCTTGAAAAAACAGTTGCCTCCCAGCTCCATACTCACCTATCTGCCAACAGCCTGTATGAAGAATTTCAGTCTGGTTTCCGGCCACTCCATAGCACTGAAACAGCACTCATCAAAATCACCAATGACCTCCTCATGGCATCTGATTCTGGACTACTCACCATCCTCATCCTCCTCGACCTGAGTGCAGCCTTTGACACCATCTGTCACACCACTCTCCTCAGTAGGCTTTCTTCCATTGGCATCACTAACACTCCGTTGGACTGGTTTATTTCCTACTTCTCTGACCGCACTCAGTACATTCAACTGAAGACCCTCAAATCCACCCCCTCCCCCCTCACCTCAGGCGTGCCCCAGGGCTCTGTACTCGGGCCCCTCCTCTTCATCATCTACCTCCTTCCCCTTGGCAATATCTTCCGCAAATTTAACATCCAATTCCATTGCTATGCTGATGACACCCAGCTCTACCTCTCCACACAACCATCGTCCTCTCTTCCCCCCACCTCCCTCACAAATTGCATCTGTGAAATAAAAGCCTGGTTCACCAAAAACTTCCTTCAATTAAACAGTAGTAAAACTGAGGTTCTCCTCATCGGCACCAAATCAACTCTTTCCAAAACTGACAGTTTCCCACTTGTTATTGACAGTTCCTCCATCTCCCCCTCCCCCCAGGTTAAGAGTCTGGGTGTCATCCTCGATAGCACCCTATCTTTTCAATCCCATATCAATAACATTACCCGGTCTGCCTACTTTCACTTAAGAAACATCAACCGCCTCCGTCCCTCCCTTACCCCACACACTGCTGCCATACTTGTGCACAGCCTTGTCACCTCCCGACTGGATTACTGCAACTCTCTCCTCTTCGGCCTTCCTCAGAAATCACTCCATAAACTACAACTGGTCCAGAACTCAGCTGCTCGCATCATAACAAGAACTCCCTCTATCCACCACATCACCCCGGTCCTCCAACAGCTTCATTGGCTCCCCGTGCAGTTCCGCATTCAATATAAAATTCTCATGGTGACATTCAAGGCCCTTCACCACCTAGCCCCCCCTTATCTGTCAGGCCTCCTGCACATTCCCACCCCCTCCCGTGCTCTTAGATCCTCATCTGCTTTACACCTGTCTGTCCCTTCCGCCCGTCTCACCACCATGGGGAGCAGAGCATTCAGCCGCTCTGCCCCCCGCCTCTGGAACTCTCTACCACCCCTACTTAGAAACACGGACTCACTTCAAAATTTTAAATCACAACTCAAAACTCATCTGTTTAAGACCGCCTATTCTCTTTAATTATCAATTTCCCTGTCCCAGCCTCGGTATTTATTTATTTTTTATTTATTTTTTAAATGTTTTTTGTTTTGATTCTGTTCCTGACATTCTGTTTTTTACCCTTCTGTACGGCGACCTTGAGTGTCTAGAAAGGCGCCTTTTAAATAAAATGTATTATTATTATTATTATTAATACGCCAGAGTCTGCGGTGCTCACTTTGTCACAGGTAATTAACTGTTAAGTATTTAAAACATGTAAGAAGAATATATTAATAATATGGCTTGGGCGTTATGACTTATTACTTTCCGCGGCTGTCATGTTGACTGCCTCCGCCGCCTCTACTGCCTATTACTACCGCATACTGTACTCCCTCTCTCAGCCGTGTTTTAATTTGATTAATTTCACCTTAACTTGATTTCAACCATGGTAAACCGTTGCTGTATTGTGGGCTGTAACAGCGCAACACATGATCGCCATGGGAAAAACATAGAAACAGATTAATTTTCCACCGCTTTCCTGCCTGGAGGCGCAACCACGGAGAACAACTGTTAGTGATAACAAAGAGTCGGCTCGCTTGGATCGCGGTTGTAAGTCGACCGAACATAACTTTCCACAGTATCCGGATGTCAATGAGAGTGTGTTCTAAACGTTTGAAACACATAGCAGCAAGTTAAAAGTACATTACATTCGCGAGTGGTTGTTAGCGCTAACGGTTAGCATGTGCTAACCCGTCTGAGCACAGCTTACCTTTGAACGAGTTACAGAGATAAAGAGATCGTCGGCTCGCTTGGATCGCGGCTGTAAAACCGAACATAACTTTCCACAGTATCCCGATGTCAATGAGAGTGTGTTCCAAACGTTTGAAACACATAGCAGCAAGTTAAAAGTACATTACATTCGCGAGTGGTTGTTAGCGCTAACGGTTAGCATGTGCTAACCCGTCTGAGCGCAGCTTACCTTTGAACGAGTTACAGAGATAACAAAGATCGTCGGCTCGCTTGGATCGCGGCTGCAAGTCGACCGAACATAACTTTCCACAGTATCCCGATGTCAATGAGAGTGTGTTCTAAACGTTTGAAACACATAGCAGCAAGTTAAAAGTACATTACATGCGCGAGTGGTTGTTAGCACTGACGGTTAGCAGCTACTAAACTAGCATGGGCCAGAGCCCGTCTGAGCGCAGCTTACCTTTGAACGAGTTGCTGTGTTCCCACTGTTTGCTGGCTTTATGATCTGCAGCTCCTACCGGCGCCAATACGGTAAATACAACTTAATTTTGCACTGGTCATTGTTCTGCTTAAATAATTAAAGCCGCGAGCGGCGTCGATCGGCCCTGCAGCCAAGCGCCTTCGCGGTGCAACACATTTGCAACACATTTGCGTCGGATTGTTTACATTTTTACCATCTTATTAAAACTCACCCGTCCACGTATGATGGCGATTTCCTTGATGTACATAACAGATATGAACTGGTTGTGAGCCTCTAGATCCTTGTAAGCTCTCATTTCCTCAAGAGTGTGCAGAGGGTTTTCACCGAACACCAGGTAATGCACTATGTCGCCGTGCTCTACATTTGGCCAATCATCTGGATTACGGCTAAACAAGGCACCGTGGAGGGCATACGGGTCCATATGGTCGATCACGGAACATTTCCTCAGATATACGTCCTTATCTGGTCGCTCTAGCGTGCTGGCGTACTTATCCATTCGCGATACGATAATACGTGTAAGACAACTAGAGATAAGGAAGTGTGCCACCCAATATGGCGGACCGGAAGTTGGCCAGTGACGTCAGTGAAAACACCCTATTCGGTGGCTGCGTCCTTCGTAGGACCCAGCCTACTCAGCCTTAAAAGCCGGGAGTACACTGTACGATTATTTCACTCCTGGAGTAATAGGGCCAGGTTAGATTATGTTAAATATTTTTATTCTTTAGGAGAATAAATTCAGGAGAATGAAGCTAAAGGGATACGAAAATAAACTTGTAATTAGGGCTGGGCAACGATTAAAATATTTAATCGCGATTAATCGCCCTGATTAATCGCGATTAATCGCGATTAATCGCATTGTATTTACAAACTCCAAGAATGAATTCAAAAGTAGTGTAAAGAGCACTTTTATTTTAATGTTCTGCTGCCATATGAACAAAAGTGTTATAACATTTGTAGCACTTATCAGTAACACATATTTAGTGTAAAGCTCAACTTAAACATGTAAAACAAAAAATAGCAATAATAATAAATTCAAGCTTATTGCCACTGACAGGGAATTCTCTTTATGGGGAAAAATCTACCAAAAACAGGCAATTTCTGAGGTAACCGCAAGGAGCAGCATTACCATTTTATGTTCAATACCAAAGTTTAACTTGGCAGTGGTTACAACTAACTTGTTTCTGTCATATTCCATGCTGGAAGAACTTTAAACTGAAATGCTTGCTAACTCGATATGCTTGCGTTTATTTGACGTTGACACGCGGTTTTTTGTTGTTGCTTTCTCGCGCGCATATAGTGAATGGCAGGGAAAAACAGGCAAAAACACATGGATACTTTGAAACGAGAAGCGACTTCACCGACGGCGTCGATGCAGACCCCCCCTAACCTGACAACAGCCAAATGCATGTATCGCTCCGCCTAGCTCCACTCACATAGGAGCTAGGCGGAGCGAAACATGCAGCTGGCTGTTGTCAGGTTAGATCCCCCCCCCCCGCTCCGCTCCGCTCCGCTCCGCTCCACACAAAACTTGTTCCGGCCGCCAACTCACCGCCTCGCCTAAGCTCGCTCGCGGTACCTGCGGGAAACACCGCCTTCCGCATGTCAGCTGTGTTTTTTTCCGGCCAGCACCTTTCTTCCTCTTTGAATCTGAGGCTGGGCTGACAGCGAGGTTATTGGCGCATTATCGCCACCTACTGTTCTGATTCAAACCCCTACACCGCAGCAACAGACCTTCACAAAATAAAAGCATGTGACCAACATGCGTTAACGCGCGTTAAAGAAAATATCGCCGTTAATAGTCTAATGAGTTAACGCGAAATTAACGCGTTAACTTGCCCAGCCCTACTTGTAATATTACAAAAACAAAAATACTACGAATACAAAGTATATTCAGAGATTAAAGTCCCTCTGATACTGTTTAAGTGACTGAGTAACTGCAGATTTGCCACATTTAAGATGGCGGACGCTCTGACGCATCGCAGCATAGGCAGAACCCGCCCAATGACGTGTCTACTCTTATATTATTGTCTATGGGCCTTACGCCCATATATGTCTATGCTTACGCCTCCCGATGACGTCACCTTATGGCAACGCCACTCAAACAAACTACATTGAGCCCGCGGTCTGCATTTGTAACGAATCAATTTTATTAAGTTAATTTAGCGGTTTCTTTTTTCTCAAAAGCTTGAACAATGTACCAAATACCACGATAAAAAAATAATCAAATTCATCACAATTTCATCTGGAATAATAAAAAAATGTGATCAGAAAGAACAACATCAGTACAAAAAGGAGGAATGAACGTTATTGATTTTAAAGTGATGAATGCCGTGATAAAATTAAATTTGGCTGCTGACTTTTATTAAAAATGAAATGAGTTTATGGTTTAGTTTCCTTTCACAACTTAAAAAAATAGGAGGAATGAAATCTCTCTAAGGTTGTAACTTTGATCCTGCAAAATTACAGATTAAATTGTCAGACTACCACATAAGTATTGCAAAATGATGTTAAAAGTTTTCATGCCTTGACTAATTTACGGGAAAATAACCGTAAATTAACAAAATAAAATTGATTTGTAAATGGAGACCGCGGGCGCAATGTAGTTTGTTTGAGATGAGTTGCCATATATTGACTTCATCGAGAAGCGCAGACCTTCGATCTGGCAGCCATTGTTTCCATTCCCTCTTCCCAGCAGCACAGCCACGTTGATCCCTCTGGGTTCTTTGTCTTTGTTCTGCTGTGAGGCCAGAATCGGGAGTGAAGCTGAAAGAGATCAGCAGCTGCTGCAGGTGATGAAGTCTGGAAAGAAGTCCAGCAGCTGGAGGCACAGCGGAGAAACAGGAGGGAAGCAGGAGCTCAAAGAGCGGCAGGACGCAGCAGAGGAGACACCAATGATGGGGGATGTTTTCCAGCCCAGAGTTCTGCTGCACCGATTGGGTTTGGAGATTTCCTTCTTCATGCTAACTGTGTGGATGGAGCTAAAGTTTAGGAGACGTTTTCAGCAGCTGATGGATTCCTCCTCTTCATCAGAACTCGTTGCAGGTTTCCCCCAGAAAACTGTCTAAGCCTGCAGCATATGATCATCAGCTAGCTAGCTTAGCATGTGGCACATGGAATCACTGAGCTATATTATACACTGGAGTGCTAATCACCGTCTGTTTGAACGAGTCGCTTTGAAGCCACCAGCCGCCATATTGGTACTCCCTATTTCCCTCCAGTAACTAGGGAATATGTGCGCTACAGCATCGAATAACGAGGATTTTCATGTTCAGGGCGGGCTTAAAACTTTTAAAATCTGAAATGCCATATACTTTTATGTTATGTTCTAAAAATATCACATAATGAGAAAGTCATGTGCTGAAATATTTTGCATTTTATTCATTTAAATATATGTATTTAACATTTTTAAATATATAAATAACAATATACAAAAACATATATTTACATATGTGTATACATATATACATATATACATAAACACATACTTATATAGACATATATATATATTTAATATGAATAACGTAAAATATTTCAGCATCTAATTTCCTAGTAGTTGATAGTGTTAGTACATCTACTGACTGTAAAATTACCTGTGAAACGTTTTCACTCAGCCAGAAAACTGCTTGTTGTTGCAACCAAATCCTATGGGATTCTGTGAGAGTAGGGAGTAGCAAGATGGCGGCCAGTGACTTCAGTTTTTCGGCAAAATCAGCACTCCAGTGTATTATATAGCTCAGTGCATGGAATGCTAATGCTAGGGTAGCATGTAGCATAGTAGCTACTAATGCTAGCTTAGCATGTAGCAACATTCAGTATCAAGTTCTACTTGTCTATCTGTCTGGAAAAGTTCCCTCAAACATCACTTTTTGGTTTATCTTGTCTAGAAAGGTGATTGCATATTTTCTTCTGGCTGTTAGTATGGAGGACCGATCCTGCCATAATTTAAACTACATACAGAAATTATTAAGAATAAGTATTCTTTTACTGTCCTGCGATGGGAAAATCCGGGTGTCACAGTTGCAAACACATGGACAGTTACACACAGTTATTAGCAATGAGGCAAAATAGAGAAGAAGAAAATGGAACAAACATGTCTAATCCAAAGTTAACTTTAAAGAAACACCAAGAGTAGCTGATAAGGGTTAAATACCAGCGTAAATATTGTCCAAGGAAAGGAAAAAAATTGATAGTGTAAGAATAAATTCCAGCTGATTTACCTAACACACGATAATGATATATGCAATATATGTCTTGGTGGGGGGGCTTCCACTTAGCTGTCCATTTAAATCACAGCATACAGCTTTATACGAGTAATCATCTTCTGTCTCTCTTAACTCTTATTTATCCATCTTTCTGTCTTTGTCATGTATCTTTATACATGGTTGTATTCTGAAGGCTACCTGCCGTCCTTACTCCCTACTTGATTAAATGATTGAATAAAAGTTTAGACCTGCCAGAGTTTATAATATTTTTCAGCGTAACTTTATTAAGTTTTAATTTAATGGGGTCTGTCTAGCAACAAAAATATGTTTTCCAAGTATAACGCAGCCATCTGTTTTCAGGGATGGACGCAGGAAGGTAGATTTTTGTTTCCAACATAGACGTTTGGTGATGTGCGACAAAGTAAATGTTATTTTTGTAGGACATCTGAAAATGACCATAGACCCTTTCACTTGTTGAGAAGATGCTGTATCGAGCGTTAATCCTTATAATAAACTAGTTGAAACATATGTTTCATACATCTCTTTGCTTCTGAAACAAGTGATACAAAATCTGTCTGGGATCATTCTTGCTTATTTAATCATTTCTCTTTAATGCACCACCGCATGTTTCCCCCATCAGAACAGAATCTGCCGACGTCTCCACGGCCAGAAGGCGCTCAATGCTCCCGACTCTGTGGAGGTTTTTAGTGCAGCCATCCTCAGAAACTGGGTCCGTTTACTAAATGCAGATATGTTTACCAAGGCAGGTAAACATATGTCATAACTCTGAGCGCTCTCTCACCTGGTGGGAATGTAAGTTTACCTGCGTGTGAACCCAGGTGACTCTGAGCAGAAAGTAAAGGAGCGACAGCTGCACACTTGGTTGTACTGCGCACCGCGCAGACTCTCCACAGACATCTTAAACTTCATGGTTGAACGCACCTATTGGCTACATTTCTTGTGACAAATTCCTATAATGCGGTACCGCGCGCGAGCTATTTTTAGAAACACAACGTCACAATGACGTGGTACGCAGTGGGGCAAACTCCTGAAACCTGCCGCTGCTTTGCTTTAAAAGAGACATGCGTTAGCCTAGGTTTTACTCGGTAAACGACTGCTTTTTTCCAAATCTAAGACCATGGTTTTTAAACATTGTTGCTATGGAACGGGCAACAGCGACTCGAGGTACGCTGATCGGCCGCATATGAAGGACGTTTTCTTCAAGACTGCCAAGGAGAAATGTGTGCGCTGGGACCGGGGCGGTCGGCCTACACAACAGTTCAACCCGGAAAAAGTTACCAAATTCAAGTACATATGTAGCAAGCATTTTGTTGGAGGAAAGGGCACAACCGAAGAACATCCTGACCCAATTGCAGCGACATCAAGTGAAGGTAAGAGTATTTTGGTGGCCGACATGTTAATAAAGTAGCGCCTGCTACCATGATAGCATATAGGCTATCATGGTAGCAGGTGCTAACTTGATACCCTGCTACCAGGATAGCTTACTCAAAAACATTTCAAATGAGACAAACATTAAACATATACCCATTCCTGGACGGTGATTGCAAACAACAACAAAAAAAAAACGGCCGACGCTGCCATGATCGCCGCGCAGGAAAAAAAAAACAAAGCTTACCGTTCATCAACCAGTTTTCCAGTCTTTTTAAGCCCTCGAACCTCAAGCCATCGTTTGAGCTGAAGGTTGGTGTGTTCTTCGACAGTGCGACCAGTAAACCGTGTGCCTGGGACATCGTCTTGGGAAAGTTTAACGGCTGTAAAGTCGGTCAGATCGCTGGTTCTGTTGCGCTTGTAATAGCTGGGTTATCTGTGCTTTCTCTCCTGTATGCCCTACCTAAGCGGCAAAAGGGGCGTTGCTCTTGAGACGGTGACGTCACGTGCGCGGTACCGCATTCCCACAGCAGGCGCCCATCGTACACCAGAGAGTCAGTGGTGCAGAGAGGCTGCTTAAGAGTCACAGCTGCCTTGGAGACTTCTGGCAGCTGAGCAAAGTGTGACGTCACGTCCGCGCCTAGAGACAGAAATAGCTGAGGGTGCGATCTGTTGCTATTTGGAAAGGCTAATTTTAATCAATTTAACCATGAACACACACAGACGTATAATAATTTACTGCATGCCACAAGGCCTTTGGGGGGGGGGGTATTTTGTTGACAGGGCGCCCCCCTTGTTGAATGGTAGGGAAAACACTGCGATAAATATATATTGTAGTGCAGCTTCATCCTAGCTAAGGCATGTGCAACTTACCTTAGCATTTGAGAACAGTGTAAACAGTTAATGATCGAATGAGAACCTGTGCAACCAGTGTCCGAAATTAACTTTGTTATTCACCGGCCAAGTTGGCCGGTAGATGTAAAAATCAACCGGCCAGGCATATTTTTTACCGGCCAAAATATTAATTTTGACCAGACCTCAACTTTTATAAAAATTAAGAGTGAAATTATGTTAATTATGGGGGGCGTGGTTGACTGGACCCTGGAAGAGAAATCTTTGTTTCCTGACTTAAAAAAAAGAAAATATTGTAGTTTTTTATAAAAGACACAATATGAATTATCAGATTCACATCCAGGTGATAAAAAACACTACAGATTATCATTATTCTATCCATGTTGGCCTTATTTGTGAATGAGGCAGAGTTTCATCAAGCCTGTACGGTCAGTAGGGGTTCTAAACCAAATTTAGCAGGGTGGCCAGGGTGGGGCCAGTGTTTTTTCACACAGAACAAAAGATTGGGGGGGGCGGGGACTTAACAGGTCAACATTTCATCGTTTAAAATATTAAGTAAGCCAAAGAGCCAATTGTGGCTCTGGAACTGCAGGTTGCAGACCCCTGATCTTTTCTCAATACAGCGGGAGCTTAACGTGAAACAGCTTGATTTTAATTATTGTTTTTTTTTATATATATTTTTTTTTATTATTTTGTTATTTTATTATTGGGTAAAAACATAAACGAAAAAAATGCAACTGATCCAAATGACCTGTCAGTCACGTTGTCTTTGTCAGCATTTATCATGCTAAGAAATTTACATTATGTTTTTAGTACAGAACCGCCCCTGTGTATGGTTCAAAATTTTCCCCTCAGCTGCAACACTTAAAGCACTCAGGGTTCACGCTGCGTCTTTACGCTGATCTCGCTGCTGGATTTTACCCTCGTGCGCTGCGCCCCCGATGTTACAGGTTACATGTAACGTAATTTTGCGCACCTGAATTCAAGCGCAAGGCAGCAGCCCACCGCAGCACCGCTGGTTCTGTGTCGTTGAAAACAAAAGAGCATGAGAAACAGTTACAGACTCTCCTACTGACTTTAATTGGGACATTTTGGTACGAGTGGAAGGACATTAAACGTAGCGATTCACGTTTTGAAGGCTGGCCGCTGATAAAAGCACCTTGCTCCGAGAGGGGGGGGGGGCACAGTAAGAACGGTGAAGCACAGAACCGCAGCGCAGGTAGTTAAAAAACTGGCGACTGGCGAGTGTTAATGTCGGACCCTGTGTGCAACGCTTAGCATGAGTTATCTTCACATCTGGGAACAGTGAGAACAATAAGGCTTGGATCATGACCTGTGAAACTATTTGTATGATTTAAACAGATATTATGTCTGTTGGGAGCAGCTAAGATTATAAAGTCTGACTGCAGCTGGGAGGAACGATCTGCAGAAACGCTCCTTAGAGCATCTAGGATGCAGCAGCACACCACAGAGTTAAACGTCTGCAGTGTAGATGGTGAACAAAAACGGTGCGAGCACAGTCCCCTGAGGTGCTCCAGTGCTGCAGGTCAGCTTGTCAGAGACACAGCTCTGTGTCCTCACATACTGGGTCGACCAGTGAGGTGCTGTATATTTGGACATAGACACATTAAGCACATTGGACAAAGCCTAACATTTTGTTTTAAAAGCATGGCTGGTGTCGTGGAATGTTCTTCCCACAATGTAATAATTTGTACAAAGTCCTTCAAAAATTCTAAGTTCTTGGTAAGGCAGTTAAGAATATCCAACAGTGGTCAAAAAGTGAACAAAAGTAGCTGAGTTTCAGTCCAAGGTGGTTTATTGCAACAACACAAGACAACCACAAATGAGATGCGTTCCGGACAACATCTGACAACATACAGAAGCAGTCTGCTTATATACATTTTCTGTGTCTTGGGGCTCCTCCTTTGAGCTCCACCTTTTTATTACGTATTTTCTATCACTTTTCCACGGATAGCCTTATTATTTTGTTACATATCGGTGGAAACTTCCCGTGGGTGCATATTTTTTAAAACACTTTATTGTCCTGCCTCCTTCCAAATGGCCCCACCTCATTATGTTAACCTCATTTGCAAACTGGCTCCCCATCATTATCTTCTTGCTGATGACAACACTCCATTATATTAACATCATGTGGTCATGCTAAACAGTTGCACATCGTTTCCTCTTCCTGGACCTTTACCATACATCTTTTGTTCACAATACAACATAATTTGATTTCTGATTATGATGTTTCCATGGTGCCCCATGTATGTCTGCTTCTGCCCGGGCCTGTGTGCGTCTAACTCTCAGCTTGACCTCAAGACTGACACACATATTTCCCTCAGATACATGTTAAGGCACACTTTTAATCATAGTGATAGGAATACATTCATTGTGAGATATGTAAGCACACCCTTTAACTAATGTGACAAGAAAATACAAGTACTATGAGAGGTTAATCTACTACACTGGAAAGTTCAATATTGTGTCATCAGCACATTAATGTAAAAAAGGTAGCTCAAGGGGTTATATCAGTCATGTCATTTTAATGTGTTTTACTTTTTTGCATGTTATGTCAAAGAATTTAATCTAACAAAATTCCCTAAATATATCTTAATTATAGTGTGTCTCAGTTCTGGCTAAGATCAAAATGTTTTCTAATGTGCAAAATATGTTTACATGTTTCCTGCAGATGTTAAGGAGAAGCTGATTGTTAAAGAAGAAGCTTCTTTAGACCACAAACCCCTTGCCCACCTGCATGACCCAAACCAAATTAAAGGCAGAGAGCTTCCAGAAGAGAATGATGGAAGAGAATCCATCAAGATACAAGATCATGGAGATGCTTCCATTTCTTCAGAGGCTGAAGACACTGAGGAGGATGAAGAAGACAGTGATGTAGAGCACCCTCTCTCTGAGCTGAAACACTTGTCAGACTCTGGATATAAGAAATGTTTTACAAAGAAGAATAAATGTAGGAAAGGCCACACAGGAGTTAAGCTTAGCTGCAAAGACTGTTGCAAAACATTTATTAGAAAATCAGCTTTAAACACACACATGAGAATCCACACAGGAGAGAAGCCTTTCTGTTGCGATCTGTGTGGACAAAGCTTTAGTCGAAAAGGAATTTTAAACAGACACATGAAAATCCACACAGAAGAGAAGCCTTTCTATTGTGATCTATGTGGACAAAGCTTTAGTCGAAAAGAAAGTTTAAACACACACATGAGAATCCATACAGGACAGAAGCCTTTCTGCTGTGATCAATGTGGACAAAGCTTTAGTCTCAAACAAAATTTAAACACACACATGAGAATCCATACAGGAGAGAAGCCTTTCTGTTGTGATCTATGTGGACAAAGATTTAGTCGAAAAGGAAGTTTAAACACACACATGAGAATCCATACAGAAGAGAAGCCTTTCTGTTGTGATCTATGTGGACAAAGATTTAGTCGAAAAGGAAGTTTAAACACACACATGAGAATCCATACAGGAGAGAAGCCTTTCTGTTGTGATCTATGTGGACAAAGCTTTAGTCAAAAACCACATTTAAACACACACATGATAATCCATACAGGACAGAAGCCTTTCTGTTGTGATCTATGTGGACAAAGATTTAGTCGAAAAGGAAGTTTAAACACACACATGATAATCCATACAGGACAGAAGCCTTTCTGCTGTGATCAATGTGGACAAACATTTAGCCACAAATCAAGTTTAAACACACACATGAGAATCCATGCAGGACAGAAGCATTTCTGCTGTGATCTATGTGAAAAAAGATTTAGACACAAATCTAATTTAGACAGACACATGAAAAACCATACAATGCAAGACAAGGCAAGTTTTTTTGTATAGCACATTTCAGTACATGGACAATGCAAAGGGCTTTATATGATTAAATGTAGGAAAATAAAAGGAACAAATTGGACTACAAAGAACACTCGCTCTCTGAGCTGAAACGCTTGTCAGACTCTGGATATAAGAAATGTTCTACAAAGAAAAAAAATGTGGAGTCATGTAAGAAAGGCCACGCAGACCACAAGTCTTTCTGTTGTGATCTATGTGGAAAAAGAGTTGGCAAGAAGTCTGTTTTAGTACAAGGACAACGCAAGTGAAACTAAGAGGAAATATTAATAATTTTATAAACAATTGGACTACAAATTTAAACTAATAGCAGTGATGACCGGCTGAAAGAGTGGAGTTAAAGCGTGGATAAAATCCATCAATCCACGCGTTATAGCTACCCACTGTGTCCTGCATCAGCAGGCACTAGCTTCCAAAGACATGGACCCAGATTTTCTGTTCTGAACACAGCTATCACTGCAGTTAGCTTTATAACTCTGTGAAATCCAGAGCTTTGCGATCACGGCTGTTTGGTCAACTTTTCCCCAAATCTGGATGCTGAACATGACACACTGCTTTATCACTGAGGTATGATGGTTGTCTCGTGGGAAAGAGTTGCAGAGTTTTTGAGCTTGTTTACAAGTGGAAGATGATCTTAGAGTTTGTCATCCATGCCTCCTGGTTTTCTGCCAGCAGTTTGAATAAGATGTTTGTTGTGCTGAAGCTGAACCAATTAAGAGTCTTTAATTTGGTAAATGGACCAAATAGGGTACAGTGGAATTTCTTTCAGTCTTCTCAAAACTTGTTTTCTTGGAAGCTTGAATTTGTTATATTTGAAGAAAACATCCTGTGAAAGTATACTTTGAATAAATGCCTTTTGTATAGCAAGTCTTAAAATCTTTATTTTTATTCCTTCAGCACATTAGTTAGTGATCGATCAATCCAGGTTTTTGTGGGCATATGCCGATTATTTTGACATCAGTCTATCCTCTATGTGCTGCCTATTTTTTTTGGGCCTATTATTGAAGACCGTATTGCCTTTTATTTTTTTTACATGATAAAAATGACACCTTTTTATAAAAACAATTGCAATACTCTTGCAAAACTCTTAATTTTAATAAATCAACATTATCAAATCAAACAATGTTTTGTTTGATTATCAAATCAAACAAAACATTGACAGTGGATAGGAAATGGAGAAAGCAGCAAATTTCTGAGTTTTTTTTTTTTTTTATCTACATAGTTCCCGAAGTGTTCAACTGTACAAAAGGCTGTTTAAAAATACTACCAGCATGAGGAATCTAAAGGGGTCCTTGGAAAAATGTTCCCGCTGCTAAAGGGTCCCTGGCCATGAAAAGTTTGAGAACCCCTGCATTAGTTCACCCAGATTTTGTGCCAGATCTGTGGTAAGTAGCTGAAGCAACTGAAGCTGTGTGCAAGAATTTTTACTTCCGTTTTGTTTTTATTCAATTGAAAGAGATTTTGGCACACAGCAAAAGAAAACAAAATAACCCCAAAACATGATGCTACCAACCCATATTTCACAGTTGGAATGGTGTTCTCAGGCTTGAAAACTTCTGCCTCCAAATGTAACAATGGTCCTTAAGGCCAACCAGCTCAAGTTTAGTAGTGTTAGACCACAAGACATGTCTCCAAAAATTAATACCTTTGTCCATGTGAGGGTTTGCAAACGTCATCTGACTTTGACCTGTTTTTTGCTGCCAGAGTAGCCTTTCAGCCCATGTCAGTACAGTACTTGTTTTGCTGTACATAATGAGACATGCTGGAGAAGATTCTCAGTCATCCAGGTCATGGTCATTCCAAAAAAGTAAAAAACAAAGCAACTGGACCAAGCCACTGGTTTAGATATGTGGATGACACTTTTGTCAAAATCCAGCTAAAAGAAGTGGAAGCGTTCACAAGCCACATCAACTCGGTGGACAACAACATCAAGTTTACTCGAGAGGATGCCAATGACAACAAGCTACCTTTTCTCGACTGTTTGGTGAACTTGGAAGGAGATGGAAACCTCAACACTGAAGTGTATAGGAAACCCACCCACACAGACCAATATCTTCTTTTAGACTCACACCACCCACTGGAGCACAAACTTTCTGTCATCAGAACCTTACAACACCGGGCCGAGCATGTCCCGACTAAAACAGAAAGGAAGCACAAGAAACAGAAACACATCAAAGATGCCCTCCAAACCTGTGGGTACCCTAACTGGGCTTTTGTCAAATCAGCAAGAAAATCCAAAAGACCCGCTGCAGAACATAATGGTGAGAAGAATAAACGCAAAAACATCGTCATCCCATATGTTGCTGGAGTCTCTGAAAAACTCAAGAGGATTTTCTCCAAACACAAAATCCCAGTACATTTCAAACCAAACAGGACCCTCAGACAGAGGCTGGTGCATCCCAAGGACAAAACCCCCAAACCTAAGATGAGTGGAGTGGTGTATGCAGTTCAGTGCAGTGAGGAATGTTCTGATCTTTATATTGGAGAAACCAAACAGCCTCTCCACAGACGCATGGCTCAACACAGGAGAGCTACCTCCTCAGGACAAGACTCTGCTGTCCACCTACACCTTAAGGACAAACGACACTCTTTTGAGGACCAAAATGTTCACATTTTGGACAAAGAAGACAGATGGTTTGAAAGAGGTGTGAAGGAAGCCATCTACGTCAAGAGAGAAAGACCAACTTTAAACAGAGGAGGAGGCCTTAGGTTCCAACTCTCAAAAACTTACAACACAGCTAGGATTAATTCCAGCCAATCGTCAACTTAACTCTCACCCTTATTCTGGTGATCAAAACATTGTTCCTTTAAGCCAAGCCAATAACAACCCTAACGACTCCTCGTTACAGAGGAGTGGACCAGTTTCGGTCCATTCTGCTGGCTTAATGGCTTTAACGACCGCCCATTACTAAGGGGTGGACCTGTTTCGATTGAATTTGCATGTTATCTAAGCCATTACAAGGCCTTTGTTTGGTAATGGTATAAAGCTTGTTACTCATCATTACTCCAGACTTTTTGAATTGAGAAAGCTTCCGGGAGAGGAAGCGAAACGTCTTCAACTACGGAAAACAAGTCCAGTTGCTTTGTTTTTTTTGGAACTTTTTTGGAAATACATAATGAGACATTCTGACTCGCTTCAGCCAGCATCTTCACAAGATGTTTTGCTTTTTTTCTTTGATTGGTGTGCACATTTCAGGCCAATATACAGTCTCATTCTGGAGCGGTATGATGGCAGGACCTTCAGGCATTTAGAAATTACGCCCAAGATGAGCCAGACTGTGCAAGTCCATAATTCTCGTCCTGATATCTTGGCTGATTTCTTTTGACCGTCCCATTAGAAAACATCATTTCGATAAGAACTCTTTAGCCAAAGCGGGAATGTTGTTCGAATAATGCAGTTAGTAAGGAAGGAAGTAAGAAAGGAGCCTATATGCTTCCCTTTCATAGTTCCTTTAGCATAGGGTCTTCACAATGTGCCTTACTGTTAGATATTGTAACAGTGTAACAGCAAAGTTTGAAATCAAGGGAAGTAATAAAACCACCAGCTGTGATGTGATGAAATACAATCCATACACGTTAACCATGAATATTACAGATTGTCTTTGTTGTACACATTTTTTTAAATTTTGCACAGGTGTATACACCATCTTCTGTTAAAAACAAAAGCTATAATTTAAACAAAATAAAAAGAAAATCATCAGTATGCCAACTGTGTTTAAGAAGACTGGTTACTGTTGGAACACTGCAAAAACCTGTCATCTAAAAGCAAGTTTTTTTAATTTCTTTTATTGTCATAGAATTTTTATTTATTACTTTTGTCAGATTCAAGTTATTTTTCCAACCGTTGTGGTTTTTCTTTCATTAAACGAGGGGTATCAACAATTTTATCGGGTGTGTATAGAACTTTATTTAAATTGTTTCTCCAAATTAAAACATTTTTTTCAGTCACTGTACACATGAATGACAACACAAATTGTCATTGTAAACTTATTTTGTGTTTCTGTCAGAACTGGTACACCAACACCTAAAGCAACAAATCCTCATATTAGGCAGAACATTTGAGGCACATAATGTGTTGATGAACGAAAAAACTTGTGTATATCTGAAAAATAAAGGATTTAAAATGTAAATGTCAACTTTACAGCCCTCAGGTCCAAACTTTTCAACAGAAAGCTGAATGTCAATAACACTTAGCTCTACAACTTTACTTCTCAACAAAATTTTTCCAATCTGCCATGATGTTTTTGTATGAGCCTGTGCTGTCTTGCTCATGGATGTTGTCCTTTAACACTTCAGTCTGAATGACAGACAAAAGGAGTGGGAGATACTTTGTAGAGGTGAACTGTACGCTGTAGTAGTATGTCATCAGATACAACAAAGCTTCACCAAGGTTGTCTTCTGCAAATGTTGTAATGTGAGAGATTCCACCTGCCAGGAGACAGTGAGGCTCACACAAGAGCAAGACAGGGCAGAGATCTCCTCTGAAGGTACACAGCTGGACCTTCTGTTTGCTAAAATGACAAAAGGACACAAATATTTCTTCAGAGACTGAGAAATTGAAAAGTCACCATGAGTCCAAATACTCAGCCACAATTATGTATTTTTCACCACAATATTGATGACAGACATAAAACGCTAGAGCCTTTTTCATATAATGTTGTTTTTGTAGGTTGAAACATGCCATGTAAAAATGACAAATATGGCTACCAATGAAATACCTAAGAACTTGTACTTTAATCACTGTTAAGAGTGAGTCTTTACGGGGGCTAAACATTACATCACCAACATATCGCAATCAAAATATCACACTCTCTTCATAATCCTTTGTGTCCAATATTCACTTCCCAAAAAGATTGTTTGGAGGGAGTGTATTTCTATTTCACCAATTGATGTGACTGCAGTAAAGTCTACAGGGAGTCCCTCAGTTTTAGTCATCTGCTTTAATGTTTTACTGTTAGAGTACATTTTTTGTTGCATTTATGTGTTGTTAATGTAGAACAAAAACACTAAGCATCCCATTTTTGTAAAATGTAAAAACGAATGTGTAAAATAATTTTGCTTCTCGATAAAAATAGTTGAAGGGAGAATCTAGGTAAAAACAAAGTGAGAAAGGATTATAAACAGTGTGGAAAGGGTTTATAAAGCTTTAAAATATATACAAATAAACACATCTATCTATCTGCCTGCCAGCCATCCAACAGGATCATGACCCAAAACAGCTAGAAGCAGCCAAGAACGGCTAAGAGTGAAATATTGGACTATTGTGAAGTGGCCTTCTATGAGCCCTGATCTAAATCCTGTTAAACATGGATGGAAGAAGCTGAGACGGGCCGTCTGGAGAAGGCACCCTGAGACAACTGGAGCAGTTTGCTCACGAGGAGAATAATTATCAAGTTATATCAGTACTTATTGTTGTTACTATTGTCTTTCTTTCATTAACAGAGGGGTACCAACATCTTTGTCCACGTGTGTTCAACACTACAATGGAGGCTTCCTGCGGCTGCAGTTGATTGATTTTACATTATTAAAAAAGAAGGACATGGACAGATCTTTTATGTTGAATACATATGCAGTGCAGGAATATATCATCCAGTATTATCAGTAAATATATACACAGATGCTTCAGAAAATGCAATTAATCAAGTTGAGATCACGTTCATCGTCCCAATATTTTTCATCAAAGTAGGGAAAAGGGTTCAGGATGGAGTTTCAGTTTCTGCAGGAGAAATGCTGTTGATACTGTTAGCTGCTCAGTGGGTTGAAGAGGTGAGACCATTAAGATCACTCACTTTCTCTGACTCTAATTCATCATTTGACCAGTTTACAGCCAGTCAGATAGTAGAGCAGACATATTAATTTAGAGACAACAAACACTTTATAGGATCAACATGAAGGGGCTCACTGTTAACTTTCTATGGGTACCAGCCCACTGAGCAAAGGAAAGCCCATAAATGTTAATTTTTGATACTGATTTTTTGTTTAGGAGAACAGAAATAAAGGACATGATAAGAATAATGGGAGAAAGAAATGAAATGATGGTTCTATAATACCCAAAGGAGGGAGGAGAAAAATATTTTTTGGGGTAAGGTGAGACAATAGAACAGTTTTTTTTTCATTTCAGAATTATCAGGGAAATCAACTAATTCAGAATCTGCATAATATCAAAATCAAAGTAATACTGATTTTGACTTATTTCAGAAACACTGAGCCCCTAAAGGGACATTGAAGAGGAAATAAAAAAGATACTTTCTCTTGCACACCATATATCTATCTATCTATCTATCTATCTATCTATCTATCTATCTATCTATCTATCTATCTATCTATCTATCTATCTATCTATCTATCTATCTATCTATCTATCTATCTATCTATCTATCTATCTATCTATCTATCTATCTATCTATCTATCTATCTATCTATCTATCTATCTATCTATTTCAAAAACAGAAAAAAAGTGTAGTGTTCTTATCAAGCTCCCATTCATGTAATTTATTCAAAATGTCCTTCAAGCATTTTCACATCCAGATATTCCTGTTCACAATTATTTAGCTCCCAGCTTAACTGCAACCTACTGTCAAGGTTTCACTTTATTTCATTTAACACACAGTCTCAACAAAGAATTTTACTAAATCCTTTCAGAAACTCCTTGCTGCACCAGCTCTAAAATACTTTCCATGTTTGCTTTAAAAAACCCAAACAGGAAACCCTTAAGTTTGTAAAAGATGCACCACTATGTAGATTTCCAGAATGTCATTGTATTTTAACCTTAAGCATTCCTACATATCTTTTGTCTTATATGATTTTCTTACATTTTCATTCATGGATTATTATTACCATTGCATTTCCCACAGTTCTTACTAATTTAGGCCGTGGTGTTTGTGAAATTTCATCACCCAGTGATCCGTAAATCCCCAATTTCTCCCAGCCGATTAATCATGTCAATAAATTAAGTTTTCTCCAATGCTAGAATTTGCATATTTTCATGTCATTATCAATCGCTGTCTACCGTGAATATTGAACAAATATGTAGTTCCTTCAAACCCTTTAAATATTGACCCCCTGTGGTTAAATCATCAGCATTAATTTTGTTCCTCTTTTAATTCTCTCATCTTCGTTTCTGTTGCTGACAGGTCCGTTGAAGGGTTTCCAACGCCTTTGTCTTAGCCCCTGCCTTAGTTGTCCATTTTTCAGTGTCCTTTTCATGGCCCCAATATCTGAATTCTGGTCAGCAGCACACCATCTTTCCAGCAAGAGCACTCATCCACTAACCCCTGTCATCCAGCCTTCTCGTGTCTGAAAGCAGAATGAATCCTGCCAGCAACTATGCAAAAGAATTTCTTGAAAAAAATCATTGTCTAATATAAACATTGACCATCTTCTTCATCCGTAGTGTAGTGTCCATAAGTTGGAAAAAAATTACAGTAAAACAGTCACACACATTTCAACCACAGTGTTCCCTCTAAAAAAATAGTCATAAGAATGTCTATACCTGGGTGTGCTTCAGTGAATGTCTTCACCTTTCCCCCAGGTGTGAATCCCTTCAAAATTTAAATAACCAAAATATTTTACAGTGAATTTGTCTTCTTTATATAAATACAATCAAAAATAACAGATTTTTTTCTCTTAAACGTAGTAGTATCACATTTCCACGTTAAACCTTTTACGCAGCCTCTGCAAGCATTCTTAATAGTTTAAAATTTCAATCAAAACTAGATTAGACAGAAGTCAGTGACATCACCTTTCTCTTTGTCCCCAGGATCAGCCCCTCATGTCACTGCAACATCGCATCTAAGAATGTCTAAAAAGAGACTAAAATCTCCCTGTTAGCACATTCCAATTATATTGACCAGGTTTCTTTGCAAAGAAAAGAGCAGAAAGCAGGATAGAAGCGATAATAATGGTCAGCAGAAAGGCAAACAAACAAAAATTATAAAGCCACCACCTTTCTCCACTGGAAGATCTCAGTATTACCTTGTTTAAGTTGATTAAAACTTAGCATAATTTAGTCATATCCACTTATCCCTGCATGTCCATTTTAGATCATGACTTCTTACCGTACGCCTGTAAAAAGGTGCCGTTTCAGCATCGTTCAGCTTCTGGAAAGCAAACGACTCCGAAAAAAACATTTATGTTAGTATTTAGATAAGGCATGCAGTCAAAACCTGGTCCTCTGTCAGTTTAACGTGATGTTTCTAAGTTCTGGCTGATAGTTGAAAAAAGTCACCTTTTTACTGGAGATGCTAAAAATTAAAGCAAATAAAAATTTAACAAAGAAATATACAAGAAAATAAACAAAGGAAAATGTCTCCCAAGGAGCACAGTTATGTTTGTCTCATTAACTCATTTCAGACTTGATTTCATTCTGGTCCTTTTTGACCAAGTGAATTCTTTAAATTTATACAACTTTCTAAATCTCAGTTGGTCTAAGGCAGAATGTTAAAGTGAACTGATTAACACTTGTTCAACATAATTATTCATCAGCACAAGTAATGATTTTCTCTTTAACTTTATGAGCTTCTAGTGTTTTTTGCAATAATAGTTTCCACCCCATAATTCAGCATCGAGAACACTGTTTAAAACAAAGCCAAGAACAATAATTGAGCCATACAGAAAAAAATAAATAAATAAAAATTGTAATCCTTTAGATCTGAAGCTCCCATCATTTTGCTAAAGCCCGAACCTCGGCCTTAGAACATCGTTTGACCTTCATGCGTAAGAGACAACACCTCTAAAAATGAAACATAAAACCTCCTAAGCAGTGTATTTACAAGCCAAGTGTGCACTTATTATAGGAGCAGGCTGTATTTAATTGATCTGATCGCAGAAACTTTGTGTCCTTCAGTATTTTATTAAGAATTCCCTTTTACCCCTCCTGTAGACATCATCTGATAATTTTCTTGCTCCAGTATTTTCTTAGGCCAAAACATACTGACACAACATCACATTCAGATGTTTACCTTGAGTAAGATTAGTCATAACATTTGTTTTTGTCTCTTTTCAGGCTAAGCAATCCTGTCTGGAAAATTTTCAAGATTTGCCTCAGCTCAGCAGAGATAGATAACGTCAAATGTTTATATAATAGATGATGTGCATAACATGGCCTGTTGAAAACCCGAAGACCCTCAAATTTCCTTTTTGAAGCTGTCCTTAAAAAAGCAATTAAACTTCAGTTGAGTTATTTTATGTTATATTTATTATTTTACCAAGACTCCTTTTGTTAGTGATTGAATATGTAGTGCAATGCAGCTGACTCTTGGATCCAAGGCGAATTTCTCTAAAGGGAGACTAATTAGGATACTTGACTTCAATTTCATTAACATCTGAATTTAAACATGTATTAAATGAAAGACTATGAGCCTTGCATTTAACTTCTCATATTCCTCTCATATTTTTCTCAAATATTGCTACGCAAAGTATATCTTAAGCCTTCTTTCAAATTGACTGGTTTGTGATGAATCATTATTGTTAAAAAGCTAATTTCATAATCTCTACTATATTCTATAATCATAATATTAGAGCTTCTAATCTGATATTTCTGCAGCTAAAGATCATGAATCTATTGTCAAACCCAAGCTCAGTACATTTTTAGTGTAACCCCCATGAATAAAGCCCCAACGCATCAGCTTAATTTTGGAGTACAGTAAACAAAACGAGCCTGTATGTGCAGCTTATCTTCAATTTAAATTATTTGTAACAAACCTGAAATATTTTTCGTTCAAGCCATGTTAATCTCGCCGTGCATCAATTTAGTTTGGGCTGGACATTTAATGTGAAACGCCAAACTGCATGTCTTTTCTCTCTCTCTTTTCCTTTTTTCAGACTTTGAGTTAAATATTTCATTTTTATTTGAGGTCTCCAAAATGCATTTAAGGGCTGCAGTCACCGTAACACAAATAAACATTTTTGAAACCATGATATTTATAATTTAAACTGAATTACATCACACAGACGAACAGATTTAGTCACATACAAACGAGACATTCAGACAAACACACACACACACACGCAGGTCTGTTGTTTTTTTTCACGCTATTTTTACACAGATCTGTGGTCTTTCATTTTTTAAACATTTCGACTAGGAGCTAATGCCGAAATACATAGTTTTGTACATAGTTTCTTATTCGACATGGGAGTGTGGGTGGGTTTAACAGACCGACAGTGACTTACACGCCTTTACACTTCGGCTCCGTAAGGATCTATCTCTTTGTCACGCAGACACTTGGACCCTTGTTCCCTTTTAACGCTTTTACGTCGACTTACACCGTAGATTCTACAGCTGTTTAACACGAGATTACCGGTCTCTCTCTAAAATGTGTCCCCTGAGCAGCGCTGCGCCTCTTTTATTTCTGCTTCTGCCTCTTTTTCTCTTTTCATTATTTTCCTTTGGCCAGTTTCCTTAACTTCGTTTATATATAGGATCCTTTAACCGAATAGGTGGCTTTAAAGCATTGTTAAGCGAATGCTAGGGAACCATCTAAACCCAATATCCGATCTGGCTGGGAGCTTTCTGAACGTCTTAGAGACGCCCCAGGAACTTGAAATCAAAGCCAACAGTGCACTCGTTCCTCAAAGGGTAACTTTTTACTGTATGAAGATGACAAAATTATCTTTTCGTCTTCATATAGTTGTGGGACTCAAAAACCTGCTCTCCTAGATCACTTGTCTTTTTCAGAGGTTGGCGCCGGACCCCGGGACTGTTAAATCTCAAGTAGTCACGCGCAAACCCCGACCCGTTTGCAAACAATTATCCTGAAACATTCCTGTGCCCTTAGGTTACAAAAATTCACAAAGGATCTGACATCACAGCTCCAAGAGATTTGATAAAAAGAGGAAATCTGACCTAATTTTGTTTCTGCGCAGCTGCTGTTGTGATGTCATCTCTTCTGCGGACTCAAAATTTAAAAAACAAACCACTCAGAACCAGGTGGAAACACCGTTTTTAAATAATAGACCTGTTTTGGGTCTCCTCAGGTTCTTTTATCTGATAATGTGGTGTTTCTATTGTAGACTTCTTCGTAAATTCTCCTCACGTATAAAGCCCTTAATAATCAAGCTCCATCATATATCAGAGCTCTGATTACCCCGTATATTCCTAACAGAGCACTTCGCTCTCAGACTGCAGGTCTGCTGGTGGTTCCTAGAGTCTCTAAAAGTAGAATGGGAGGCAGATCCTTTAGCTATCAGGCTCCTCTCCTGTGGAACCAACTCCCAGTTTTGGTCCGTGAGGCAGACACCTCGTCTATTTTTAAGACTAATGTTAAAACTTTCCTTTGTGACAAAGCTCATAGTTAGAGTGGGTCATGTTACCCTGAGCTATCTCTATAGTTATGCTGCTATAGGCTTAGGCTACCGGAGGACATCAGGGCCTATTTTTCTCACTCTACTGAGTTCTCCTACTGTTCTCCAGTTTTGCATTGTATTATATTGAAATGACTGTTGTCATTTCAGCTTTTAACTTTCTGTTCTCTCTCTTTTATCTTCATAGTAGGTACACCTGGTCTGGCGTTCTGTTAACTGTGACATCATCCAGAGAAGACGGCTCACCCGCTACTACCATCTAATGTAGAACAGATTCCTGGATCAATGTGTGCTTCTGTGCTTTTTTGTTTCTCTTGTTGTGTCTCTGTTCTGTCTTCTGTAACCCCAGTCGGTCGAGGCAGATGACCGTTCACACTGAGCCTGGTTCTGCTGGTGGTTTTTCTTTCCACTGTCGCTTCATGCTTGCTCAGTATGAGGGATTGCTGCAAAGCCATGGACAATGCAGACGACTCTCCCTGTGGCTCTACGCTTCTCCAGGAATGAATGCTGCTTGGGACTTTGAAGCAATCAACTGGTTTCCTTATATAGGAAATTTCTGACCAATCTGTATAATATGATTGAATTTGACTTTGTAAAGTGCCTCAAGATGACATGTTTCATGAATTGGCGCTATTCAAATAAAATTGAATTGAATTGAATTGACTTCTGTGGTAATAAAAAGACTATTCAAACCATACCTATATTTTACCACATTTAATCTAAAAGGCAGAGGGATGTTTACAGATTCAGTACTGGACTCTCATACGCAACAATCCAACAGGTGCCCACAAGAAGGTCCTGTCCATTCTCTCCCCCCAGATGTTAAGTAGGAAAATATGTGTCCACCCATTCAGGGGCGTTCACAGTATATCAGCGTTCTGTTCGTCACATTGGTGGAGAAGATCACACCACAATGCAGACATGTCCTCGCTGGTCGTTATGACCAATCCAAGTATGTCAGACTCTTTGCCCCCAAAGTCCGTTTATCTGTAATTTCCATGGTAACCAATTTTGCAGTCCAGTCTCTGTAATCTCATTATCCCTCACAATTTTGTTTGAATGTATTTATTTTAATTTTATGAATAGGTTTTGTTTTTAAACAAACATCCTCTAGAACCATTATATACAAAATAAACATGTGTGAAACATATACAAATCAGATTAAATTTCAAGGTTGACATATATATGAATATAAACATATATATTTATATAAATATAAAATATAAACACATATATAAATTATATTTCATCACATCACAGCTGGCAGTTTTATTGCTTCCTTTAAATTTAAATCTGTGCTCTGCTTCGTGTCTAAGAGAGGGGGAGAGAAGGCGCTTTTCCCTGTCAACTTGCTGACATGCAGCTTTCAGAAACTAACAAACCAACCAAAGAAAACTTGCTTCACGATGATGTGCTGGTTTGTGTGTTCATCTGTCACATAAAATCCCAATACAACAGTTTGTGGTTGTAACATGGTCAAGTGAGAAAAAGTTCAATGTTAGTACTTTTGCAAGGGCCTGTATTATATTTAAGTTTCTAAACAAGCCTCTACGAGACACATTTTGTAGATAAAGGAGCTATAGTTGTATACTACCCCTACTTATATTAGATGAAACAACCAAATAAAACCTTTAATCAGTGAAATGTAAATTTAAATTGGATTAGAGGATTTAGTTCACAAAGGTCTAGTTTGTACCTCCTACACAAAAGTCTAAAAGTATACAGTTTCTGGTTGTAACATGATCAAATGAGTTGTGGTTGTATACTACCCCTATTTAGGTTACATGATACAAGCAAATAAAACTTTTAAAACATGAAATATAAATATATGGTATTTTGGAGCAAGAAAAGGCTGAATGTTATAATGGCGACCAAAAGCACTGAAACTGTGAAAGAAAAACGTTTCTGTCCTTTAGCTTTTATAGCAGAGTTACACGAGCTCAAGATTAACTTTAATGTATAGTTAGCCAAACAGCTGATTGCTTGTCGTTGTTCATCATATTAAAATTAGACTGTGAGGTCACCCCACTGCATAATGAATTAGCAAATCCTAAAAAAAGTAGCGATGGTTATAATAGAAATTAATGCGTTCGTAGTGCGTGAAATGTTGTAGTTCTATCTGAACCCAAATGTTTAAATGTTAATGCTCCTCTCAGCTTATAAATGACTATTTCTATCATTCTTTGTTTAAAAAAGTCTTACTATGGTCAACATAGTTCTGTTATAACATATAGCTAACACCTATTCCGAATAAAGGCTTTAACCAAGTGATGTCAAACCGAAGTAGTTTCAATACATCAATAAAAAAAAATGTTAAAGAATGCTACATATTCTTCAAAGAATCCATGCTATTTCAGGATGTGTAATGAAACATTTGTCAGGAAAAAAATCTGTAATTATCTCAAATGTGGAGGCAGAGAATCTGTTCAAATATGTGATCATGTTTCTACCTGGAAACATCTATTCTGAGCCTGTTTTTATACTCAGCTTTGTTTACAACTCATGATCAACAGCTAAGATTTCTATTTTCAATTAAAAGATTCAGTTTATTACTTTCATATTTTTGCTAAATTACTAGGTGTATTATTAGTCTCTGTGTTGGTGTAATCAAGGCTGACAAGTTCACTGTATTAAGTCTGAACTTCTTTAAGTCAAGTTTAAAAACATTATATGAGAATATTCCCAGATGTATTTGTCTCTCGTCAGGGTAATACTGACTGGTCATCTTTTATTAAATATGTTACTTGTGGGTTAATAGGATAACTGCCAAGAGGAATAAAAAAAGAAAAGAGGCAGAAAGTTATGGCTTAATATGCGACTTAATTGGCTGATAGTGAGATCTTAACTAGAATTGTTAGCTTGTAAAAGCAGAGAAAGAAACAACCAAATGAAAGCGTCATCGTTTATTTGAAATTGATAAAAATATGTTGGACATTTCCAATCCGACCAAAAACGTGTTTATTGTGCCAAGAAGCAGAACCGGACTGGATGGGTGCTGGTTCAGATTCATGTAACATAAAGGCTGCCCAAAATGTGACAAAATACAGCAAATTACTGAACGACCTACAGATAATTCTGTCATCGGCTTTCTGATTTTGAAAGAACTTGACAAGTCACTTCAGCCGGTGTTCTGTCCATTGTCACAAGATCCTGAAACAGCGCCACAGGAGCTGCAGTTGGTACTGACTGATCTTCATTCTGACTCCATTTTAAATGTCAAGTTTAACTCTCTTAAACTGAATGACATTTATGCTTCACTTAACAAAGCCACATTTCCAATCCTGCAGAGGGCGACGCAGAAGATGCTGTCACTGTTTGGCTCAAACGACGTCTGTGAGCAGAGGTTCGGCATCATGAACTTGAACAAAGCCCATCACAGATCCAAGTGAACAGACCAACACCTGAGCTCTATCCTGAGATTTGCCACGACAGACTTGCACTGGCAAAAAAAGGGAGACCAGCAACGCTGTTCCAACTGAAAGTGATTTCATTATGTTGTGGGAAAAACACACATTTAGAAAATATTTTGCAGAATAAGCCTTGCATATTCGTGATTTACTACCTGTTAAAGCCATTAGCTTTTATGCAATGGCTTTTACATGTCAATTTTAGTAGTTAACACAAATACTTCATATGTCTGCTCCTGGCCCGGCCCCTCTGTCAGATTTAAGAACCCATTGTGCCCCACGAGTCAAAAACGCCTGATTTATCGCCATGATCCTGTTACCTAAATCCAACTATGAAGGAGACGATCTCTCTATATCAGCTTTAATACATGTATTAATGGGTTGGTAATTTTCTGCATAAAGCTTAGACCTCAAAATATAAGGGCTATGTAATCATTTTTCATCATCTTAGAATAATCAATACGACTGAGAGGATCTGAGTCTTATGTTTGCTGTGTTGATTGTGTTGATTTGTTTTATTTTGTTCATTTGGGTTGTTTTAGTATGAAATTAGAAGTAGTCATTTTCATTCACACTCCATACCAGTTGGTGGCGGTAATGCAGCATTTAAGTAGAAAAATTCAATAAACAACAAGAAGTAGAAGAGATCCCTGTGGGGTCTTTGTTGTTTTTTTGTGAGGCCAAAAGCGGGAGTGAATCTGAAAGAGAGCAGCCGCTGCTGCAGGTGATGAAGTCTGGAAAGAAGTCCAGCAGCTGGAGGCACAGCGGAGAAACTGGAGGGAAGCAGGAGCTCAAAGAGCGGCAGGACGCAGCAGAGGAGACACCAATGATGGGGGATGTTTTCCAGCCCAGAGTTCTGCAGGACCCATCAGGTTTGGAGATTTCCTTCTTCATGCTAACTATGTGGATGGAGCTAAAGTTTAGGAGCCGTTTTCAGCAGCTGATGGATTCCTCCTCTTCATCAGAACTCGTTGCAGGGTTTCCCCCAGAAAACTGGCTAAGACTGCAGCTCTGCATAGAAGATGCTAATGCTAGCTTAGCATGTAGCATAGAGGTGCTAATGTTAGCTTTGCATGTTGCATAGGAGGTACTAATGCTAGCTTAGCATATAGCAACATTCAGCATCAAGTTCTACTTGTCTATCTACCTGGGAAAGTTCCTCCACAGAACGCTTTTTGGTTTATCTTGTCTAGAAAGAGGGTCGTGTGTTTTCTTCTGTCTGTTCCTATGGAGGAACAATCCTGCCATAATTCAAAATACACACAGAATAAATGCACGAGTAAAAAAATAAAAAAAAATAAATAAAAATAAAAAATAAATATATATATATATATATGTGTGTGTGTGTTCCACTAAATGCAACATAATAAAAATGGTTTCAATAATTGACCAACTGAACAGCTACAGACAATATATTTAGGCGCCCGCCTATGCATTGAAAATGCAAATGCATGGCGGAGGCCTTATGTTATGCACCTAATAAGGGTCCATCACCGTTAATACAGGCCGAACCGTAGGGTCTACCCCCACATACTATACATCAAAACGTTCGTCTCGACGCCGTGAAGTGGGCTTTTTGTACTTGACGCCATTTAAAGTTACCGTGGTGACAAAATTAACCAAAAACCACTTCTCAAAACCACTTCCTGGACACAGTTGACCTCGAAAAAAATGCAGACCTCTGCATGGCACTTTTTTTTGGTACAGTGGTTTAGGTGTTGGGCTGGTGCACCAAAGGTCGCAGGTTCGCAACCCGCTGGGGGTACCCAATATTTTTTTTTTTTTTACAAGTAACAAATAAACAATGTGAACAACTGATATAAATGAATGAATGATGAAAAAATTGCAACAGCAAGAACTACCCCCCGGCCAATACAGCACCACTCACCTGTGGGAAATGGCACTACACACCATTTTTGTCAAATGTTGAGTTCTGGGCCCAGATTTGGTGAGGCTTAGTTGCTAAAGGAGGCCGATCTGACACATGGCCTTTGGTGAGCTTTGGTGACATTAAGTATTGGCACCCTTTTTGAGGAACTTCCCAGTACAGGATTTGGACCAAACTAACAGAGTACAATCACCCGGTGATACTGGACACAACCATGTTAGCGGCTAACGCTTAGCATGTTGCTAACCGGAAGTAGCTCTAGGAAGGTCTCACTAACTTCTGCTTCACAGTGGTTGTACTTCCTTTAGTAGTTTGTAATGCCTTTAACATTTTTATTCACATATTTAATTTTTTCATGCTACACTGAAGTATTTAATCATGTTTTAATAACACCAATTTTCCATGCTGCTTGGATGCAGACCTTCCCCTGTCGGCTGGTTTTGACGAAGACAAATCCTTTTCACACTCATAAGATTTGATTTAACATCCCCAAGTGATAAAAGCCTACGACCAAGGAACTCGGAAGCTTTGCCTTTGACGGTTACGTGCACCACCAGGCGGGCGCCTTCTTCAACTTCTTCAGAAGTTGAACGTTTCTAGTTCTATTTCAGTATTCATCTGTCATATTGTATTTATTTCCTTTAATGCGTGTTTTTTATTTAAACCACTTATTTTCAATCCTCCGTTTTCTTGAACTCTTTATTTTATCTTGTGTATGTATTACAAGGACATTTTTAATTTTTGTGATTTTTGTTCCATATTACACCCAAATATATTAAAACATGTTTTATTTTTTCACATTCTTTTATTGTCCTTTAAATTCTGATATATTTCCACCCCTAATAACCTCTTGTCTGAAAGTCGTAAAAAAAACATAGTATTTTTAATGCTTGTACCTGGCCACTGTTGCCACGGCTACAATAATATGAGGATGGAGTGGTCAAGCTGAAGAGCAGTGTTGGTGCCAAACATGAAGCTTTTTGCAGTTTGATCAGTTTTGGTCTTCTCTGTTGACATTTTGGAGGTATCTCCTACATGGTTGTAACAAACTACAGCAGGATTTCTTCTGGGTTTCTTCTCATCACTTGCCCATAAAATTCCCAGTTTTGGACATGCACCAGAAAACTTGTCCAAGTGACTCGTTGGACCTTCCATGATTGCTCTAATAACTTAACTGGCTACTAATGATAAAAAAAAATACTAATGTTTTTAAATAGATATAACAGATGCAAAATTTAGCAGTTACTAAATATTTTAACAGAATCATGGCATTGAATTTCCACAACAGAATGACACTAAAGATACCAGTGATAATTTTTAGGTTGAAACTTGTGAGTAGTGATAATTAATTGTTGTGCAATAATAGGCAAAGCAGAGACTGAAGCTGCATGTAATGTGTTTCAGTGTTGGCTGCAGATGTTAAAGAAGAGGCTCCTGAAGAACAGAGTCCTGAGGGGGAGCAGCAGGAGTCAGAGCTCCTCCACATAAAGGAGGAACAGGAGGAACCCGGGGTCCATCAGGAAGGAGAGCAGCTTCTTGTGAAAGAGGAGACTGATACCAAGTTTCCATTAACTGCTGCTACTATCAACAGTAAGGATTTGTTTGGATTGTTTTTTGTGTGTGTGTGTGTGTGTGTGTGTGTATATATATATATATGTATGTATGTATGTATGTATGTATATATAATATAATATGTATGCACTGCTCACAGGGCTTCCTTTAGAAATGTTTGTTTGCCGTGGTGGTGGTCTAATGGGGCGGGGGGTCTCACTGTAAATATAATTGAAATGCAACATACATTTACATTACTCTATGAAATAATGTAGGATTTTTGATATACGTCCCCTGATCCACACTGCATGCATCTAATTTTACCAAAAAGATAATAATCAGAGGCACAGGCATTGAACGAGGTGGATAAGTGATTCCAGCTGTGTGTTAATCAGGTAATTATTCTAGAGCAAAAGTTTCAGACTTTCAGATGCATTTGACGTGATCAGAATCGGGGAAAAAAAAAATCCACTCGTGCTTCTCTGAAACAAAGAACACAGAGCTGCAGTCATCGTCAGCGAGAGCTGCACCGGCTGTCAATCATTATGCAGCAGCATTCCATGTCATGAGCAGCTGCGCACCTGGGAAACTACGTAATAATAATAATAATAATAATAATAATAATAACAATAATAATAAGAAGAAACTGCAGAGAACGGTTTCTAACTGGGTGAGGCCACAGAGGTAATTCTCAGACAGCTTTTTATGTAGTTTGTCAAAGTTATTTTTTATTTTTACACGGAGTGACGTGACACAGCAGAAGCAAGTCGCACAAGAAACACAGCTAAAAAAACCCTCATGTCTGGACTCATTTTACTCCAACACAAAAACACCTGCCAGACAGACAAGCTACAGCACCCAAGATTAACTTCAACAATATTTAACTTTACGCAAAAGTTTAATAACATTTTTCTAATTAAAAAGTGCTCATATTTAAAAGTTAGTTAAGATTTTTTTTCTGGTAAACTTCGAACAATTTTAGTACACATTTTTTAAAGTGTAACATCCGTGCAGGCGTTACGTCAAGCCGGATCTGATGGGGAAACGTGGCTCAAAGTAACACAGGGTCATTTGGGGGGGTGGGATGGTGACTTTCTCCAGCAGTCACTGGGCGATAGGCGAGGACAGGGTACGTCCTGCACAGGTCTCCAGTCACAGGGCTAAAATGTAACAGTTTTATTAACCTCTGTTGTGCTATTACACACTGTTTAAGTTATTTAATGTTTGATAAATAACTCTCTGTCTGTTAGGTATTGTCCGGTGAATATCAGGACAATTGTTGAAAGGAATGATTCGAGCACTGACGATCTTTTAACAGCAAACTCTGCACATACATAGAATAAATGAGTGACAACTTCTCTACAAGTTCAAGAATTTACTAACAGAAATAAAATGAACATCCAGAGAACATTACTATAGAATTTTGTTTATCTGAAATAATTATTTCAATCTACAAATCCTCTCTACTAGGCTAGTTTAACTTAACTAAAACTTCTAAGCAAAACGAAGATAAAAAGAAGCTAAGGAGTTATGTACCAACAAAAGAAACTAAAGACAAAATAAAATGGTTGATCATCATCATTTGAATGATTCAGTGAATCCTGGTTCACTGCAGATCTAAGTTAAAGAGCCAAAGTTCATCTTACAGAACATGGAATGAGGTTAAACTTTGGTATGTGTTTTAACCCAATAACAATGCAAACCCTGAGTTAAACAAAACGTTATATGGGAAAATGACGATTTAAAGAAAGATTTGCTCGGTAAAATCCATACATTTTATTAATCAGGTTATTCCCCTGGGAAGCTAGGGGTTGCTGTAGCGATTGGTCGCTGAATGTGTTAATCCTAAAGTTATACAAAACATGATTAAATCAACATTCCAGGTGCTGGAGGATGTGGTGAAGGGCCAGGTTGACAGCATCGTCTGCAGACCTGTTGGCTCTGTAAACTGTAGGGGGTCCAGGAGGGGATCAGTGATTTCTTTAAGGTGTGAAAGCACAAGGCGCTCAAAGGACTTCATAACCACAGAGGTCAGAGCGACGGGTCTAAAGTCATTAAGTCCTGTGGTCATTGGCTTCTTGGGAACAGGGATAATGGTGGAGGCCAGCCTGCTTCAAATCCTCCACTAGAGGACTGCTGGAGGATGTGGTGGCCCTTCACCACATCCTCCAGCACCTGGACTCTGCAGGAACCTACGGCAGGATCCTGTTTGTGGATTCCAGCTCTGCCTTCAACAAAATTATCCCAGCTCTGCTTCAGGAGAAGCTCTCCCAGCTGAATGTGCCCAACTCCACCTGGAGATGGATCACAGACTTCCTGTCTGACAGGAAGCAGCACTTGAAGCTGGGAAAACATGACTCTGACTCACAGCTCATCAGCACTGGTTCCCCCCAGGGCTGTGTTCTTTCTCCTCTGCTCTTCTCCCTGTACACCAACAGCTGCACCTCCAGTAACCAGTCTGTGAAGCTCCTGAAGTTCGCGGACGACACCACTCTCATGGGACTTATCTCTGATGGTGACGAGTCCGCCTACAGGTGGGAGGCTGACCATCTGGCGACCTGGTGCAGGGAGAACAACCTGGAGCTCAACGCTGTAAAAACAGTGGAGATGGTTGTGGACTTCAGGAAGAACTCAGCCCCAGCTACCCCCATCACCCTCTGTGACTCCACCATTGAGACTGTGGAGTATTTCCGCTTCCTGGGAACTATCATCTCCCAGGACCTAAAGTGGGAGCTGAACATCAACTCCCTCACCAAGAAAGTCCAGCAGAGGATGGACTTCCTGAAGAAGGCAGCTGAAGAAATTCAACCTGCCAAGGACAATGATGGTGCAGTTCTACTACTCTATCATTGAGTCCATTCTCACCTCCTCCATCACCATCTGGTACGCTGGTGCCACCGCTAATGACGAGGGCAGACTGCAGCGTGTCATCAGGTCTGCAGAGAAGGTGATTGGCTGCAATCTTCTGTCTCTCCAGGACCTGTACGCTTCCAGGACTCGTGCAGGGAAGATTGTGGCTGATCCCTTCACCCCAGTCACAGACTATTTCAGTCACTTCCCTCTGGCAGGAGGCTGCGGTCCATCAGGACCACAACCTCACGCCACAAGAACAGTTTTTTCCCATCTGCTACGGTCTTATGAACAAGGCCAAGAGCAGCCTGTGACACTGGACACTGCCTCTCTCCCCTGTTCAGGATTAACAAGCTTCTGTGTTACATTAAAGCACAGTTTACTGAATGTATATAGCTTCTGTATATCTATTTTATTTCATTTTATTTCATTTTTTGTCTGCACCATCAACACCAAGTCAAATTCTCTGTAAGTGCAAACCTACTTGGCAATAAACTTGATTCTGATTCTGAATTCTGATTTATTTTCCATATTAATACTGTAGTAACGCTCATAGCACTATCGAACGATGGAGAGGCGAAACGAAACAAACCTTATGTTTAAAACAACCATAGTTACACTATGTTGTCCGTGAAGCTAATAGCATTAGGCTAGCAGACATTCGCCGCTAATTTTAAAATACTTTTCAGATCTCTTGTGGTTGCAATGAGCGGACCGGAAAACACAATCATCAATATCCCATCAATGCACAAAACCCTTATGGAAATAAAGTTTGCTATAATCATAAGAACACACTGGAATTACATCAGCATGGCATGGTTTTGAAGAAGCTAGCGGGAGCCATGCCTGTTAGCTCAGTCACGCTTTAAAATCACAATGAAACCCAGAAAGTAAACCTTTCTAAATAAACCATTTAACTTTCCCTGTTCAACTCTTCCAAACCTGTTTGTGCCTCAGTGTCAGTTCGGTTCACTTTGGGCATCCGGTTGGAAGCAGTTGAAGCAGGGAGGGTGAAGGCTGCTTTAGTGCGGGGAAAGCCATGTAGATTTGACCGATGCAGTAAAATGCTAACCAACCAATTGGAAGAAGTTGAGCCCTTAAAACACAGCCCCTCCTCATTTGCATAATGAGGCAGAAATGCATACAGAAATGTAAAAAGGACAGGCAGAAATAAATAGCATCACAGAAATCTATAGGGTAAAAAAATACAAAGGAAGAATAAAACAGACAAAAATATTATAACATGCACATAAATAAATGCTTAAAAAAATAAGTAATAAATAAAGTTGAAGATTATAAGGGACAAATAAATAAGGTAATTATTACAAAGGCGAATAAATAAAGGAGCTAATTAAAAGAGATATATAAATTTTTGTCTCACTGTATAATTTAATTTCTACCTGCATTTATTTGTTAATTGTATTTTTGGTGGCAATTAATTGTATGCTTATTTATTTATTGAGCATTTATTTATTTCTGTATTTATTTTTAGATATGGAAGACTTGGTCCTCCATAGCCTTCTGTATTTGCAATAAAAAAAAAAGTCAATTAGGCGGACCGTTAGACCAGTTCACGAGCGATGTCACGAGTGACGTCCGCGCTACATCCGGGTCCCATGAGTAGGCAAAAACAGTACTGTTCTCGTCTACTACCTTGACAAAACGGGTGATTTAGAGCGTACTTTTAGTTCGTTTATTTTTGGAATCTAAACAATGCCTACAACTTGTTGTGCTCCCGGTTGCACACAGAGGCATTCCAAGTCGTCGGATGTACGTTTCTGTCGTTTACCGAAAGACGAAAGAAATGGATAATTTCAATGAAAAGGAGGCAGGCAGACTATCCCAATCGACTGTGGGAGCCATCATACCACGACAGAATTTGCAGTCTACACTTCATCTCCGGCAAATACAACTTAATTTTGCACTGGTCATTGTTCTACTTAAATAATTATATAAATAAAAAATTAGGATATATACTTATACTTACCGATCCGTTGTGGTGAAGAGAGAGCTGAGCCAAAAGGCAAAGCTCTCGATTTACCGGTCGATCTACGTTCCTACCCTCATCTATGGTCACGAGCTTTGGGTCGTGACCGAAAGAACGAGATCCCGGATACAAGCGGCTGAAATGAGTTTTCTCCGTAGTGTGTCTGGGCTCTCCCTTAGAGATAGGGTGAGGAGCTCAGTCATCCGGGGAGGACTCAGAGTAGAGCCGCTGCTCCTCCACGTCGAGAGGAGCCAGTTGAGGTGGCTCGGGCATCTGGTCAGGATGCCTCCTGGACGCCTCCCTGGTGAGGTGTTCCGGGCACGTCCCACCGGGAGGAGGCCCAGGGGAAGACCCAGGACACGCTGGAGGGACTATGTCTCCCCGCTGGCCTGGGAACGCCTTGGGGTTCCTCCTGAGGAGCTGGCCCAAGTGGCCGGGGAGAGGGACGTCTGGGCCTCCCTACTTAAGCTGCTACCCCCGCGACCCGACCCCGGATAAGCGGAAGACGACGGACGGACGGACGGACGGATATATACTTAAGTCAAGATGTAAACGTTCGTTTCGTAATAATATACGTACATGTACAATGTATGCAAACCCTCTGGCATGAGTCCGTGAAAAGGAATAATAAGACAAAAACACCAAAATAATCCTTAGTGAACAATGCTTTTTTAGCCTACCGGGCGGGTCTTCCTCTCTACTGAGGCGCGGTCTGTGTCAGACTCCGCTTTCTGCTGTTACACAAACATGTCTGAACATCCATCCATCCATTTTCTGACCCGCTTAATCCCTCATGGAGTCGCGGGTGTTGCTGGAGCCTTTTTCCTGATATAAAATAATTGTAGCCGTCCAGTGGTTTTCATGGCTTTCGTGCTCTCTCGTCTGTACTGGCCTGCCGTGTTTATAAGGCAGCTGTATGTCGCGGTACGGAACACTTGGCCAGCATTTCACAGACTCGCTCCGTCCCTTCAGGCTTTTGCTGTATAAATCTGGCAATCTGATGCCATCAACCATTAACTTACTCTTATAACGATCTTGTGATACGTTATCTAAAGAACAACAATATGTCGAGTTCTCGTCAGTTTCTTTGTTTGCGTCCGCCATTGCGTTCGCCTTTTGCTTACCAATTTTGCCTACCAAGCGCGAAAAAGCCGCGAAAAAGCAAGTATGTATGTGTGATACATTTAAATCAAATTCTTTTTTCAAATTTAAGTGTTATATTTTAAATGACCAGAGGGTTTTTACCCAAAAAAGATTTTTTTGTTGCATATTTAGGATTTATGTTTTTTTTTTAATTCAGTTTTATTTTTGACCAGTTTTAAACAACACTTTTTTTCTCCAGCATGCAAGGTTTTGAGCCTTTTTGTCAAGTCTTTGATGTCAAGATTGATGTCTGACATTAAATAAGATTTAGTGTTCAAGTGTCTAGTTTTTGACATTCATTTGTATCTTGGTGTTCATACTATCATTTCTAGAGGTTAGATATTTTGCTAAAATGTAATATTTAACAAAAAAAAATTATATTGCTCTATGATGTTGACTTTGGATGCTGTGAATTTATTGTTTCTGGGTTACATTTGCAGTCTTGCAAATATTTCTAAACCATAGAAACACTTTAGAACCTTTAATAAGCCTGACTATATATATACAGTTGAAACCAATTAAATCTATAGTTGGTAATCCTATTTAGAAACACATTTTTTAATACTGGTTAAATTGGTCCTTCCATCCTGAAAGTAGTAAATACATTATGTATTCAGAAAAAGGAGGTTTAAAAAATGTATCTCTGTAGGAGCTGCGGGCCTGGAAAAAACTCTAACCAATCACTGTTATTCAAACCAAAGAGCAGGGATTTATCAGCTTTGTTCTTGCGGTAATCCCACTCTGTCCCTCAAATTCCGGGGGTATCGCCTCATCTATTGGTTGTTCCACATGCTAATCATTCTGACGCGCTCAGATAATGCCAGTGTCCATGCTCGTTCCTTCTGAGTTTCTGCTTGCTGGCTGCGCATGCGCTCTTCTAGTGTTTCTGTATCCAGTTAGCCTAGCGGCTAGGCTAGCGGTTAGCTTTGGTGTGGGATGTTCATTATAGCTTCGCTGCTCTCACTGTATACTTTGAACATGACTGACAGTCACAAAAGTAAATCACATACAAGTTTATGAAAAGAAGAGGAAGGACTTGGAAGAAAGTAGTAAGACCAGAGTGGATTTGGGAGATTCTTTTTCACACGACCACCTTGAAAAGCGAAAGAGTAAGGTAATGCGCATGCAGTTATTCAACAAGGGACTTGGGGAAACTTCCAGTCCAGACCGTAGCTTTAAATGAAATAGTTCAAACTCAATCCTCCAAACATCCATATTACTTGGTAGGTTGTGAGACAACAGAAAAGGAAAAATGGCAAGAGAGGTGAATGCTTTTGTAAGGAACTGTAAACATGCAAGACATAAGAAGTCATAGTTGTTAAATCAAATAATTATTTAACTAAATTACCTACATTTATCTTTATTAAAATGTGCCTCAGTTCAGACTGAGATCAACATACTTTCTAATGTGCATAATGTTTCATTGTTTCCTGCAGATATTAAACTGTTTATTAAAGAAGAAGCTTCTTTAGACCCCAGACCTCAAGCTGACCTGCTTGACCCACAGCCCCCCCACATAAAGGAGGAACAGAAGGGAGTCTACGTCAGTCTTCCAGGAGAGCAGGTGCTCTCGCAGGTTTATCCAGACCAAATTAAAGACAGAGAGCCTATAGAAGAGAGAGGTGGAGAACAATCCATCAGGATACAAGATCATGCATATGCTTCACAGAAGAAAACTGTGAAGTCACGAAGGAAAGGCCAGAGAGGAGTGAAGCTTGGCTGTGAAGATTGTGGCAAAACATATAATGGGAAATACGCTTTAAACACACACATGAGAATCCATACAGGAGAGAAGTCTGTTTGTTGTGATCAATGTGGAAAAAGCTTTAGCCAAAAACCTTATTTGAAGACACACATGAGAATCCATACAGGACAAAAGCCTTTTTGTTGTGATCAATGTGGAAAAAGCTTTAGCCAAAAACCTTATTTGAAGACACACATGAGAATCCATACAGGACAGAAGCCTTTTTGTTGTGATCAATGTGGAAAAAGCTTTAGCCAAAAACCTTATTTGAAGACACACATGAGAATCCATACAGGACAGAAGCCTTTCTGTTGTGATCTATGTGATCAAAGATTTAGCGAAAAGGGAACTTTAAATAGACACATGAGAATCCATACAGGACAGAAGCCTTTCTGTTGTGATCTATGTGGACATAGATATAGCGATAGAGGAACTTTAAACAAACATATGATAATCCACACAGGACAGAAGCCTTTCTGTTGTGATCTATGTGGACATAGATATAGCGATAGAGGAACTTTAAACAAACATATGATAATCCACACAGGACAGACGCCTTTCTGTTGTGATACATGCGGAAAAAGATTCAACTGGAAATCAAATTTATATAGACACATGAGAATCCATACAGTAGAGCAGACTTTCTGTTGTGATCTATGTGGACGAGGATTTAGCCGAAAATCTAATTTAAACACACACATGAGAATCCATACAGGACCGAAACCTTTCTGTTGTGATCTATGTGGACAAAGATTTTGCGATAATGGAACTTTGAACAGACACATGCGAATCCACACAGGAGAGAAGCCTTTCTGTTGTGATCTATGTGGACAAACATTTGGCCATAAAGCAACTTTAAACAGACACATGAGAATCCACACAAGAAAGGCACCAGTGTTTCCCCTACCATTTAACAATGGTGGAGCCCCGGGCCCCCAAGATAGTCACAGCATGTAGTAAATTGTCAAAGTCTGTACATGTTCACAGATAATTTTATGCAAATTAATAACCTTTATATATAGTGCTATATTGCATCCTGTCCTATTTCTGTCTCTTGGCTCACACATATATCAGCTTCACATTCATTTGTGTCCTCATTCTCTGAATGACCGAGAACACACAGTGTAGCGAACATGCCCTCTGCTGGTCGGGGCTACTCAGTGCATACTGCTCTATAGAGTAGTTCACGCGTGACGTCCGCGCTACTTCCGGGTTATGCCGGTAGGCAAAAACAGGACTGTTCTCGCCAAACACGTGACAAAACGGGTGAATTAAAGCATGCTTTTAGTTAGTTTATTTTTGGAATCTAAACAATGCCTACGACTTGTTGTGTTGCCGGTTGCGCACAGAGGCATTCCAAATAGTCGGATGTACGTTTCTTTCGTTTACCGAAGAAAGAAGAAAGAAATGGATAATTTCAATGAAAAGGGCGCAGGCAGACAATCCCAGTGGACTGTGGGAGCCATCATACCCCGACAGAATGTGCAGTCTACACTTCATCTCCGGTAAATTCATTAAATCGGCACAAATGTATTAGTTTTAGGTATAGCTAATGATCCACTGATTTTTCCTTGTTGACCGGACTTTCCCTTTAAATCATTTTACTGTTTCAGCGTCTCCTCGTGTTCGCTTCGATGGCATATTGTGGTATCGCTGACTAATCTGAGACCTGAGCTGTGAGCAATTCAAATTCATGCTCGACCACCGCGCCGGCGTCACAGTGCGTTCTAGATGACAGGTACTGGCTATTATTCTTAATTCTATGAAGGATTTTTAACATTTCAGGCTGTTAAAAAAATTCTTTTGGTCTCCAAAAGGGGGTGCGTGCGCCCCCGCCTGGATCCGCCACTGTATATCGGAGATTTTAGATACAGGCCTATATAATCCGAAACTCGTTTTATGGCTGATATCGGACTTATTTCCGATAATAAAATTAGATCGGGACATCCCTAATTTTCTGTTCCGGTCCGTCAGACTCAAGCCAAAGAGTGTTGAATGTTTACTTCAGGTGTCGGCAACCTTTATTACTAAAAGAGCCCTTTTTCTCACTCTTCCGCCAAAGAAAAGTAGTCTGAAGCCACAAAAGATTGCACAGCTTATACAGTTTTAAAAGTTTTAATCTTTTTATTTTATTTATCCTTTTAGAACAATAGAATTCTATAAATCTGAAGTTCAGTGTTTAGACCTACTTTAAAAAAAATAGACAATGCACTATGCATGATATGTACATCTCTTGTATTCCATACAAGTGATGTACATCACAAACGGACAGAACAAAACTGAACCAAACCAAATCGAGAGGAACCTGGCTGCAGACCTCCACTGTCAGGCCCCTACCACTGCAGGCTTCATAGTCAGGCTTGGAAATGCAAGGGATACATTTCAAAATAAAATCACAACTGCACTTCCGCTTCAATCATTTTCCTCACAAATTAATTAGACAAATCCTCTCTACAAGGCTAGTGAAACTTTACTAAAACTACTAAGCAAAATTAAGATAAAAAGAAGCTAAGCTAAGGAACTATGTACACACTAATAGACACAATAGACAAAATAAAGTGGTTGACCATTATCAGAATAATTCAGCGAATTCTGATTCACTGCAGATCTGAGTTAAAGAACTAAAGTTCAAGTTGAAGAATGTGTATTGAGGTTAAATTAGCTTAACTAATTCAGAACCACATTTGGTATGTGTTTCAACCCATCAACAATGCAAATCTCGAGTTAAACAAAACATTTGTTGAAATAACATTTTAAAGAAAGATTTTCTCAGTAAAATCGTTAACTTCAGGGACGCTTGATTTTATTAATGCGATTATACCTCCTGTAGGCTAAGGGTCGCTAAAATCAGTTACTTGTAAAGTTATACAAAATGCCTGTAAATCGACATTAATATTCTGCATTAATAGGGTAATAACGCTCACAGCACTATCGAACGATGGCGGAGGGAAAGGAACAAGCCTTATGCTTTAAAACAAGCCCTTTGTAAATGTCCGGAACCGGAAATTACTAAAAGCTAAATAGCATTTTGGCTATCGTACTAACTTTTATTTTAATTTTAGTCATAATGTGATGGCCGGATAACATAAACATTAATGTCCCATGAATGTATGAAACCCTTGTGGAGATACAGTTTGGTATAATCATAAAAACCCACTCGAATCACATTGGCAATGAATGCTAACAATGAGCTACCTCCGTTAGCTCTTTGTTCCAAACACTGTGTAAACGCAGTACACAAACATTTCCAAATGACCGTGTAACCTTTCCCTTTCTGTCAAGAGGGAACGGTATAATGGGTATAATGGGTATAATGGGGATGAGACAGGCAGTATGCGTGTACATATGTAAGAGAGAGAGAGAGACCGAGACTACAGGTGAGACATATAAGGTTAGACTACAGGTGAGACATATAAAAAGAGATACAATAAGTTTGAAAAAGGGACACTTTAACCTATTCTGTGCTTATGCTAAATTTATGTGCCAAACTTTTAGCTTGCATTTATAACACTGTTGCTTAATATCATCATCACAAAAATCCCTTCTTAGAATATGACCTAGATTCCAAAAAAGTAAAAAAACAAAACAACTGGACTTTGTTGCAAAGTTTGAAGTTTAAAGCTTCCGGGATAGCGAGATAGGAAGTGAAACGTATTCGCTTCCTGTTGTCCTTGGGGTTAACGGTCCTTGATGTCATTATCACGCTTACGTAACTTCCTCCTTATGGCTGACCAGTGCTAGAAACCTCTCATATTTGCACTTGTGACCATGTTTCTTTTAATTAAAACAATGTTATGCACGCATGCTTGTAAGGATTGAATAGATCATCGAGGATAACTTTTTGGTTTAGAAAACATGGCAGAAAAAGTCCATCCCGTGTCATCAACACTTTAAATTGTAACAGTTGTTTTGCTATTACGCACTGTTTAAAGTTGTTTAATGTTTAATAAATAACTCTCTGTCTGTTAGGTATTGTCTGGTGAATATCAGCCCAAGAGCTGATATCAGGAAAGTGGATGAAAGGAATGATTTGAGCACTGGCGATCTTTTAACAGCAAAATCTGCGCACATATAGAATAAATGAGACAACTTCTCTTTAAGTTTAAGAATTTATTAACAGAAATAAAATGAACACCACCAAAACACCACTATATAATGTTGTTTATCTGAATTAACACTATATTTTAAATCAACAAATTCTCTCTACGAGGCTTTTAAGACTTAGCTAAAACTCCTAAGCGAAATTATGATTAAAAGAAGCTAAGGAACTATGTAAACTCAAAAGTAACAAAAGACAATAATAAAATCGTTAATCATAATCATCATCATCATCATCAGAATAATTCAGTGAATCCTGGTTCACTGCAGAGCTAAGTTAAACAACCAAAGTTGATCTTAAAGAATATAAATTGAGGTTAAATTAGCTTTATTTTATCTTTAAATTAACATTATTTGATGAAATGGCATTTTAAAGAATGATTTTCTCAGTAAAAATCAGTAAACTTTGTAATTTTTCATAATGAGCAGACCAGAAAACTCAAGCATCAGTATCTCATTAATGTATAAAACCCTTGTGGAAATAATATTTGTTCTAACCATTAAAACACACTCGAATTACATCAGCAATGGCATGGTTTGAAGAAGCTACCGGGAGCTATCCTGTTTCAAAAACACAGAGAACACGCATTAAGTAAATAAACTATTTAACTTTCCCTGTTAAGGGACAATAAGGTTGGTATGCCAAAAAACATGCAGACCTTTCTTTAATATTTATTTCAAGCCTGATAACTTCACAGTTGTATAGGATCAGTATTGGGTATGGGCCGATATACTTAACCCAGGTATCGGGTTGGATTTGGAAAAAACTGGATCGGTGCATCTCTAATTCAACCAAGTATGCACCTTTGCTCGGGGCAGATGCCATCCTCTTGCACAGGGGTACCAGCAGCAATCGAGGAGAAAGCAGTTGTGACAGAGAAGCAACCAACTTTGTACAACCAAGCCTGCGCATGATAAGAACAAAGGGACTGAATTTCCGGTGAGGTGTGACTATATAGACTTACGTCGATCAGCAGTAAGTCACAGGTGACTGATGTCAATAATTCTCAACCTGCACAAGCACAAGAATGATAATTCAGTGCCTGAAGCACCACCTCTGGTGGTCAGTAGGGTTGAACCACTAATCAATAAGGGTGACCGGAAAAAAGGCTTCAATTTGCTAGGGAGCATAGTTTTGACTCTGGAGCAATGGAAGAAGGTCATGTGGTCTAACAAGTCGAGATCCACCCTGTTACAAAGCGATGGGCGCATCAGGGTAAGAAGAGAGGCAAGTGAAGTGATGTACATATCATGCCAAGTGCCTACTGTAACTTCCCTCTGGGAATATTGAAGTGTTTCTGATTCTCTACAAGTCTGTGGGGGCAGTGCAGCTGCTGCAGTTGGTTAGGTCTAGGTTCAGCAACAGTATGTATTCAAAGAATAAGGTCAGCTGACTACCTGAATTTACTAAATGAACAGGTTATTCCATCAATGGGTTTTTTATTCCCTCATGGCAAGGGCATATTCCAAGTTGACAGTGCCAGAATTTATTGGGCTCTAATTTTGAAAGACTGGGTCAGGGAGCATAAGCCATCTTTTTCACACCTGGATTAGCCACCACAGAGTCCAGACCCTAACAGCATTGAGAAACTTTGGAATGTGCTGGAGGAGACTTTCTGCAGTGTACAGACTCTACCATCATCAATGCAAGATCTACAACACTGATTGGAAATAAATATTGCAACATTGCAGAAGCATATCGAAACAATGTCATATCGAATGCATGCTGGAATCAAATGAAATATTTGACCTTTTTTTTGGTGCCGACCTTTTATTGTCCTTTTCCAAAGTGTTACTTTAGTTAGCATAATTCTGTTATTATGATATACAGTGTTGGGATTGATGTTTATACTTCATTAATCGATTTATCTTGTTATGATGTAGTAATGTAAGCTTCTGATATAATCATATTACTCACATGATAGCTTAATCGTGTCCCTGTAAAGAAACAGGAGACACGATTCTTGTTTCTTCCCTTCCTGAAACAAGAAGACTCAGCTACAAGATTATGTGGTGACTGAATGTGATTGCTCAGCTGTGTACCTTTGTTGACAACTGAGGCTGTAAACTATCTGTTTCCCCGCCCTTCAGTACAGCCTCAGTCATGTAACTAGGGAAACGCCCCAAACTTAATAAAATTGAGGAGAACGCTGAGACCAGCAGAGTGGGTTGGAGATTGTAACTGCAATGGTCTCTTCCTACTCTCCTCGAGAATTAAACCAAACTAATTGTCTTTGTGTCTTTCTTTCCCTGTGTAGTATGATGTTCTAGGTGTTTAGACCTGACATACAGCTAGCACCAATTATAAATAAAGGTTTTAACCTAAGCATGTAAAACCAATTAATATCAATATAACAAATTGACCAGGAGTTAAAAAATGCTATATGTTATTCAAAGAATTCATGCTATGTCATGATCTGCATTGAAATATTTGGCAGGAAAAAATCTGCTAAAATATGGAGACAGGGAGTCTTTTTAAAGGCAGTAAATATCGGCTCATGTTGTCTCTACCTGGAAAATAGATGTCTGGCCTTTTTTTGTACTCAGCTTTGTTTACAACAACGCATGATCAACAGCTAAAATTTATATTTTCATAAATACATTTCAATTTATTAGTTTGTTCCATATTTTACTGATGACATTGCTAGCTACTACTAGTCTGTTTGCTGGTGTAATTAATGCTGACAAGTTCACAGTATTGATCAACAGCCTGACCTACTTTATAAATGTGTTATCCGCAGGTTAGTAGGATAACTGCCAAGAGGAATACAAAAAGAAAAGAGGCAGACTGTTATGGCTTAATATGCAACTTAATTGGCCAATAGTGAGATCCTAATCAGAATTTTTATCTTACAAAAACAGAAAAAGAAACAAGTAAATGAAAGCAACAAACCTTATTTGAAAGTGGTGACTATATGTTGGAAATATGCAATTCAACAATTCATCCATTTTCTAACACCCCTTGTGGGGTCGCGGGGGTTGCTGGTGTCTATCTCCAGCTGTCAATGGGTGAGAGGCGGGGTACAACCTGGACAGGTCGCCAGTCTATCGCAGGCAACAATATATATTCTGCTAAAGAGCAGAACTGGACTGGACTGATGATGTGGAACAGATATGTATCTATAAGCTGTTTTAAAAAATATGGATCAGAGAAATTGTAGGAAACAAACGAGATTAATAATTAAAAATGTATTTCCTCCTCATTACCTCACCAGTGAGACAGTTAGTTATCTACAGCGTTCTGAAAAACATGTCGTACAGCTTGTAGGGCCCCACGACTGCTTCCACCCACCGATCATCGCTGGCAACCCAGAGCTTAATGACTGTGGGCCAACAGAGACGAAAGTTTATTAGTTAAAAAGAACATGATAGCAATGCTCCTTGTGGTCTGAAAATGACCAAATATCTATGGTAACATTTTATTAGTTTGTGAAGCTCCTGTAATTAAAATTAGGCTGATATCATGCAACATGAGAACTGCTGTCATTCTGTTAAGAAACCTCCAACTGAACAAGCAACCCAAGAAACCAACATCATGCAAAGTACGAAATGGTGTCATTCTAGCAATACTCGGCCACAACACCAACAGGTCAAGCACCATGCAAATTCATAACAGTAGACCAAGTGGCCATAAGAACACTCTGGTTGTGATCTTCTTCTGCAGAACCAAAGTAAGTATGATGACGATCTTACCAGCTGACAAAAGAAGATGCTCAGTGGTCCTCAACACGTTTGATTACCAGGAAATGTGAGACTTTGAAAAGAGATCCAACCAGCACTTACAAAAAGAAGATAACAGACTACCTCCAACAGGCCACTCCCTCCCTCAGCTTGACCTGATATAGAAAAGCCCTAAATGTTTGGACTGAGCCTGCAGGAACCGTTCCTGCATGCTTGGTTCTGGTTGGACCCATTATCAGTGTCTCTAAACAGACCTTTGCTTGCAGGAGCAAGATATGAGCTGCAGCCTTGACACTTTGTGTGACTTCTAACTTCTTGTTGTAGATGTAAGTACAGCAGAACCAACTGTGTTGTCTTCTACTGATGTGACGTTCTCTGGCTCAACGTTGGGTTTTTATCCGAGCTGCTCTTAGAACTTCAGAACTGTCTGCATGTTTTACTTCGCTTTACTCATGTGCAGTGATGTAAGAAATGAAAAGCGTTTGAATGTAACACAAAGGTAACCGGGTCTGATTGCGGCCTGTAGAACCAAGAAAACCCGTTTGATAGGACCTGTCTGGCGGTACAGAGTAGACAGAAGGATCCCCAGAAGCGACACATCAGTCTAAAGAATCAGATGAAGGAATGTTATTGACATCTGGGCTACAAAGCCTTAGAACAATGTTAATAACCCCCTCAAGACTCACAGAGAACCACACATGGATTGAACATGGAACAGTGGAGAACCATCCCAGGATTGGCTGACCCACCAAAACTACTCCAAGAGCTCATCAACACCTCATCCAGGAGGCCCCAGAACAACATTTAAAGCTCTGCAGGCCTCCATTAAGGTCAGAGGTCATGGCTTGAATAGCTGAAAGTGGCCTCCGTTTCCAGAACCTGTTCTGACCCAGAAAGAACACAAACACCCATCTCACATTTACCAGAAATGTCTTGATCTCTCAAGATTTCTGGGTAAATGTCCTGCTGACCTTTATGGACGGTGTGTGACCCGTTACACCTGGTGTAGAACCGACGGCGTTTAGAACATCCAGACACGGAGGCAGTCTGGGCTAGGGCTGCAACAACGACTCGATAAAATTGATAATAGACAATTAAAAGCGTCGGCACCGAATTTCATCACCGATTTGTTGTTTTGCGTGAGTATTTCGTCACTCGCCATGTCGCAGAGCAGTTTACCTCACCTGCAGAGCCTATTCAACGCTGTGGCTGCAGAGCGAGTTGATTATTTTTTAAATACGGATTTTTTTGTAGTACATTGTACTAATAAAGACACGGAGAACACGGCTCGAACTAAGTCCTCAAAAGATAGGAAGTCTATTGCGCTTCAAAAAAAGCAACGCAAGATTTGACGAGGCATGGGAACCCCACCGTGATGATGCAGGAGGTGAAACAACGTGGAGTCATTGATGAAGGCGATGCGTGGCCGAAGTCGTGCTTTGGGGTGCCGCGTGAACATCAGTCTGGTAGCTCGTATTGCGTCTCTTAGCTTGTTTGCTGGTTAATGACAGGAGCTTGTTTACATGCGCAACTTTCCCTGATGGGATTGAAATGTGTTCGGATTAAAAGGAAAGAAAGTATTCCAAAAGCACCTTTTATATGGGCCCAAAATCATATAATTTGATTGTGACGTGCATTTTATGCAGATTTATTCAAAGTAGAAACTCTCTGACATTAGCAGTGGTTGAATTTCCATAAAACAACCGCAGAAGTTTTATACTTCTTCATGTCGGGACAAAAACAACAATAAAGGTGGGGGGTGCGTTGGTTCTGACTGTTCTGACCGCACAGAATGGACCTGCAAGTGGTTCTGAGATGGTAGAGAATTCCTGCTGTTGCTGTTGAGAGGTCCCAAAATGTTCTGTGCTGCAGCGCTGCGGCCCCATCCTCCTCATACAGATGCTGTAAGTTCATGAGTTTAGATGGATGCTGATTGGACTGTGGATCATAAAACAGCCCTCTCAATTTCATTCTAATGGTTATAATTTGTTGATTAAGGATTAAGTTTGAATTTGCTGGCAAAGGCTGAGTGAAGGTACTGTATGTTATCTACTCTGTGAAGAAAAGGAAAACTAACGGGTTTTTGTCGTCTCCACAGATGAGTTCAGACTTTCAGGATGAAAGCTGAAGACGTCTCCCTCTGCTGCTGTTTCTGCATCCGTCTTTAAGGCTCCAAGCCCACTTCCCTGCTGGTGGTTCTGCCCGTACTCTCTGTGTTCCCTTATCATGTTCAGGTTCCTCTAGTTGGGTCATCTAACCTCATTCACTCTGCTGAGGACTAACAAAACTCAGTTTTTACCTGTTTTATTTTCCATGATGAAATGTGACTCTGCATGCCGTGCTGGCCTTTGAATGTTTAATTCTGAGGTTCTGGACTAGTCCAGAAAGAAAACCTATTTCTATTTATGTAAACATGAAGTAATATGAGGAAAAAATAAAGTCTTTTTCTGTAAGAACCGGGCTCCTGGTGGTTTGAAGAGCTTCAGTGGGTTCATGAGGCAGAGCTGTGTGAGGAGACTCTGAAGGTGAACCAAGCACCTCCTGATCAACCCTCTTCCTCAGCTGGAGCGTCAGCTTCCGGCTCATTCCTGGAGTTTTTTTTCTGACAAAAATCTGTCATTCTTTATGAGACAAATGGTGCCCGAGAAACCTTTCTGTTGTGATGAGCAGTGGCTCAGAGGAATAAGAAGTGAGCTACAGAGTCACAGGTTGCAGGTTCGCCTCCTGGACTAGACTACTTTAACCTCCATTTTCGCTCTATTGAAAGCAAAAAGTAGCAAGATGCCCTCTGGAATTGAACCTGTGACCTTTAGATAACAGTAAGCCAACCACCATGTCTTCTTACTCCCTGAGCTACTCGCTCATCTACAAAGACATCCACGTTTCTCGTATTTAACCTAAATTTCAGGGTGTTTCTGCAAAAAGAGGCGTCGACATCTCAAACCTTCATCTCCTCCTGGAAAACAGCCCAGCAGGTCCAACCAGAACTCCATGCAGCTGGGTTCTGCTCCACAGCTTCTGCTCTGGCTTCACTTCTGAAGCCAGTTTCTCCTCAGAACATGAAGAACTGAGTTTTTCAGTTGGGAAGGATTCATTTCTACCAGTCCGTCCTCACATGCTGGAAATGGTCCATGTTTTAAAATCTTTCCATCCAGTACATTGAGTTTGAAGCCTGGGAAGGTCCAACACGGGCCTCAGAATAACAGTGTCAGAGACTGATGACCCACTTTTAACAGGTGATTGATAGATAGATAGATAGATAGATAGATAGATAGATAGATAGATGGATAGACAGAAATGAGAATCAAGTTATAATAGTAAGAGATTAAAGTCGTAAGAGATTAAAGTCGTAAAATTACAAAGTGCAGTCTTCCCCCTGTGCTATAATGAGGAATGTTGCGCATCTTGATAGTTTTACTTTGCTTTCGGTTTCACAAATTGGGAAATATTTAATCTTTTTAGCACATCACACCACTTTGGAAAACTATGCATTGAAATACATGCATCAATGTAATGCAAATATAAAGTCGTGGAAGCCAGAAAAGTTTTAAAAGTGTTTATCTCAAGCTAAAATAATAATAGTAGTAGTAGTAGTAATAATAATTAATGATGAAATGAAAGGCATGCAGTTAGTTTTTCATTATTTTATTAGATTTTTTTCCCCAGTGTACATAAATACATCTCACTGAGCCATGGCGTCATAAATACACATGAAGAAGAAGAACCAGAACACAAACACGGTACATTCAGAAAGCTGCAGCAACACAAACAGAACGTCACACGATCCTGATGGTTCTGATTTCAGCAAAGAACCGCACCATGTGTTTAAAAATAGGCCCAGTCTGACTTAATGCTGCCTACTTTACTGTTTTCACCTGGACCTTTAAACCCAGTCAGAACCAGCAGCTTTAACTCAGGACTGAGGGCAGCGTTCACAATCAGATAATCAGATGATTCTAGTGAACTGATGACAGGCTGGATCAAACCCAGCTGGTTCTGGTTCTGGTTCTGAGGGAATGGGCTCCATGCAGTCTGGCTGTGTCACCTCCCATGTGTACAAACCGCTTCCTTTACCTCCGTGTTTGGTAGAGAGGAGCTGAATAAACCCGACAGGAAGGAGTAAAAATCAACAGACAGCTTGGAGCTTAAAGATGAACAACGACGTTTAGAAAGTTTCTGTAAAATCACTGGAGACTAACAACAGAGCTAAGGCTGAACACATTTACACCCAGAACATGAATGGGCTCCGGATCCACCAGGACCGGAACTCTAACAGCCACCAACAGTCAGGAACGTTTAAAACGACGGACTGACTTCCTGCTGCTTCCGGTTTCCAGAATAAAAGCCCCGCTTCAAATTCTTACTCGTGATTCTATTGTGTTCATTTTTGTGCCTCTCCAATTCATTGACTTGAAAATTTTAGTCCATGTACCCAAAAGATGGGACACCTCTAGTCTAGGGACGCCGAGGTATTCTGGTGCTATTCTCCTGTCATTCTGGTCCTACTTGATTTTAACCACAACTTGTCTTGGTTTCATTAGACTTAGACAACTTTATTGTCATTTTGTATGTACAGAGTGCAACAGAACGAAATTTCGTTGCATACATCTTACAAAAGTGTAATGGGACTGCTGGTGGAATCAGGCAACATTACCAGCGGATGTTTGTAAAATGCTTTTTATTGTTACTTGTTAGCTTGTTAATCTTCAGGAGCCTTCAGAGAAATTACCCTACAGATGACACAGAATACTTTCTACAGACTGAGCTGTTTGATCACACAGCTGAAACACTTTCCCTCTATGAGCAGTCTTTGTTTTCACTAAGTCACTTCACAGCGTTAGAGTTTAAGTAATCTGAGCTAAACTGTAAAGTTGTAGTAGGTCTCACATTTAGTGCACATTATTTTACACATTTTATCAGGAGAAACATGAATGAATAATACATGTTAATCTAATAATAATGTAAACAGACTCTGCAGCCTGTGGAGGAAAATAAAGAAGGTGCTTAAAGTCTGTGCAGGGTCCCAACTCAGTTAGTGTCTGCAACAACTACCCCGTCCACTAGAGGGAGCACTGATACTTCCACCAGCTCTGCTTCAAAGTTAAACAGGAAATAACGGCATTCACTGGTTTTATCTATAAAACAACAAAATAAAGCTATTCTTCAACTTGGTTTATTTTTTACCTATTGGTATAAGAAACAAAACTCTGCTTTTTGTCTCTGTTTTTGTTATTAAGAATTAGAAGATTTAAATAATAAACAATGACAAAGACATTTTAATTGAGTTAAACTAGATAAAGCTTGGGAGCAAAGCCTGAGAAGACATTGAGAGCCCAAGTGTGAAAAGGTTCAGAAAAAAAGACAGCTGACCTAACAGCTCAGTATGATGGAATCAAGGATTGAGAACCTCTAGTGTTCTGGTTCAATTCCTCAACTGACCAAACAACTAATAATAATGAGCCTTTAGCATAAGTTATGTTGAGATAGCTTAACAACATTAGGCATTGGGGGGGCAAGTGTTGGCCGAGTGGTTAGAGCAGCACACTTGCACTCAGAGAAGGATGCAAGTACCCAGTTCGATCCCCAGCGCCTGCACTCTGGGTCCCTGAGCAAGACCCTTAACCCCAGATTGCTCCCCGGGTGCCGCACATGGCAACCCACTGCTCCCCAAGGGTGATGGGTTGACAGCAGTGAACAAATTTCATTGTAATGTATGTTGCAATGACAATAAAGATGATATTACTATTATTATTTACTTTAGTTCTTTAATCAAGTTCAAATTGGCTTTAGTTGGTAAAGTTTAAAGAAAATCCCCAATAGCTGCTAATGTTCACATGTCAGCTCCATCTTTCAGACTGAGCCAATGGATCGGAGATCATGACTGAGAGGCTTTAGGATACAGCAGCAAGACTTTGGTATGATGGACAGACGTCTTGCTATCCAAGATGTCTGTTTGGATAGCTCAAGGTGTTTGTTCAGAGATCAGAACTATGGAGGTCATGAGATCAAGACAGACAAATTCCTTGTTTTAAATAAACCCAAAACTGAACAATTATAGAGACATTTGAACAACTTAGGAAATAGGTGAGTCAATATAGCTCAACATGATAACCCATAGAACAGAAATCCAGAAGGTCTGGGTTCAACTCAGTATCAGGCAGCATTTAGCTACTGATTTGTTGAGAAGAACCTTACAGTCTTTATTTTGAGGAGTCCAGGATTCTGACTGAAACATTGAAAAGCACCATGAGAAGAACACTGAGAGGGGAGCGGACCAGATGGTGTGGAGGAAGTGTCTGTGACCAGAAGATACCAGAGCTGGAGGTCCTGGGTTCAACTCCTGCCTGTGCTGTGACCTGGAGAGGTAAGTATGTCCCACTGTAGGGAGTGGGTGAGGGGGCCGTGTCCCCTCCCCGGCTTCTCAGGAGGTTAATGGAGGGGGTTATGCTCTTTGCAGAGCTGACTTGTAATTATTGACACAACTCCACTGCTTGTGCGTCCTCACTTGCTGCTCAACTTTGGCACCAGTAACTTTAAACCTGAAACTGGATCAATGTGACTGGGAATGTGGAATTAAATCAGGAGAACAAGAGGAGAAACTTTGGATCTGAGGAGGACCTGCTGCTTTACTTCTTCAGCTTCTGGATCTTCGCAATCAAAATACTTTCAAAGCTTGATTCAAATCTCATTTTCTTACATAGAAACTCTAAAACAGATCATCCACATTGGTTCAACAGCAGCATCTGATCTGAGCTTCAGCAACAACTTACAATACATCTGAGATCAACATGCTAAATTTAGCTAACCTGCTCAAAGAAGTTCAACAAACCTTCAAAAACTCAACATCACAACTGAACCAGAGTCTCTGAACACAGTCAAACATCTCCAAGAAGGTCAAAGCAGTTAGCATGTTCTACTCCACATGCTAGCACCAACATGTTGTAAAAGCTCTTCAGCAAACAGACCAACCAGCAAAGCTGAGCTAGAAGAACCTTGGATCTGAATGACCTCTTTTAGTGTTTCAATGGAACAAACTGAGATCTGAATCCAACATCTGAACCAATCTGACTGAGCCGATCCAGAAGCTGGAGAACCAAAGCAGCAGCTTCAGGTCTCCTCACATCTAAACCTTCTTCTCTCACCATCTGAACTCCACATTCAGTCACATGAACACAGTTACAGGTTTAAAGTCACAGCTTGAGCTCAAAGTGGTCTTACCCAAAGGGTTGCTCCGTGTGCTTCCTCCATCCAAACCAGGTCAGGTCAAAGGTCAGACTGTCAAACAGGAAGTGAAGGTTTCCACTTCCTTTTATAGGGCGGGGCAAGGCAGGCTCCAGTACCAGCGCTGGATTTCTGGGTAACTGAGGCCAGAACGCATCTCTACAGCCTGTCTGTCCATCTGATCCATGAAGAAACTGAAGTTACTGTCTGCAACAACTACACCATCCACTAGAGGGAGCACTGATACTTCCACAAGCTCTGCTTCAAAGTTAAACAGAACCATAAAAGTGAGAGCTGGAAACACAATTATGAGAAAATAAAGCTCAGACAGCTTGGGATAAAAGTCTGAGAAGACATTAAGAATCCAACTTGACTAAAAAGTCAAGAAAAAACAGACGGCTTACTTCCCAGCTCAGTATTATTGACTGAAGTACTGAGAACATTTAGTGTTCTGGCTCCGTTTCTTAACTGGTAGAAATGAACCTTTAGCTTAAATTATGTAGAGATAGTTTACCAGCTTTAAGCATTTTTCTATTGCTTATGTAACCCAGTGCTGGATGGTCTTGGTGTGTGTTGTTCTCAGTTCATATAGGTTTAAGTATTTGAAGTGCTACTCAATGTCAAACATATTAAAGCTAAAACAATGTTTATAAAGACTAAAAAAGCTTAAGAATCTACTAATGTGTGGTTAAAATTTTGTTACAAAAGAAAGCATTGTCACATATTGTTTTACTTTGAAAGGCTTGTGTTGGACAAAAGGAAGTAGTGTACAGCATAAGGACTGTATGTTCTGTCTGCTGTGGTACAATTATATGTTCATGTGTTCCTTCTTTCTATTTAATTCACTCTGTAACGTGGCTTCATACACTAAATGATTCAGCCTCTCTATATCTTGATAAAGATGAAATATCTTTCACTGCAGGCTTCATAGTCAGGCCCGGAAATGCAAGGGATACATTTCAAAATAAAATCACAAATGCACTTCCGGTTTAATAATTTTCCTCACAAATTAATTAATTAGTAAACAGTATGACATAAATTCTACCAATTCCCAGTCTATAGCATATATTGGTTTTATTTGTACAGTAAACTTGTTTGGTCAGTGCACACATTTTCTCTTAAGCCATAACTCATATTCATTAACCAACATCTCATAAGATGCCATAGAGCAATACATTTTATTGTGTACTATACATAGTACTTCCCTGCCTTTTCATTATCATTTAATTTTGACTTTATCTTTCTCTATATATTTGTTTAAGTTAGTTTTTCTGTTATATTCTATATTTTTATTTTTAACCACCATAAACTTCATGTTTGGTTCTATGTCTATGCTAACTATGTTCTTATGCTGCTGGAATATCTAAGTATTACTAAATACTACCCTAACACTTGATATCTACAGTATAAGTCAAATTATTAAGTGATCAATGAGAAAGCAAACGCACCAAGTCACAACATGATCAATGTTCTGTAGAGCTTTACTCTCACACAAAAACAATCTCACGCAGCATGATATTCACAATATGGCACATCATTTTTAGTCCATTATTTCCTCACAAAATCTCCTCATGTCGTCAGGGTTCTGAAACAATTCCCTTTTGTTCTATTCCAGTTCTGCCTTCCATACTGAGAAGCAGTCTTTGCCTGTGCCTCTTCCTGATCAAAAGGTACCGTGAAAAAGCTTACGACTTCCACTGCTGGGTCAACATCAGCAAGTCTGACTGAGACCTCTGCCTGCTGCACTTCTTCCTGAAAATATACATAAGCAAAATGATCAGTTGTAATATTTAAAGCACAAGCTCCAAAAAGAAAAGATCCTATCATTGCCCTCCTCTAATAGGTCTACCAACAAAAGTTAATTTTCAAATCAAATCATGTACTAGACATTTTTAGAACTTAACTTTATCTTGTGAATGCCATAATGAGTAACCCCACAATTTATAAATTTGCAATTGACATATTGTTTCTGACCTGAAACATATGAAAAACTCAGACAGAACTCAAACAAAAATAAAAATCTCAGTAATCATCCGCCTTTCTTAATGTCACCCTAAACACTTTTCAGCTTTTGATGCATCTGTCCAGAGGGCGAACCGCTTTCTATGGCTCAAACAAATGATTAAATAATATAAATAAATAAATATTTCTTGTAAAAACTTCAAGTCAAATAAAAAAATCTTTAAGTTTTTGTTCGTCCATAATCTACATGAAAGTGTACGATATGACGTGACCATACATTGCAAGGAAAATAACTATTCCATGCAGGAGACATGCAGATTTGCTCAGTTTGTTTGGAACACCCATTTGCAATTCGACAGAAGACAAGGCAAAGTTAAAGTTTTAAACCACCAAACAGGAAAATGGCCTAAGAAAAGACACACATTCAGTTCTCCAGTATTCCAACACACTATGTTATACATCTGTTTGATTGTGAAGATTATTATTAATTATAATTGGCAATTATAATTTAATAATATATAATTAAATATCAAAGGATAGCTATAACAACAATTCTAAAAAAAAACATGAGCCTGTAATGATTAGCACTAACAAATATTTATTTATTAGCAGTGATTAACTTATTTATACTGGAAAATGGTTATCTAACCAGTTGTTGGCTGGTAGGACTTGTCCAGCAAACGTTGATAACTTAAATGATAATTGCAATTGGAGTTTTAATCCTTACTCTTTCATCACAAGCCAATGAAAATATCTCAGTTTAGTCAGTTATTAACTCAAAAGGAGATAATTTGGGAACTCTTAGAGACCATTCAATTTCTTACTCAAGATAATTGGAAACACCTACGATTTCGCTAGTTGTTATTTATTAAACTGACAATTTGGAAACTGACCAGTTATAAAAGACAGGGACTCAGAGGAAAGGCCTTGGTCCGTATTATATATATATATATATATATATATATATATATATATATATATATATATATATATATATATATATATATATATATATATATATATATGTGTGTGTGTGTGTTTGTGTGTGTGTATATGTATGAGTGGCTATGTATCTGGTATATGTATGTTTTGCAACATACATAAATTCTATCAGAATATTCAACTACTTTTAACCACACTAAGAACATTTAAATGCACTGAACCATTTATTATAATAGCTATAGCTTTAAAGTTTTCAGAAAAAAACAAAGTGAAAATTAATTCAATAATCAGTGAGTATAGTTGACTAAAATTGATTCTGCACCTGGTTAACACATTACACTGAGCGGAGTTGTCGACCGCTCCAAGATGGCGCCCCTAAATCTCGTCAGCGACACCGCTAGTGACAGCCTCTTCGAACGGGAAGTGTCTTCTTCGTCTTCTTCCTTTTCTTCAACGGCAGGTTGCAACCATGACTTTTGGTTGCATACCGCCACCTACCATATCGGAGTATGTAAGATGAGTAATATCCAATGTGCTACCTTATCTTTTTCATCTTTAGATTCATCTGTATATATATCTAAATAGTATAATATTTGGTTCTTATATATTGATTTGCATATTGACCTTTCCTGCGCTCTTTTTTATTTCCATTATATTAAAATCCATTTTGGTTTTTGAAAACGACCAAATAGAGATATTACTAATAGGTCTAGGTGAGATAAACCATATATTTTCTATTCCTTTTATTTAGCTTTTGTTGTCCATCCAAAACCATTACCTTTTCAGAGTGTTATATATCCCAGTCTTTGCTGGGTATTAATTCCCTCAATCACTTAAACGGCACCAATACGTGAGCTTAAGTTTATCTCTAAAGGCATTTCTCCTACTTCTTACCTGCATTGCTTTAGTTGTTATCTTATTGCACCAGTACAAATCCCTAGCGCTTTATTTCTTTCTATTTTCATTACATTTATTTTAGCTGCTGCTCCATATAGGCCTACATAACACTCATAGTTTATGTTGATCTCATTAGGGCCTTATAGATATGCATCAGTGATTGTGTACTTGCTCCCCAATCCTTTCCTGCTACTGATGAGATTTATGATTTTCTTACATTATGTTTCTACTTTTACTACATGTGTTCTCCATGTTCCTTTTTGGTCTGGTTTACTGGTTTTACTGCCTGTAAACAGACTCTCTGCCTCCCCATCTTAGACTCTTTCAACTTCCTATTTTCACCCACAGCTGAATCATCCCTTTGGTGAGCTTCCTGACTTCTTCCCTCAGCGATTCATTCTAGGCTGTGACGGAAGCTAGTTGTCGAGCTCAAACGAGAGCGTTTTTTTGATGCTGTGTTTGTGGTTGTGGAAGTTTTCACCTCCCCAGTTATACTGTCAAAACTCTCATCCAGGTAGCTCTCCAAGCTGGTCAAGCTCTCCTTGTCCGGTGGGTTTTATTGGAAAATATGAAACAATTGTTAATATTAAAATGTTACAAATTTTAACTTCAAAGTATTATCCTGTTCTCACCTGGGTGGATCAGATTGATTTTATGTTTATAACACCATTTTTACCTTCGCACAGCTCTCGTGAAATCTCAGCCGCTCATCTCCTCTCCATCTTTTAATGTGGGACATGTCTGTGCTTTAACCTTTGATTTTGTATGGAAAACATCTGTTTCCAAACATAAGCACCTTTAAAACATTGTCTGTGGCTGCTCATCACGTTTGGGAACTCCTCGTGTTTCACACGGTTTGTTCTTTGGCGTGATAATAGGGCGCTAGCCTAGCTTTAGCCTAGCGTTAGCCTAGCGCTAGCCAAGCCTTAGCCTCATAATGGCTTCTCCGGCTCTGACTAAGTCTCCTATCTGCTGCTCCCTGTGTCAGATGTTCAGTTATTCCTCTGCCTCCTTTAATGATGATGGTACATGTAATAAATGTAGTGTTTTTGTAGCTTTGGAGGCGAGGGTGTCAGAATTGGAGACCCGGCTCCGTGCTGTTGAAAAACCAGCTGATAGCCGCTCTTTTGCTAGCGCGGAGCCGCATAGAGTAACTTCACGTAGCGAACCTAAAGCAGTAGCACCCGAACAGCCTGGTAACCAGGCTGGCTGGGTGACAGTTCGTAGGAAGCATAGCTCTAGATTACAGACCCCAGATCACCACCAACCCATCTGCGTTTCTAATAAATTTTCCCCTCTGAGCGACAATCTCGCCGAGGAGCCGACCTTAATTATTGGCAGCTCCATAATGAGAAATGTGGCACTAAAGAAACCAGGGACCATAGTTAAATGCCTACCAGGGGCCAGAACAGGCGACATAGAATCCTACCTAAAACTACTGGCTAAGGATAAGCGTAAATACCGCAAAATTGTTATTCACGCTGGCGGCAATGACACCCGGTCACGCCGATCAGAGGTCACCAAAGTTGGTGTTGCTTCGGTTTGTGAGTTTGCTAAAACAATGTCGGACTCTGTAATTTTCTCTGGTCCCCTGCCTGATCTGACCAGTGATGACATGTTTAGCCGCATGTCATCATTCAACCGCTGGTTGTCTAGGTGGTGTCCAGAAAACGACGTGGGCTACATTGATAACTGGAGAACTTTCTGGGGAAAACCTGGTCTGATCCGGAGAGACGGCATCCATCCTACTTTGGAGGGTGCTGCTCTTCTTTCTAGGAATCTGGCCGGATTTATTAGTTCTCCTAAATGCTGACAACCCAGGGTCCAGACCAGGAAGCAGAGCCGTAGTTTAATACACCTCTCTGCAGCTTCTGTACTGTTACCCACCCATTACCCTATTGAGACGGTGTCTTTCCCACGGCCAAAACTTAACAGATCAAAAACTGATCTAAAAGGAACAAATCATAAAAACCTAATAAAAATCAATATGGTTCACCTTGAACCTAAAAATAAAATAATAAAATGTGGTCTATTAAATATAAGGTCTCTCCCTCCAAAGACTTTGTTAGTTAATGAATTGATTTCTGATAATCAGATTGATTTGTTTTGTCTCACAGAAACCTGGCTACAAGAGGACTACGTTAGTATAAATGAGTCAACCCCCTCCAGTTATTCAAATTTCCACATTCCCAGATCTGTGGGAAGAGGAGGAGGAGTGGCAACTATCTTTCAGTCTGATTTATTAATTAGTCCCAGGCCAACTAATAATTACAGTTCTTTTGAACATTTAACCCTCAGTTTCCCTCATCCAAACTGCAAAGCAATAAAACCTCTTCTGTTTGTTGTTTTGTATCGTCCACCAGGCCCTTACACTCAGTTTTTGGATGAGTTGTCAGATTTCTTATCTGATTTGGTGTTAAATACTGATAAGGTTATTATAGTGGGTGATTTTAACATCCATGTTGACACTGAATGTGATAACCTTAGTGTAGCCTTTAAAACTATCCTAGATTCAATTGGTTTTGCTCAAAATGTGCATGAACCGACGCACTCTCGGCTCCATACTTTAGACCTTGTTCTGACATATGGCATTGATTGTGAAGAATTAACAGTATTCTCTCACAACCCTGTCCTGTCTGATCATTTTTTAATAACATTTGAGTTTAATCTAACTGAATTCTCCACCCCCAAAAGAGGGTTCCATTATAGTAGATTTTTATCGGATAATGCTGTATCAAAACTTAAAGAGTCTGTCCCCTTTTTAATATCCTCAGTATTGCAGAAATGCCCTGTAGATGGCAGCATTGCTGTTTCTTCCCATTCACAAATCGATACCTTTGCTAACAATGTGACTTCCTCATTGCGTTCTGCATTAGACAATGTAGCTCCCTTGAAAAAGAAGGTGATTATTCACAGGAAGCTGGCTCCTTGGTTTAATTCAGAGCTGCGTTCCTTGAAGCACAATGTTAGGAAATTGGAGAGAAAATGGCGCTCTACACACCAAGAGGAATCCTACTTAATCTGGAGGGACAGACTATTGTTGTATAACAAGACCCTCCGCAGAGTTAGAGCAGCATATTTTTCATCATTAATTGAAGAGAATAAAAATAATCCTAGATTTCTCTTTAGTACAGTTGCCAAACTTACCCAGAGCCACAGCTCTGTTGATCCATCCATTCCCTTAGCTCTTAGTAGTAATGATTTTATGGGATTCTTCATAAATAAAATTGATGCCATTAAAAATAAAATAATTGGCATCCTCCCAAACATGATTACCTCGTCCTCAGTAAGTGAGGCAGCATTGGAGGAATCTTTAGAATCTGTGCAGTGTTTGAACTGTTTAGAAGCAGTAGAGCTTTCTGAGCTATCTAAAATTTTAGCTTCATCTAAACCTTCTACCTGTATGTTAGACCCAATCCCAACCAAGTTGTTTAAGGACATATTCCCTTTGATCAGTGGCACTATTTTAGACATGATTAATCTATCCTTAGTAAATGGATATGTACCACAGGTTTTGAAAGTAGCTGTTATTAAACCTTTACTTAAGAAACCTTCTCTTGATCAAGATGAGTTAGTAAATTACAGACCTATATCTAATCTTCTTTTCTTATCTAAAATTCTTGAGAAAGTAGTTGCTAATCAACTTTGTGAACATTTACAAAGTAATGACCTACTTGAGGAGTTTCAGTCAGGCTTCAGAGCTCATCATAGCACTGAAACAGCTCTGGTGAAGGTCACTAATGATATTCTCATGGCCTCAGATAATGGACTTGTGTCTATACTTGTCCTGTTAGATCTCAGTGCTGCGTTTGATACAGTTGATCACAATATTCTCCTACAAAGACTTGAACATACTGTAGGGATTAAGGGGAAAGCATTAGGCTGGTTTAAATCTTATCTGTCAGACAGATTCCAATTTGTTCATGTTAATAATAAATCTTCCTCAAACTCTAGGGTCACCTGTGGAGTACCACAGGGTTCAGTCCTTGGACCAATTCTCTTTACTATATATGCTTCCGATAGGCAAAATTATCAGACAGCATGGGATTAATTTCCACTGTTATGCTGATGATACTCAGCTATATTTATCCATAAATCCTGATGAATCCAATCAATTACTTCGACTGCAGTCATGTCTTGATGACATCAAAAGCTGGATGACTTTAAATTTCCTGCATCTAAATTCTGACAAGACCGAAGTTTTAATTTTTGGGCCAGAGTCCTCAAAAAATAAACTTCTTAACCAATCACTTAATCTGGGTGGCATTAATCTGGCCTCTGGTAATAAAGTAAAAAATCTTGGTGTTATTTTTGACCAAGACATGTCATTTAAATCCCATATTAAACAGGTTTCCAGAGTTTCCTTTTTTCACCTCCGGAATATCGCCAAAATTAGAAACATTCTGTCCAGGAGTGATGCTGAAAAACTGGTCCATGCATTTGTTACTTCAAGGCTGGACTATTGTAATTCTTTACTATCAGGAAGTCCACAAAATGCAGTTCAAAGCCTTCAGCTGATCCAAAATGCTGCAGCAAGAGTTCTGATGAAAATCAACAAGAGGGATCATATTTCTCCAATTTTAGCTTCCCTTCATTGGCTTCCTGTTAAATCAAGAATAGAATTTAAAATTCTTCTTCTAACGTATAAAGCCCTTAATAATCAAGCTCCATCATATATCAGAGCTCTGATTACCCCGTATGTTCCTAACAGAGCACTTCGCTCTCAGACCGCAGGTCTGCTGGTGGTTCCTAGAGTCTCTAAAAGTAGAATGGGAGGCAGATCCTTTAGCTATCAGGCTCCTCTTTTGTGGAACCAACTCCCAGTTTTGGTCCGTGAGGCAGACACCCTGTCTACTTTTAAGACTAGGCTTAAAACTTTTCTTTTTGACAAAAATTATAACTAGTGACTCATGTTACTCTCAGCTACCTTTATAGTTTTACTGCTATAGGCTTAGGTTACTGGAGTATATCAGGATCTAATTTTCTCACTATATTGAGTTCTACTGTTCTTCAATTATGCATTATGTGTTGTCATTTCTGCTTTAACTTTCTGTTCTCTCTCTTTTCTCTTCATAGTAGGTACACCTGGTCTGGCGTTCTGTTAACTGTGACATCATCCAGAGAAGACGGCTCACCCGCTACTACCATCTAATGTAGAACAGATTACTAGATCAATGTGTGCTTCTGTGCTTTTTTGTTTCTCTTGTTGTGTCTCTGTTCTGTCTTCTGTAACCCCAGTCGGTCGAGGCAGATGACCGTTCATACTGAGCCCGGTTCTGCCGGAGGTTTTTTTTTCCCGTTAATGGGTGGTTTTTCTTCCCACTGTCGCTTCATGCTTGCTCAGTATGAGGGATTGCAGCAAAGCCATGTACAATGCAGATGACTCTTCCTGTGGCTCTACGGTTCCCCAGGAATGAATGCTGCTTGTCGGGACTTTGATGCAATCAACTGGTTTCCTTATATAGGACATTTTTGACCAATCTGTATAATCTGACCCAATCTGTATAATATGATTGAACTTGACTTTGTAAAGTGCCTTGAGATGACATGTTTCATGATTTGGCGCTATATAAATAAAATTGAATTGAATTGAATTGAATTTTCTCATTTTTTCATTTGTCATTTGCCTCTCTGAACATTTTATGGAGTTTCCTTTGTTTGACCTATTTTTAAGACACATTAACATTCATGAGTTGCTTTGCGTTGACCATGTATGGTTGAATCTGAGCATGTAGAGGGCTGAATATGAGGCAGAACCTGGTAGGCAAAGATTCAGGTACAGCTGTAATTTATAAAGTGAAAATATATGCTGGTGTACATGCACAAGGTTTTGTACATTTGAATATTTTTTGGCACATGTCAATTTATTTTTCTTGTTGCAGGTAGACTTTTACCTGCAACAAGAAAACCCTCAGCAGGATTCTTGAGGGGGCATGGGAGTTTGCCCAACCAGTCTACATGTGCTTTGTGGATCTGGAGAAGGCATTCGACCGTGTCCCCCGGGGGATCCTGTGGGGGGTACTCCGGGAGTATGGAGTACCGGACCCTTTAATAAGGGCTGTCAGGTCTCTGTACGACCGGTGTCAGAGTCTGGTCCGCATTGCCGGCAGTAAGTCGGACTCGTTTCCGGTGAGAGTTGGACTCCGCCAAGGTTGCCCTTTGTCACCGATTCTGTTCATAACTTTTATGGACAGAATTTCTAGGCGCAGCCAAGGTGTTGAGGGGATCCGTTTTGGTGGCCTTAGGATTGCGTCTCTGCTATTCGCGGATGACGTGGTCCTATTGGCTTCATCAGGGCGTGATCTACAGCTCTCACTGGAGTGGTTCGCAGCCGAGTGCGAAGCGGCCAGGATGAAAATCAGTGCCTCCAAATCCGAGACCATGGTCTTGAACCGGAAAAGGGTAGAGTGCCTTCTCCGGGTTGGGGAGGATGTGCTGCCCCTAGTGGAGGAGTTCAAGTATCTTGGGGTCTTGTTCACGAATGAGGGGTAGATGGAGCGGGAGATCGACAGGCGGATTGGTGCAGCGTCTGCTGTGAAGCGGGCGCTGTACCGATCCGTTGTGGTGAAGAGAGAGCTGAGCCAAAAGGCGAAGCTCTCGATTTACCGGTCGATCTACGTTCCTACCCTCATCTATGGTCACGAGCTTTGGGTCGTGACCGAAAGAACGAGATCCCGGATACAAGCGGCTGAAATGAGTTTTCTTCGTGGTGTGTCTGGGCTCTCCCTTAGAGATAGGGTGAGGAGCTCAGTCATCTGGGGAGGACTCGGAGTAGAGCCGCTGCTCCTCCACGTCGAGAGGAGCCAGTTGAGGTGGCTCGGGCATCTGGTCAGGATGCCTCCTGGACGCCTCCCTGGAGAGGTGTTCCGGGCACGTCCCACCGGGAGGAGACCCAGGGGAAGACCCAGGACACGCTGGAGGGACTATGTCTCCCGGCTGGCCTGGGAACGCCTTGGGATTCCTCCTGAGGAGCTGGCCCAAGTGGCTGGGGAGAGGGACGTCTGGGCCTCCCTACTGAAGCTGCTACCCCCGCGACCCGACCCCGGATAAGCGGAAGAAGACGGACGGAGGTAGACTTTTAGTATGGATTCCATTCAATGTTTTATAAATGAGACCCCTGGAGTCCAGCTGGACCTTGTTTTTTATTAGTTCTGTCTTGTGCAATGCATTATGGGAGCAGTGAAATAACACCATGCTTTTAGATCTATAAGCAACACGTTCATATTAGAAAATGTACTGCTGCCCATTACAGTTACTAATCAGGCAACTGTGAGAAAAAAACACTGTTTTTATATTGCATACTTGAAAAAAAACGTTAAAAAAAAAAGTAAAAAAAAAACATTACTACTTTTTTCCGAAGTTTGACGATGTTTCACTTCCTATCCGGGAACCTTTCTCAATTCAAAATGTCTCGAGTAATGTAGAGTATCAGGCTTTATACCTCTGCCCAACAAAGGCCTTGTAATGGCTTATGACAAGCAAATTAAACCAAAACTGGTCCACTCCTCTGTAATGGGGAATCGTTGGGGTCGTTATTGGCCTGGTTTACAGGAACAATGTTTTGATCACCCATATGAGGGTGAGGATTAAGGTGATAAATTATAAGTTTTTGAGAGTTGGAACCTAATGCCTCCTCCTCTGTTTAAGGTTGTTTTTTTTCTCTTAGCGTAGATGGCTTCCTTCACACCCCTTTCAAACCATCTGTCTTCTTTGTCCATATAAAGGGAACCAGGTGATTGCATCAAAGTCTTGACAAGCAACATTCACTCCTGGGGAACCGTAGAGCTACAGGGAGAGTCATCTGCTTTGTCCATGGCTTTGCAGCAATCCCTCATGCTAAACAAGCATGAAGCGACAGTGGAAAGAAAAACCACCCATTAACAGGAAGGAAAACCTCCAGCAGAACGAGGCTCAGTATGAACAGTCATCTGCCTCGACCAACTGGGGGTTAGAGAAGACAGAGCAGAGACACAACAAGAGAGACAAAAAAGCACAGAAGCACATATTGATCCAGTAATCTGTTCTACATTAGATGGTGATAGCGGGTGAGCCGTCTTCTCTGGATGATGTCACAGTTAACAGAACGCCAGACCAGGTGTACCTACAATGAAGAAAAAAAAAGAAAAAAAGAGAGAACAAAAAGCTGAAATGACAAGCAATGCAAAACTGGAGAACAGTAGAAATCAGTAGAGTAAGAAAAATAGGTCCTGTTGTCCTCCAGTAGCCTAAGCATATAGCAGCATAACTATAGAGGTAGCTCAGGGTAACAGAAGCCACTCTAACTATAAGCTTTGTCAAAAAGGAACGTTTTAAACCTATTCCTAAAAGTAGACGGGGTGTCTGCCTCACGGACCAAAACTGGGAGTTGGTTCCACAGGAGAGGAGCCTGATAGCTAAAGGATCTGCCTCCCATTCTACTTTTAGAGACTCTAGGAACCACCAGCAGACCTGCAGTCTGAGAGAGTGTAGTACTCTGTTAGGAACATGCGGGGTAATCAGAGCTCTGATATATGATGGAGCTTGATCGTTAAGGGCTTTATACGTTAGAAGAATTTTAAATTCTATCCTGGATTCTTCATTATTATAAACTTTTTGCCACAGTTTTATAATTAGACTAAAATTTTACCATTAATAATCACACAGAGCCCTTTCAACTTCCTTGTGCACAGATAAAACATGTTTCCCTAAGACTGACTTTACATATAAACATATGAAATATAATATTATTTTTACAAAATGATCCAAAAAAAATTATTCAAAATACTTTATTAGCAGCACATTGAAGATGTGTGCATAGTGTGTGCGAGTGAGAGATCATAGCTGTTGTTAACAAATGTAAAAATAAAAGCTCCACAGATTGCAATGACAAGAGTCAAGAATTATTGATGCAGGTCACCAGTCTGTCGCAATTATTAAACCACTGACTCATTGAAATGTAGAGGGCTCAAAAGGAGCAAAACAAAGGAGTATTAGTAGAAAGGTTGGATAAGCTGTCCTCTCTCATAACTGATCAACTGAGAGAGAAACCCGCTGAATCCACGTAGAATTACAGCTAATACTAAGAACATGTATTATTATTGGCTTATGTTTTAAATGATTATAGGCTTATTACAGAAAATACTTTAAAACAGCTTATTTTATAAAGTTGCAAAGTAGATCATCCCGCTGTAATCTATGGGGAAAGATAGCTTTCTAAATAGATTTGTACATAAAAGGATAGTTGTGTCCATATCAGTCAGAAGTTGTGCATAACAAACATTTGTAAACTCATAATAATTTAAATCACATTCAAAAGATACAACATACGGTTTAAATAGTTACAACTTCAATAACTAATAAATACAAATTTCAAGTTTAAATTTGTGCTTTACTCTTTATGAACACAAACAGCAGCGGCTGCTTGAGAATACGTATTTTTTCTTTGAGAATACAAATTCACAACAGTGGTCTGACGTCACGGTTTCCAAGGCTGGTTAATGGAGCACAGAGTGCGAAGATAGGAGCCGCGCATGCGTTCTTCAGACTGACCGTCTCAGAATGCACCGCGGCTGCAGCTTCATTCCAGACAGCACAGAGTGTCTGATCCATGCTCCATTCTGGAAGGTGGCGGCAATGCACCTATAAGTTGTTTTCCAACCGCCATTAAAAACAAGAGAAGAAGAAGAAGAAGACAGCGCAGAGATCACAGTGGTAAGTTGAACACTCCATTTTCTGCTGCTGTTGTTCTTCAAAAGTACGTTTTCAGATTGTTTGAGGCGAGAATAATATACTTTTAAGCTTCCCAATTTACAGAGTTGGTGCGTAATTTAAAAAAAGAGTCTGATTTATTTGTTTTGTGTTTATCAGACTGACGCGTGTTGCTTTATTAACTCAATAATTGCTGGAATAAATTGTAAATGGATGACAGCAGCATATAAAATAGGGCTGGACGATAATTTAATAACAATATATATCAGTCGAAAGACGTGTGGCACAATAAGGGAAAAAGGATCGATAAAAGTTGGTTATACAGACAGTTTTCCTTTCTTCCTTTTAACCTAGTTGATGCTACAGTCACTGCTTCCTCTCAACCAATCGTAATCGCGGACCCAGGCACGCCGTCACAAAGCGCCGCCCTCTCAAACCACAACACAGAGCACGGGAATATGTCGCAGCAAGGAGCAGCGGAGGAAATTGTCCCAAAACGGGGTTTTACTAGTTCGCCAGTCTGAAAGAAATAAACCAGTGATTTGTAAAACTTGCAAGGAACCTGTAAAAACAAAGTCTGGTAACGCAACCAACTTGTTTCATCACGTAAGCCGCTCACTACCGCAGCAGCGCGAGCTGTTTTAGCTCCGCGTCATCTTCTGGAAGTTCTTCCAAAACAAAGCAGGTACAGCAGCCTGCTGCATATATATTTGTATAGAGGCAGGTAACCAGCTACATGAGGAGGTTGACCCAGAGGAGGACGACCATCCGGCGGCTGAAGACAGGAAGCTGCTCCAGCTGGCTGCATGTTTAAGTGAACATGACTACACCTGACCTAATGTAGATCAGTTCTAGTCATGTCCACATGCTGCTTCATTTCATTTTTTTCATCACCTGTAACAATACATAAAATAATCAGTGAATTAATTTCCATTCCAACTATTTTTAATTGTATGTTTGTAGGTGTTGTCTATTTGTATAAGATGTTAATAATTAAATGTTTTCTTACCCCATAGTAATCATACATTCAGATCCTGTCACACCTTCACACACATACACACTGCAAGAGAAACATCGACTTGATCCATGAAAATAAGCCGAAGACAAGCAAGAAAACCACCACATGCCGCTTCTAATCATCACAAATGAACGTTTTTAGCTGGTATTTATACAAAAAGACCTTTACTGCTGATGAAACAGTTGTCATGGGGGGGTTGAGCCCCGCTCTCTTGCTGCGCGGCCCGTTAACCAGAAAATGGCGTTCTGTTTAAAAAAACGACACCCAAAAGAGGACTTCACGTTCAGAAATAGCCCCAAGAAATCACACAGCCGACTCACAAAAGACGCTGCAGTCGCTGGTATTAGGTCTGAACTTTCCAATACTGGCTCCTTACAACTGAGGAAATTTGGAGACCATATATAGAAGTCTTTGGTCAGATTCCATAGTAAAGTCATCCCGGTTACATCAGGAAAATTGTATGATTAAAAGGAGCAATACGCACATTTTCTTTATTTTAGATAGAACAAAAAAAAAATGCTTTAACAAGCTTAGTTTGAAGCAATTAAAAATAGTGGGAAAAGTGTTGTAAGAAAAATCTGAAAATAAGCTAGTACAGAAATGCTGAAACTCTCAAGTGAAGATGGTTCACTTTGAGTTAATATTCATAGAAGAGCCATTTTAACTTCAGTATGGATTCTTGTGTGTTTGTTTAATGAACATGTGTAGCAAAAGTTTGTCCACATAAATCATCTCATAGTTAACTACAGCTGAGCAGTTTGAGTTACTATTCATAGCAGAGCATTTTTCATCCTTTATGGGTTCTCACATGTGTTTTTAAAGCAGGTTTGTGGCGAAATCTTTGTCCACATAGCTCACAACAGAAAGGCTTCTCTCCTGTATGGATGGTCATGTGTGTGTTTAAAATTGATGTTTGGCTAAATTCTTTTCCACATAGATCACAACAGAAAGGCTTCTGTCCTGTATGGATTCTCATGTGCGTGTTTAAAGCAGGTTTGTGGCGAAAGCTTTGTCCACATAGATCACAACAGAAAGGCTTCTGTTCTGTATGGATTCTCATGTGTCTGTTCACATGTGATTTTCGGCTAAATCTCTGTCCACATAAATCACACCAGAAAGGCTTCTTTCCTGTATGGATTCTCATATGTCTGTTTAAATTTGCTTTATCGCTAAATCCTTGTCCACATAGATCACAACAGAAAGGCTTCTGTCCTGTGTGGATTCTCATGTGTCTGTTTAAATTTGCTTTATCGCTAAATCCTTGTCCACATAGATCACAACAGAAAGGCTTCTGTCCTGTATGGATTCTCATGTGTGTGTTTAAATTAGATTTATGGCTAAACCCTTTTCCACATAGATCACAACAGAAATGCTTCTGTCCTGTGTGGATTCTCATGTGTGTGTTTAAACTAGATTTTAGGCTAAATCTCTGTCCACATAAATCACAACAGAAAGGCTTCTGTCCTGTATGGATACTCATGTGTCTGTTTAAAATTGATGTTTGGCTAAATTCTTTTCCACATAGATCACAACAGAAAGGCTTCTGTCCTGTATGGATTCTCATGTGTTTGTTTAAACTAGATTTATGGCTAAATCCTTTTCCACATAGATCACAACAGAAATGCTTCTGTCCTGTGTGGATTGTCATGTGTCTGTTTAAATTAGATTTTTGGCTAAATCCTTTTCCACATAGATCACAACAGAAATGCTTCTGTCCTGTGTGGATTCTCATGTGTCTGTTTAAATTTGCTTTATCGCTAAATCCTTGTCCACACAGATCACAACAGAAAGGCTTCTGTCCTGTGTGGATTGTCATGTGTGTGTTTAAATGAGATTTTCGGTTAAATACCTTTCCGCATACATCACAACAGAAATGCTTCTGTCCTGTGTGGATTCTCATGTGTCTGTTTAAATTTGCTTTATCGCTAAATTCTTGTCCACATAGATCACAACAGAAATGCTTCTGTCCTGTATGGATTCTCATGTGTGTGCTTAAAGTGTATTTCCTACTAAATGTTTTTCCACAATCTTCACAGCTAAGCTTCATTCCTGTCTGGAATTTCCTTTGTGACTCCACTGTTTTCTGCTCTGTAGAACATTTCTTATATCCAGAGTCTGACATGTGTTTCAGCTCAGAAAGAGGGTTCTCTACATCATTGTCCTCTTGATTCTTCTCAGCGCCTTCAGTCTTTAAAGAAATGGAAGCATCTCGATGCATCCTGGTGGATTCTTCTCCATCATTCTCTTCTGGAAGCTCTCTGCCTTTAACCTGGTCTGGATAAAGCTGTGAGAGCAGCAGAGACTGTTCATCATCCAGACTCTTTATGGGAGGAGCAGACACTGGAAACCTGATGCCATTAATCAGTTCCTCCCCATTGAGCTGCTCTCTGGTCAGACTGATGTAGATTCTCTCCTGTTCGTCCTTTATGTGGGGGAGCTTTGGGTCAAGCAGGTCGCCAGGAGGTCTGTGGTCTAAAGAAGCTTCTTCTTTAACAATCAGCTTCTGCTGAACATCTGCAGAAAACATTGAAACACATTATGCATATTAGAAAGTATTTCGATCTGAACTTGAACTGACAAATTTCAATAAAGCCATGTTTAGGTAATATAGTTAGATTTAATTATTTGATTTAACTACTACTTTTACTTATTGTTTATTTAGCATTGTTTTTCTTATGCCTTGTTTGTTTACAGTTCCTTGCAAAAGTAATCAGGCCCTTAGCATTTTTCATTTTTGTTGCCTGACAAACTTTCAAGTAAAATACATTTCTGAATAACTGAGTTTGCACCATTTCATTCATAGAACATACAGAACAGTAAAACACAGAATACAACAGAAACCTCAGCATACATGACTATTACAACTTCCCCCAAAATGTCAGTTCTTGGTAGAGCTGCCTTTTTTAACTGAAAGTGCAGATGACACGATATTGACCATTTCTGCCATGTTGTGTAAACCAAAAGTTTATCCAATATGATATATTTTATATTTATAAGTGTGCCCTTATAATATCCTAACAAAAACAAAAAAAAACACGGTCATTCATGCAAATTAGAGAAGTCTCCTGTCTAGCAATGTGGCAATAAGAATTGATGTCATAATGCCAGATAGAGCTCGACAGATTTTGCTTTCACAAGTGGAGCAAACAGCTTTCGCCATAGTGCTCCGCTTGATTTATGCATGTAAATAGCTTTATTGTGATTCCTGCAGGGAGAATTTCAAATTATATAGACACTACAATGGGAAAGTAGGAGAGTAAAGGAAGAACAAGAAGAGAAAAAAAAAAGAAAGAGAAGAGGTGAAAGAAAGAAGAGATAAAAGGGAGAGAATGATAAAACGTCCTCCATCTGCTCCATCACCTGGAAAGAGACATGCAAAAAGAACAGCACAACCAACAGACATAAAGCAACAGATACAATTGAGTAACACCTTGATGCCATTGCTAAATTATATATATTATTATTTAATCTGACATGTGTAAAGTGATACCTGAAAAAAGAAAGTGAAAGAAAACAAATAAATTACAAGCTTTCTGTATATAACTGAACACTTAATACCTGGAACCCTGCACCTGTGGGAGATTGTGAGAGTGCACTAGTTTAGGTGAAAGTTATCCAGAAGGAAATAGCTTGATAGTGATTGTGAAGAACCAAAGACCCGCCTTCCCCGAGCACAGAGGCAGGGGTCAGGGGACCCATAACCCTGGACTCCCAAAGGGGCCCCCAAAGCAGGGCGCCCAAGAAGGGCCAACACAGGAAATCTGCACCCCCCCCTCCCCCCCGAGGAAAGAGGAGACCCCGAGGAAATCCCCCAGCCACCGCAATGCCGACGCCCCTAGAAGCCTCGGGGACGAGCCCGTGGGCTGCGCCGGCAGCCAGCCGCGTTGAAGTGGTCCCGGCCATGGGCCCTGAGGGCCAGAGGCCCCAGGGGCGCCCGGCCCCCGGGGGGCCAGGCCCCGCGAAGCCGCCACCGGGAATGGGCCGGCACCCACCCAGGAACCCGCCCCAAACCCAAGGACCGTCAATGCGCCAGAGGGCTTGATGGTCCTTGATATGTTCTTGGGAGAGGGAGCGGACCGAACCCGTACCTGAAAAAAAAAAAAAAACAACTCATTCACACCATCCCTCCCTAGTGCCCCACTCACCACACACAGACTTACACAAAAAAAAAGGATGCTGTACACACATTCTCACATAACACTCACATCTAAAAATCCCAAGTGGGGGAGGGGGGGTCACCACAATTCAACTATATGACTGCCTGTGCCCAACCCTCTGGCCCCGCCTCCGGAACAGATGCCCCCCGGACCAGGACCCCCAAAGAGGGGGGCCAACACGACCCGTAGGGGCCACCCAACCAAAACACCCCTAATCCCCTAAATACCTAATAAACCCCCTCCCTCCTCCACCTTACCCTAGCCACCCCTGCCCCCACCCCTTTCTGGGGAGAGCAGAGGCGTCAGCCCCAGACCCGGCAAGCCGCCGGCTACCCACAGCAGCCCCCCGCCAAAACCCCGGACCCAGTGACCCGCTCCTCCTCCAGGCCCCAGACTCCGTGCCGCAATCGGAGATCAGGGGTGTGCAAAAGACCCCGATCCTCCGATCTAAAATGTCTAAAATGCATGATAAAATTGGGGAGAGGGATGTCATCAGAAAGTGGCAACCTCCAGTAACGCCCCCCTCCCCAAGGACCTACATGTGTGGCAGCGTGATGGAGCAGGCAGAGGGAGGAGACCGGGGATGGGGAGCAAAGGACTGTGGAGCCATCCCAGGGAGCCAGCTCCCCTATTGACTCCAATAGGCACCCCCGCTCCCCGAAAGCCCCACCCGGAGAAAGGCGCCCCGGCGGCGGCACCACCGTAGCCCGGGGGCCAGGGAGAGGCCGCAGGGCCCGCCAGTCAACCACCCACCAGGACAAATACCTCAACCCCCCACAGCCTACCCACCAAGCCTACTGGCTTTACCCCCCCCCCCAAAAAAAAACCAAAAAAAAAAAAATAAAAAATAAACAAATAAATAAGAGGGGGGACCCTGGCCAGCCAGCTTGCACAAGCCATCCCAAACCCCACCCACCCCCATCCGTAGATTTAACCCCTCCCCAACACTAACATTCAAACAACTCACCATACATTCGACAGTAGACATCCAGGCTGGGTTAGTCCCTACTCCCCTTCCCCCCCCTCCCCCCACTAGCAGAGTGCCAATCCAATGAAGGGGAAGAGCATCTGCCCTGAGATGTTAATGTCCATGCCCCCCTACCAGCTCAACAGGCCCCGAGGCCCCCCAGCACACCAGAGGCACCGTGCAGGGGCAGACACCCGGGTGCACACCAGCCCAGACCCCAAGCGGCACAACCCCCGGAACCGGAACCCCAGAGGCCCCGCTGGGCCCCCGCCCGATGGCGGCGCGCCCCAGGGACCCCAGGCGCCCAGACCCACCCAGCGGCAGCACAGCTACCAGGTCAGTAACCCACGTCCGTCACCGCGTAGCTCCCCAAGAGCGCCGCAAGCGGCGCTGTAGGCCGCCCGTAGGCCTCCAAAGCCCCTCCTAGATGGGGCCAACAGACCCTGGAGTCAGACCCACCAAGCGCCCCACTCCGAGTGCCCCCAGAGCCCCAGGAACCCCTCCACCCAGCCACTGCGCTCTGCAGGAAGCAACCCACCGCCCCCCATTCCACTAAGTGATGGTGCTGATCAAAGGAGCCCAAAGAGATCGATCAGATGTGGATGCAGATGCTGTCTCAAGATTAATATGATCCAACAAAAGATCTCTATACTGATTGATACTGAGATTTTCCTAACTTTTCCAATTCATGAGGATAGTTTTCTTTGCGATACATATTGCAGTGAAAACCATGTAAACTATTTATTCCCCCAGAGGGCTTTCCTCAAAATTACAGAGCAAGCAAACTGATGGGGAAGGTGAAATTTTACAACTCAAGCACTTTGATAAGTCCTTACATATCTGTGTCCAGAACCTCTGGACTGGTGTGCATAACCATAACGCATTAATATAATTATCAGGATGATTGCCTATGCAGTGTGGACAGATATTAGATTGTGCCAAACCCATCTTGAATATTCCTTGTCCTGTATAGTCTACTCTGTGAAGGATTTTGTATTGTATTAGTTGTAAGTTGGTGTTTCTAGCCAATTTCAAAGTTCTTAGACATATCTGAGCCCAGAAGTTTTGTTCAAAGCTAACTGATAAAACCTCTTCCCATTTTATAATAGGAAGAGATATTGAATCATCTATATTAGTCAGTGTCCTGTATGATTTAGACAGTAGTTTGGGGGTGGGGGGGGGGTGGTGGGTTAAATCTAGGAACTCTAATATATTAGTTGGGATTTGTAAACCACCTTTAATATGCTTAAATTTATTTCTAATTATAGATTTAAATTGTTCATATTACAAGAATTTATTTTTACTAATGCCATATTGCATATTTAGTTTGGCAAAATTGATGAACTCGGTTCCGTCAAGTAAATGTTCCAGATATTCAATACCTTTATTCTTCCAGTGTGTAAAGTTTATCACAGGCGCGGATTCAGGCGGGGGCGCAGGGGGCGTGCGCACCCCCCTTTTGGAGACCAAAAGTATTTTTTAAAGAGCCCGAAATTTTAAACATCCTTCATAGAATTAAGATTAATAGCCAGTACCTGTCATTTAGAACGCACTGTGACGCCGGCGCGGCATAAATTGTCGTCACAATCACCGATACTGGGGGCAGCATTTAGTGCCCAAATATGGGCAGTAATGACGGCCTGACGTGACATCCTGTGTTGTTTCTTAGCAGAGAGGCACTGCGCTCACACAGCTGCGATAAACAACAATTATTTCGGATTCCCAGAGGACTTCATCATTGAAAATTTCTAGAGCTATTGTTGAAGCAACAATGCCCACGTGCATGGCAGTTTGATGTTGCAATACATCGGGTAAAAGTGGAAAAACATCACAAAAATAAGGAGACCACTGCCACAGCAGACAGATTCAACTCACATCATTCCTTTTTGGTCTCCTTGCCTCAAACTGGTATGGCTGGATTTTGTCAAAAATCAGGTTGCTGTCAAGAAAGTCTTCTATATATTCCAAATCGCTCTCAGATGATGATGCTGAATCCATGAAACTCCATCAATATCGCTAATTAATCCATCACTCTCTGCCGCACCGGTCGTGGCCATCTTAGATAATAGCGCGCTACGACTACTTCTTCTTCTCTTTTTTTAATAGTGGTTGGCCAACAACTTTTAGGTGCATTACCGCCACCTTCCAGATTGGAGTAGGGATCAACCTTAATCTTATATTCTACCCACAGAAAAAAAGTATGATGATTGTTAGAAAATGTTGATAATGAGAAAACATTCTCACAAGTTGTGTAAAGTTGTAAAGTAATGCTATTTCAGACAAACTTTTTCAAGTAACGGGAAAGTTATGAAAGTTAAATTTTTGTTGCAGTTTTTGAAAAGTAATGAAAAAAAGAGTGTAAAGTAAAAAAACATAGTGGACATTGACACGCATACAATAGTTATTGTGTAGTGTCTGATCTAAACCTTTTAGTGCCACATGAGTTTTATTGTTAAAACTAAGAATGGTCTCCTTTATGAAAACATACTAGGCTTAAAACTATTGCCAAGCAACTTGCATATGATGAACGATGAGAGTGCGAAAGAGATCTTTACATCATATATAGATGATCTACAATTAGGATCAACATTCAGGCAGGAAGTGAGGTTGTGGCACACAAAGTGGTTGTCATCAGTGGAAAAACCCAGCTCTCTCCCTGAAATTCTAAGGATAACAAATATGAAGTGCTACCCAAACATTTCTATGATTCGTCACCTTCTGTCAGTTATACCTTTTACGAGTGCTTCTGTGGAATGTGCTAACTCGGGCCTTAAAGCATTGAAAACTTTGCTGAGGTTAACAATGGGACAGGAAAGGTTTGTGGCTTTGCTACTTATGTATGTCCACAAATACATTCATTTAGATATCAACAAAATCATAGACATATTTGCCCAGAAGCATCCCAGAGGGTTGACATTCATAAACCCATTATCATTGTCATCATAAAGTTGAAGGTGTTGTAGAAGAGAACAATATTCTTTGTCAAGTCTCACAGTTCTATTATAGGCTTATGGCTTAACTTCACCGTACATATTCATTGGTTTAACTTACTTTAAAAAAAAAATTCTCAACATGGTTTATCTTGTTAAAATATGTCAAAAATCCTTTATCACTTGAACTATACCAAACTATTCTTAAATCCTTGGGTCTTTCTAAGTATTTTTTTTCTTAATATAGTTTATATGGTTAAAATATATTGATAAAATACATGTATATTTTTTAAAACTATTTTGTCACTTGAACCATACCAAACTGAAATAAAAAGTCCCAAGGACTAAAGAACATTTTCTGTATAAATATCATTCCTGGAAATAATGAAATCTTTGTTTGATTAATTGTTGATAAGGATAATTTTTTCTTCAAACTACTTTTTAACCTTGTGCATGCTGTAAAAACCAGGAGATTTTGACTTAAAAACCCATTTTCAATTACAATAAGGTAATAATGCTAATTCCACTTATGTTCATCCATTAAAATTATTATCAATTTAAAAACCCTTAGATGAATAATTAGGGTAGTGTGAAAGAGTAAAGATGGAATTCTTTGGTCATTTAGCCACACATTGTCTCGACCCCATGACCCTTGACCCCATGACCCTTAGGTGCGCACCCCCCTTTGAAAAATCCTGGATTCGCCCCTGTATCATATTTTTATTTTGTAGGATGTCAGGGTTATTCCAGATGGGTGTACGACTGCATGGGATAAGTGATGACTGTCATTTTAAGAAACTCCCACCATGCTGTCAGAGTAGAGCTGATGATAATATTTTTAAAGCATGTATGCCGTTTTATATTTGAGCTAATAAACGGCAAATCTGAAATTGTGATATTATTGCATATTTTCTGTTCTATATCTATCCAGGGCTCGTCTAAAGGATTATGTTCTATTTAGTGATATATTGTAGTCTATTTGCTAAGTAGTAATTATGGAAGTTAGGCAGATCTAGTCCACCTCTGTCTTTAGTTTTCTGTAGCGTCTTTAAACTGATACGGGGCGGTTTATCTTTCCAAAGAAATTTAGAGATTGAAGAGTCTAGAGATTTAAACCAGTCAGATGATGGTTTATTGGGGATCATTGAAAATAAGTAATTAATTCTAGGTAATATCATAATTTTAATTGAAGCTACCCTACCCATGAGTGAAATTGGAAGTGATTTCCATTTATCCAGATCTTCTATCTTTTTTAAAAGTGGGATGTGGTTAGATTTTACTAAATCCGCAAGTTTAGACGACACAATAATACCCAAATATGTAATATTTCCTGATTGCAAATGTAAATCTAGGGGGTTATGGAAAGAGCAATTATTTGCCAGTACCGCAGATTTAGACCACTTTATGGAGTAATCTGAAACCTTTGAGAAGGATTCTAGTAATCTAATTACTTGAGAAAGGGAAGAGTTTGGGAGCTGAAGATAGAGTAATACATCATCAGCATAAAGACTAATCTTATGCTCTATATTTATGCATTTTATACATTTAATAACCTTTGTCTAATTGTTGCTGCTAGAGGTTCAATAAAAATGGCAAAAAGTGAGGGGGAAAACGGGCATCCTTGCCTAGTGCCCCTCTGGAGACAAAAGCTGGAAGATGTTTGATTATTTGTCCTGACACAGGCTGTAGGAGAGCTGTATAAAAATTTTAACCAATTTATAAAAAAATTGCCAAAACCAAATTTATGTAGAGTAGTGAATAAAAAATTCCAATTCATTCTATCAAATGCTTTTTCTGCATCTAAAGACATTATAATAGTTTTATTACTTGTACTGTAGGAATAATCTATTAAATTAAGAAATCTGCGTGTGTTTGTGGATGACTGCCTTCCTCTGATAAAACCAGTTTGGTCTGGGTGGATTATGAAAGGAGTCACTTTATCTAATCGTTTTGCAAAAGCTTTACAGAGTATTTTAATATCTACGTTGATTAAGGATATGGGACGATAACTGGTGGGAAACATAGGATCTTTGCCTGGTTTAACCAGAAGGCTGATGATGGCAGAGTTCATATTAGCTGGAAATCAGCCATTTTCCTGAATTTCTTGCAACATTCTGTGAAACGTTGGTGCCAGAATACTCCAGAACTCTTTATAAAACTCAGTAGGGAATCCTACTTGTTAAAGCTTCCTGAACTTCAACTGTTGTCAGCGGTGAGTCCAGTGTCGTTCTTTGGTTATCTGATAGTTTAGGAAGTGTAATTTTATACAGAAATTGCTTGATGTCATTGTCTGATGGATTTATCTGTGATGTATATAAAGATTTGTAGAAATCTCAGAAGGTGTTATTTATACATTCCGGATCATGTAATGTATTCCCATTGGAATCTGTAACTGCAAATATAGCCGTTTTCTCTTTATTTATTTTTAGCTGATTAGCTAAGAAGCTTCCTGACTTATTGCCATGTTCAAAATTTTCTAATCAAAGTTTTTGTATTAGAAATTTATTTTGCTTTTCAATATAATGGTTTAATTCTAGTTTTATTTTACGGATTTTACCCAACTTTCCCTCTTCCTGGGAAGTTTCTAGTAACTTAAGTTTTTCTTCTAATTCCTGAATCTTTTTGTTTTCTATCTTCTTTTTATGAGATGAGAATGAAATTATTTTACCTCTCATCACTGCTTTCCCTGCTTCCCAAAGTATAGATGCTGAAGTGCCTGGCAGATCATTGTGTTCTAAGTATGAAGCCCACTCTTCTTTGAAAAACTTATTAAATTCTTCATCTTTAAGCAGCGATGTATTAAATCTCCAGCTCTTGTTTTGTGGGGTTATTTTTCTATTTGTTAGGGTTAAAGTAACAGGAGCATGATCACTAATAGCAATAGAATGAATTACAGACTCTGAAACGTCCGACAGCAGCAAGCTGCTGATTAAGAAATAATTGTTTGACTATATTTAATGACTGCCAACTGCGCTGAGTCCCTGTTGTATTCAGCCTGTCTATTTCCTCATTTAGACTAAAGTTGAGGTTACCCCCAATAATTAGAGAACAATCACCGTGTTTTGAAAAGACTTCCTGGGTTGTTGACCACAAGAACAGCAGCTTCATGGCTGAGAGTTGCTAAAGTTTTCAGAGTTTTGTCGGTTGTATGTTACAGCTATGCCGTCACGTTATAATGCAGGTTTTTGTCCAAACACTCACAAGGACAATGTTAGTGTATTTAAAGTTCCTTGAGGATTCTGAACGATGGTCAAAGTAGATGAAGCAGGTCAGACGGACTCATGAGAAGCATCTGCTCTGTGCTCTGACCATTTTGACTTTGGACAGTTTTGATTTTGTTCCCATCTCAAGAGTCACTAGGTGGTTCAGTACAACACAACTGTGACCTGCTGCCTATGGCGGTACCCAGTCTGAGCCAGGACCAATCAGTAATCAGAAGGACCACAGACTGAATGTTAAAACTGGTCTAGACTTCCAGCTTTACACCCCAACCCAGCCCTGGAGCTGGTGTAGTTTCAAGGGGGAAACTTGTGCAAAGACTGTAGAACTTGTGCTATGCTCCTTTATTAAATGTTTCTTTATTACATTTATACATTGACACGTGTATAACATTTGTTATCATTGTGTCATCTTTACCTTGTAAATGGAAGAAGAAAAATCAATATTGACTTTATAACTCAGCCCCGTTTATCATTTATGGGTTTGCCTGATGTCAAAATAATCTGTATCTGCCTTAAAAAACCCTGTATGGGTCGATCTCTAATGTGTTATAAACAGTGGCGGCTGGCCCATAGGGGGCGCTCGGGGCGCTGGCCTCCCTAGATGTGGAGGGGAATAGTCAAAATATATATAGATTTTAAAAGTATTATTAATGTCAGTTTTTACTTAATAGTATGTGGCTACATGTAATAAGAATTATTAAAACACTTCTAATTGACTCTACCAATTGACTCTCATTTAACAGTGCATTTCCACCAACAGAACGTGTCATTTCTCTTCTTCTACACTTTTGGGGCTGTCACTCAAGGAGCCCTACAGGTGTAGCCAAATAACCAATCCTATACTGTTGCTAGGGAAAATTTATAAATATTTGGCCAATCAGCATCGCCAAAATGAATGGCTTTGGGGCTCCTGGAGTCTTTGCCCTTGCTACACAGTGATAGGTGTATAGACCATTTCACGCGTGACGTCACGAACTACATCCGCCTACCACCGTGACAAAACGGGTGAATTAGAGCGTGCTTTTAGTTTATTTTTGGAATCTAAACAATGTCTACGACTTGTTGTGCTCCCGGTTGCACACAGAGGCATTCCAAATCGTCGGATGTACGTTTCTTTCATTTACCGAAGCACGTAGAAAGAAGAAAGAAATGGATATTTTCAATGAAAAGTATGCAGGCAGATAATCCCAATCGACTGTGGCAGCCATCATACCACGACAGAATTTGCAGTCTACACTTCATCTCCGGTAAATACAACTTAATTTTGCACTAGTCATTGTTCTACTTAAATCATTATATAAATAAAAAACTAGGATATATATTTAAGTCAAGACGTAAACGTTCGTTTCGTAATAATATACGTACATTGTATGCAAACCCTCTGGCATGAGTCTGTGAAAAGGATTAATAAGACAAAAACACCAAAATAATCCTTTGTGAACAATGCTTTCTTAATAATTAAATGCTTATTGTGGAATCGTAGTAATTATTCGACTTTTAATTTAAATGCATGTACTGGGTCAGGCAGGGAAATCTATTGGCCAGCCCCACCAAGATTTTTTTTTCACCAGCCGCCACTGGTTATAAATGTAGGAGACATTTAACTTTCTGTACATCTTCAAGCGTCTTTCTGCTTTTCTGCTGCTTATCTGAAAACAGAAAATTGCTTTTGGATATTTAAGACACAGTGTCTATCCATTTCTATGTGGATGATCTGATGGCCTGTATATAAAATATTGCTGCATCTCATGTCCTCAGGATAAGCTCAGTCACCCCCTCCACTATGTTCCAACAAAGTGGAGATGATTTTGTCTGATCAGGCTGCAACTGAATCCAGTCAGTTTTTGCCTTTAGTTGTAAAACAAGACACAAAAACAAACCAAATAAATCCTTACTGTTGATAGGAGCAGCAGTTAATGGAAACCTGCTATCAGTCTCCTCCTTCACTAGGAGCTGCTCTCCTTCCTGATGGACCCCGGGTTCCTCCTGTTCCTCCTTTATGTGGAGGAGCTCTGACTCCTGCTGCTCCTCCTTGGGACTCTGTTCTTCAGGAGCCTCTACTTTAACATCTGCAGCCAACACTGAAACACATTACATGCATTATGAACAACTAGATCTTTACAATGTTACAACAATGGTAAAGATTACATTTAGAGAAAAAGATTTGATCAGTGGGTTAGAGAAAACTGAACCTCAGGAACTGATGGTTTCAACCTAAAAATGATCACTGGCATCTTTAGTGTCATTCTGTATGTAGAAATTTAATGCAAATATTTTGTTAAAAAAATAATTGCTAAATTCTGCATGTATTTTATTTATTTCAAAAACATTAGAAGCTTCTTTATCATTTATAGCAAGTTCAGAGTTTGCGCTAAATGTACCTGATGGGGGCACACTGGCATGGCCAAAAAGCTTCAGAATGAAGTTAAAACAATGTAAATTCTCTGTCTCAGCTATATGAATCAATGCGGGGTATATTACTATATATATATATATAACATGCAAAATGACAAAATATATGCTTGTTGTTGCAACCAAATTTCTACGGGGTTCTGTGAGAGTACGGAGTAGGAGTAATCCGGTGAATAAATATAGATCAGTGGGGCAGACAGACAAGAAAACTTGATGCTGGACGATGCTACGTGCTAAGCTAGCATGTAGCATCTCCAATGCTACATGCTAGCTTAGCACGTAGCATCTTCTAAGCAGAGCTGCAGGTTTAGCCAGTTTTCTGGGGGAAACCCTGCAACGAGTTCTGATGAAGAGGAGGAATCCATCAGCTGCTGAAAACGGCTCCTAAACTTTAGCTCTATCCACATAGTTAGCATGAAGAAGGAAATCTCCAAACCTGATGGGTGCAGCAGAACTCTGGGCTGGAAAACATCCCCCATCATTGGTGTCTCCTCTGCTGCGTCCTGCCGCTCTTTGAGCTCCTGCTTCCCTCCAGTTTCTCCGCTGTGCCTCCAGCTGCTGGACTTCTTTCCAGACTTCATCACCTACAGCAGCTGCTGCTCTCTTTCAGATTCACCAACACTCCCGCTTCTGGCCTCACAGCAAAACAGGAACATAGAACCAGGAAGAATCGACGTCACCATAGATAACGTGGACGCTGCCGTACTATGACAAGCCGTTTTAACATAAATTCGGTTTTACCGCCCTTACATTCGAGATATCTCAAATTGTTTTATGACTAGACGTTTTAGCAATTTAAGATATCTCTAATTGTATTTTGACTAGTCAAAATACCTATTCCAGATATCTCTAATTACATTCTGACTAGTCGAAATGACATCAGATTTTCCATTGAGTTGTATGGAAATGTCAATTCAAGATATCTCGAATGAATTACTGACTATCTGAAATACCCATTTCAGATATCTACAATTAAATTATAACTAGTCAAAATTACAATTCAAGATATCTTAAATTTAGTTTTGACTAGTCATAATTCCAATTAAAGATATCTCAAATGCCATTATAATTCAAGATATCTTAAATGTATTTTTGGATAGGCAAAATGTAGTTTTGACTAGTAAAAACTATATTTAAGATATCTTGAATTGTAATTTTGACTAGTCAAAATTGCTTTTAAGATATCTTGAATTGTAATTTTGACTAGTCAAAATTCCTTTTAAGATATCTCTAAATGAATTAGAGATATCTTGAATTATTCAGCTTTTCCATTTAAGATATCTTAAATTGACATTCTGACTAGTCAAAATGACGTTACTGATATCTTGAATTACGAAACGGCTTGCCATATGTCATCACACAGGAACCGAGGCGTGCGCTTTTGTTTTCAGAGAAGCTAAAGGAGGGTGCTGTAGTGCCTTGTGCCGTCTAGCATGTCAAAATCAAGAGCTAGCTGGCTTTACCATAATTTCCGAAGAGGCAGATAGCTTTACCACAGTATAAAAACTGCATATGGTTATTAACTGAACTGGCCCGGGCTTAGGAATATTCCTTATTTCCAGCTTGGACATGAGTCGATAGTATTCAATTCAATTCAATTTTATTTATATAGCGCCAAATCATGAAACATGTCATCTCAAGGCACTTTACAAAGTCAAGTTCAATCATATTATACAGATTGGGTCAGATTATACAGATTGGTCAAAAATGTCCTATATAAGGAAACCAGTTGATTGCATCAAAGTCCCGACAAGCAGCATTCACTCCTGGAGAACTGTAGAGCCACAGGGAGAGTCGTCTGCATTGTACATGGTACAGTGATAGTAGCACTTTCAGCTAGCCGTTTTTCAGTACATTGTGTGTGTCGGCAGCAAGTAAATCCGAAATTCTTTGCAAATTTCTTAAGCATTCTTCAAGTATACTACTTTAGCCCTCTCTGCATATCCCATTCTGAAAAAGCTCTTTCTATATTGTGGCATTTTCTTACAATTATGTCAAAAACAGCCAGCGCCATTGAATGTTCAGGCAGCTTTGGGCAGTTTACAGCCAATAAGGGGCTTACACGCAATGTCTTATTTCAGATATCTTAAATTGTAATTTTGACTAGTCATAATTACGTTCGAGATATCTTAAATTACAATTACGGATGTGTGACGCTTTCAATGACGAATCCGGTGACGTAATTTGAGATTTCTTGAAAGGCATTTTGACTAGTCAAAATGTAATTGAAGATATCTTGAATTATTATTCTTCCTAGTCAGAATGTAAATAAAGATATCTTAAATTACCATTCCGGATAGTCAAAATGTAGTTTTGTCTAGTCAAAATGCAATTTAAGATATCTGGAATGTAATTACAGATAGTCAGACGAAACCGAATTTATGTTAAAACGGCTAGCCGTCCGCTAGGTTGCCGTACCCATAGACACGTCATTGGGCGGGTTCTGCCTATGCTGCTATGCGTCAGAGCGTCCGCCATCTTAATTGTGGCAAATCTGCAGTTAGTCAGTCACTTAAACAGTATTAGAGGGACTTTAATCTCTGAATATACTTTGTATTCGTAGAATTTTTGTTTTTGTAATATTACAAGTTTATTTTCGTATCGCTTTAGCTTCATTCTCCTGAATTTATTCTCCTAAAGAATAAAAATATTTAACATAATCTAACCTGGCCCTATTACTCCAGGAGTGAAATAATTCTGCAAACTGTGACTATTCTGGAAATGTTCCCTCTTAATTCTCATAATATGACGTTTTTCTCATAACATTATCACTTTTGTGTTTTATTATTTTTTTTACTTTATTGACCTAGGACTTTTTTTCCCTCTTATTATTAATTTTACCTCTTTAATACTCCCCCAAAAAGTCTGTTCCTAAAGGTTCACATGTGACACGGTTTTATGAAGTAATGAGATCTAACAAATTGATCCTTATATTCATAACACATACACAGACACACACACACACATATACACACACACATATATATATATATATATATATATATATATATATATATATATATATATATTTAGCTTGCGTTACCACTCTGCAGCTTTATGCAACATGGTGCAGCCTTAGATTATAGAAGGCAGATACAAGTAGTGAAATCAGCCAGAATACATTTCCATGCAGCACAGGAATGAGGCATCTTTTCTGATTCACGCTCACAATAACAGAACTCAACTTTTTTCTGCCACATACAATATGGCGGTGACGTTGACGTGCGAACCTGCGCCCTATGCCGCGTCTACATATATATGTCTGTGGCCGTACCTACAGGGCGGCCATCTTGGGTCAGACCACAGATCAGACAGCTGCTATCAGAATGAATAGGAGGCAGCTCAGATTTAATTTTAATCAAATGTTCACAGTGATCGTGCCGATTCCGACAGATTACACATATTTATTCAGTACCAAAGCAATTTAAACTGAAGTCAAACTGGATGATATAAATACTCACAGTTATATAATTTGCAGAAACCCTGGGCCTTTCTGCATGGAGTTTGCATGTTCTCTCTGTGCATGCGTGGGTTCTCTCCGGGTACTCCAGCTTCATCCCACAGTCCAAAAACATGACTGTTAGGTTAATTGGCTTCTCAAAATTGTCCTTATGTGTGAGTGTGCGCGTGAATGGTTGTTTGTCCTGTTTGTCTCTGTGTTGCCCTGCGACAGACTGGCAACCAGTCCAGGGTGTAATCTGCTTCTCGCCCAGTGAATGCTGGAGATAGGCACCAGCAACCCCACGACCCCATGAGGGATTAAGCGGGTCAGATGGATGGATGGATATTAATATAATAAACACACATAAATGATACACACATCTCTCTCTATATATATATTTGATGAATATTTATTTTCATAGACTACTCATTGCATTCCCCTTTATCATCAATCGGATCCAACAGGGTAGCTTCCTACTTCATGTGTAAATACATTTACAAATGACACTTTAAACTGTACAAAAAAACTGATACTCATTAATGACCATCTGACACTTTTTAAGAGTATGTGATGACAACATGCTAAATTTAGCTAACCTGCTCAAAGAAGTTCAACAAACCTTCCGAAACTCAACATCACAACTGAACCAGAGTCTCTGAACACAGTCAAACATCTCCAAGCAGGTCAAAGCAGTTAGCATGTTCTGCTCCACATACTAGCACCAACATGTTGTGAAAGCTCCTCAGCAAACAGACCAACCACCAAAGCTGAGCTAGAAGAACCTTGGATCTGAATGACCTCTTTTAGTGTTTTCAATGCAACAAACTGAGATCTGAACCAATCTGACTGAGCCAATCCAGAAGCTGGAGAACCAAAGCAGCAGCTTCAGGTCTCCTCACATCTAAACCTTCTTCAGAAGTTTCAGAACTCCACATTCAGTCACATTAATACAGTTACAGGTTTAAAGTCACCGCTTGAGCTCAAAGTGCACTTACCCAAATTGTTGCTCCATGTGCTTCCTCCATTCAAACCAGGTCAGGTCACAGGTCAGACTGTCAAACAGGAAGTGAAGGTTTCCACTTCCTTTTATAGGGCGGGGCAAGGCAGGCTCCAGTACCAGTACTGGATTTCTGGGTAACTGAGGCCAGAACCCATCTCTACAGCCTGTCTGTCATCTGATCCATGAAGAAACTGAAGTTACTTTCTGCAACAACTACCCCGTCCACTAGAGGGAGCACTGATACTTCCACAAGCTCTGCTTCAAAGTTAAACAGGAAATAACGGCATTCACTGGTTTTATCAGACTGTCAAATGTGTAAAACAACAAAATAAAGCTATATAAACCTTGGTTTATTTGTTGCCTATTGGTTTAAGAAACAACAGCCAGAAAGCCTAAGCAGCCAGATAAAAGTCCACCTTATCACAATGCAAAACCAAAAAGGTAACAATGGTAAAAGTTAGAGCCATTCCCAAGAAATGATCACAAACAAAAACGTTGAAAGTATCTGCAAAGATTTCCTCACAGAGTTGATTGCATTTAACAAAATTAAACAGCAAACTGATCTAATTCAAAATCAGGCCCCAGCGTACAATAAGGTTAAGAATGATTTCTAACACGATTTATTCTGTTTTAACCCTCTCTTATTGTTTTGGAAAATAGGAAATGATGACAGTAAAAATGACAGTTTTAACTGTTATTTTAACAGTTAAAATTTTAACAGTTTAAATTATGATTAGGGTCAATCATCTGCCAGACCTGCCTCAATCTTGCCAGTGAAACCTTCAAACTATAATTCATTCTTTATAGTTAAGGTCAGTTCTCTGCCAAACATGCCCAGTGACTCTTTACTGTTCCAGATCACGACTGTTGATCCTTTGGTAAATGCGAAAACAGAGAAGTGGATCTCAGTTATCAGATTTGAGCGCGGGCGTTGGGCGATCAAGCCATGAGGAACGAAATCAGACTAAAGGTTAAAGCTACTGAATTGTGAGACTTTTACAGACCACCAGGGGACAGCCTCTCACAGCAGGGGAAAGACTGTATAAAGACTTGCTACCCACAGAAATACGCCCTCTTTCACACGCTGTTCCTCAATAGCAGCACTGGAGGGAATACCCGCACTGGAAAGACCTACAAATATGCAGAGTCGGCCAAGCTGAGTACGTCCCTGCCCTTTTCCAACATTGGAACTTGAACAGACGACTACCATATAACAGTGACGTGCGGTGGGGTTCATAGCTGGTGAGGCACTGACGTCATCAGAGTCAGATTTACAAATATATACACTTTACAAAGTAGACTCATTGCAAAATGCTGAAGGAGACTGATTGAGCCAAATCAAATTACCAATATACATGGAAAAAATATTGATTCTTTGATGAAAAAAAAAACTAAATTATTTGTATTATTTATGAGTTATGATGGATTTCTGCCTTTGTAACACATTCAAAAACTATAACACACATTACGCCCATTTCATTACAACAACAAAACATGAATAATTATCACTGTCTTACCTCTTCTAAAAAATGAAGTTAACGCAGCGCTTTTTGTGCACAAAAATATCGGTCACTTTCCGGTAAAAAAATATTTTTTTATCTTCTTCAGTTTTAAAAGTCTCTCAGTCTCAATGGAGCACACTGCCAGGGAGCAAATCCTTCCTTGATCAGTCCTGTTCTAGCTGTATGTTTAGAGTCTTTTTAGTGGTTTACTTGTTTAGCATAACTCGCTAATAATACATCCATAACCACTGAGCTATATTATACACTGGAGTACCAATCGCCCGCTGTTAGAACGAGTCGCTTTGAAGCCACCAGCCGCCATATTGGTACTCCCTTTTTCCTCCCAGTAACTAGGAAATATGTGCGCTACAGCATTGAATAACGAGGATTTTCTCATGTTCAGGGGGGGGGGCTTAAAACTTTTAAAATGTCAACTGCCATATACTTTTATGCTATGTTCTAAAACTATCAAGTAATGAGAAAGTCATGTGCTGAAATATTTTGCATTTTATTTATTTAAATATATATATATATATATATATATATATATATATATATATATATATATATATATATATATATATATAATATTTATAAATATATAAATAACAATATACAAAAACATATATTGACATATATGTATACATATATATACACATATATTCATATACACATACTTATATATACATATATTTTATATGAATAACATGTAAAATATTTCAGCACCTAATTTCCTAGCAGTTGATAGTGTTAGTACATCCACTGACTGCAGAATTACCTGTGAAACGTTTTCACACAGCCAGAAAACTGCTTGTTGTTGCAACCAAATCCTGTGGGATTCTGTGAGAGTAGAGAATAGCAAGATGGCGGCCAGTGACTTCAGTTTTTCGGCAAAATCAGCACTCCAGTGTATTATATAGCTTAGTGTCCATAACTTGCTGTGAAGTTATGGGATCAGGAGCGGTGCCCCTGCCTAGAGGCCAAGGAACTGCCGGCCTCACCTACAACCAGTTCTTTGCTGTTTATGATCGCCCAACAGCACGAAAACATGTTACCTGCACACAGTTTGATGACCAAAACACAATTGATAATCCACATACATTAAATTGTGGAATATCAGTTCATAACTGTTTGAACAATTGAATGTATGATCTAGAGACAGAAAGATGCATCACAGAATGGAAGCCAGCGCAGTTAACATGAGATTGCGCAATCCCAGGGGAGGCCAAGCTCGCTGCGGCCTCACCGGCTTCGCTATCAAGCGCCACCAAGGATTTACATGGAAAATAGCAAAAAGTCTGTGATTTTAAAAACAATATGATCAAAATGAGGATATTAGATAAAAAAATAACTTATTACGAATGACTGAGTGAATCACAATTTATATTATCATTATATATTTTATTTTTTCCCATGATGCCTCCCCTGACTGCACGTCACTGCCATATAACAGACCATATAACTTAGACGTAGACAACTTTTTCATTTTGTATGCACAAAGTGCGTACAGAATGAAATTTCGTTTGCATACAGCTTGAAAAAAATCACAGTAAATTGCAGTAACAGGCCATCTTTCTAAGATGAGTAGAACAAAAGCTGACCGGGGAGCGAGCCACACTTCTGCTGTGCAGAGATCCACATGCTGCAGCCCCCACTACTGAGCTTCCTATGACCTGAGACCCGCATGATGGAGTGGGAGCCGCCTCCTCACAGCCAACAACAGTCAATCCCGTATGGTTGTGGTGGAAATCCTACATATATGAAAAATCCGTTATGTAATTCTTTTAAGGTATTAAAGTATTCAGCTATTGATATAAATACATGCATTACACATACTTTATACTCTTACCTGAATTTGTAATCCAGTTTTCTCTGTCCAGTTGCCAGGATTTAGTGACTGGGAAGGTTTTCTAAAAGACAGTTTCAATAAAGATAATAGTCATTAAAATTGTCAATATGGCTCTTTTCGTGGACATGTGTCACTGGTTCCAATTCAGGACAGATCATTCATGCAGTCACACTCCACACATCATTTCAACAGGCTTTTAATGGTGCCAGTTTTTTACTCTGTTGTATGAAATGCTAACAGGTCATCACGCCAAATCTGGACAGGGTACACCCTATCCAGGGTGTACACCGCCTCTCGCCCGGTGAACTCTGGAGATAGGCAACATCAACCCCCGTGACCCCATGAGGGATTAAGCGGGTCAGAAAATGGATGGATGGATTTTATACATAAAACTACAATTAAACTTATGTTGCCCCATAAAGGTGTTATTGGTAAACATTTGCTTATTCAAAATTAAGGAAACATGACAGTTTTTACACAAAAAATGCCTTTTTATTTACATTTCCATAACATTTATCAGACGGAAGAGTCTGGATCATTCAATGTGCTTGTGGTGTCACTGTGGGTTCTTATGGGTTAAAAAATTTAATAAATTATGTTATGATGAAGAAAATACAACCTGAGGTATAGAGAACCTGAAGTCAAGAAATGTACATAATGTACGTAACAGAGAGATGTTTTCCCCTTGGTGAAAACCCAATTGATGCACTGAGAGTTTACAAAAATATTTCATAACGTTACATAAAAATAAATCTGAACAGTTACTTTATGTTATGCACTAAATAGTTAAGAACCCTCAGGTGTTTATGCTAACCATTGGTCACAGTAAACTTTGAAGTCATCTAACTTGAGGTTTTGACAACCCAAACCGACTTGTAACATTCTGTAATTTGCATCTGTCATGATTTGTCTTCATGAACCCGGACAGAGCACACAACACTGAGCTGGTCCAGTCCAAATCAGGTTAACCCGGAAACAGAACACACAAGGGGAACCAAAGAACCTAGCAAACTCAGGGGAACGACAGGACCTAGAAAACAAGGTGAACCAAGGAACCTAGAAAATAGTACTGGTAAACCAAAGAACCTAGAGAACGCTGGGGGCTAGGAAAGCGTATGGGAACGCTCGGGACCAAAAGGCGTACAACAACGCCAGGGGGAAGGACAGGAGTACGACAACGCCAGGGGGAAGGACAGGCATACGACAACGCCAGGGGGAAGGACAGGGGTACGGAAACGCTAGGGCTCAACAGACGTACGGAAACGCTGGCGCACAACTAGCGTACCGAAACACCAGGGGGGAAACAGCTATACGGGAACGCCAAAGGGAAACGGCGGGGTGGGAGGGAAACGACGGGGCATAAGGAAACGGGAACATCTAAAACACCAGGGAACAGAGGGTGTCCTAACACGCCGGGAAACAGTAAATCTAAAACGCCAGGGAAATTGAGGAACTAGGAGGACTCAGGAGAACTAGAACAGGGGCACTTAGGGGAAGCCAGAACAAGACAGAAACTCTGAAGGTCTAAACCAGACAAAAATAAGGAACACGTGAACCAGATAAAACTAAAGACCGTGAAACAGCTCAAAACTAGGGAGTGTAGGAACCTTATGAGCACCGGGACCTAATGAGCGTCGGGACGTATAGCAACGCAGGGGAAACAGGGAACATCTAAAACGCCAGGGAAACAGAGGAACTTGGACAACACAGAAACTAAGGAGCACTAGGACAACACAGAAACTAGGGGAGGCTAGGATAATTGGGAATGCTGGAGAACTAGACAGCGTATGGGAACGAAGGACACTAGGAAACGCAGGACACTAGGGAACACTGGAAAACTCGACAGGGCATGGGAATGCTGGAGAACTTGAGAGTTTATGGGAAACCATCGCCCATTTGGTTCTTCTTCCCATTGTTTCTGCCAAACTTCCTTCAATTTCTGTTTGATGATACTTTTAATTTGTAATCTACTAAAATATATTTATATATCAATTTTGCCATGGTTTGTAGCTTCCTTTGCCTTTTTGTCAGCCATTTCATTCCATGTGTATACCAGTATGTGCTGGAATCCATAAAAACACCACTACCAGCCCCATTCTTTCTATATAATGTTTAATCTATCTCCATAAGAATATGTGGTCTACCCTCTGAATTACTGATATGCACACTTTGTAATGATGAACTACAATCTGAACAAATAACTTTTTCAAGTGGTCCGATTTCCTCTATCCATTGCACTGCCAAAAGTATTGCCAGCATTTCTTCTGGCTTAGAACTGAAACCCCCTCCTACATTCTTCTTTATTTTGGGTTAAAGCTCAGACTAGCTGTGGTTCGAAAGACCTCTGAATCTAATGAGTATTACCCTGTTTAGGATTCCTGTGAGACCTTTTCAGCTAGATTAGTAGGAAACGACCAATCTACTAACCACCTCCGTCCTAGGGCCACACCCTTCTTCAGTGGACAGGTCAGGCAACCTAGTAGCCTTAGGCCACCTGTTTCCCGACCACCGCTCTACTTAACGGTGGCTCCTACTCTTGTACAACGGCACTTGTTGCACGATCGGTATATTACTTCTAGAAACTCAAAAGTCCCCAAGGGTGTTGTTTTAAAGTGTGGGCTACAGACAACCTTTTAAGACCTCCTAACAATTCTAGAACCATACACCATGTCTGTTTTACAATCATAAAAGAACTTAGAAAAATGTTGACTCAATAATTGAAATTTTATATGCTTCTTTAATTAGTATGCTTTAGCAGGGGATTAGCAACAGCATTAAGCAATCTGACAAATTACTAATTAAAATCTAATCAACTTCCTATCTCTTATCTAAGGCTGTTTACAAATGCGTTCAGGAGAGGATTTTAAATTTGGAGGAGCAAACTGACCCGAACCACAGATGGAATCCCAAAGTGTCTTTGATTTCTGGGTAAAGTAGTTGTTCAGCCGAACAACTTCCCTTCTCTTGATGGCAACCCCGATGTCCTGTTAATGCCCAGTTCACAAAGACGCACGCCTTGAGCCCCTGCTTTGAAGTCTGCGTCTGAGGTCCGTCTCTTCTGCTCGACAAGTTGGTTCAGCTTCAGAACTGACATCTTACGGGTGCAACTCACATCTTTGGAACATCTAGGCTCTTCTCATCAACCAGGTCAAACCACAGCAGTTCTTGTTGAGAGGATTGGCAGAACTGTTTGCCCAGAATTGTGAAAGAACGCAGAAAAATGGATAACGGCTCAATCTCGGTGGTTCTCAGAGACAGGTGTTCTTCCCCTCGGCCCGTTCCTTCTTTTCCTGTCTTGGGTCTTTTGTTCTTCTGCTCCGTGCTGCGTGTCTTCTTGGGATGAGATCTGAGCAACGAGCTCACAAATTCCCTTTCTTTTATGTGTTGAGAAAGCAGTTGGGAGGTTGCAAAAACTCTGAAACATCCCCCTTTACTGAACAACAGCAAAAACTCCCATATCTCATCGCCTTCACCCCAGCAGCAGTTCATTGATTCTCCTTCCAAGTGCTACTTCCTCTTTCCACAAACCAATTTTCTCCTTAGCCTGTCTGACACTTGTACTGCACTAAAATAATCATTATTTCACTCATTTAATACATGAATGCTTGATGTTTTTAAGAAAGAAAAACAGTCAAAACGTACAATTCAATAAAGAGAAAACAATCAGTTTAAACACACAATGCGGTACCGCGCGCGAGCTATTTTTAGAAACACAACGTCACAATGACGTCACATCACGTGGTACGCAGTGGGGCAAACTCCTAAACCCCGCCGCTGCTTTGCTTTAAAAGAGACATGCGTTAGCCTAGGTTTTACTCGGTAAACGACTGCTTTTTCCAAATCTAAGACCATGGTTTTTAAACATTGTTGCTATGGAACGGGCAACAGCGACTCGAGGTACGCTGATCGGCCGCATATGAAGGATGTTTTCTTCAAGACTGCCAAGGAGAAATGTGTGTGCTTGGAACACCGGGGCGGTCGGCCTACACAACAGTTCAACCCGGAAAAAGTTACCAAATTCAAGTACATATGTAGCAAGCATTTTGTCGGAGGAAAGGGCCCAACCGAAGAACATCCTGACCCAATTCCAGCGACATCAAGTCAAGGTAAGAGTATTTTGGTGGCCGACATGTTAATAAAGTAGCGCCTGCTACCATGATAGCCTGCTACCAGGATAGCTTACTCAAAAACATTTCAAATGAGACAAACATTAAACATATACCCATTCCTGGACGGTGATTGCAAACAACAACAAAAAAAAAAACGGCCGACGCTGCCATGACCGCCGCGCAGGAAAAAAAAACAAAGCTTACCGTTCATCATCTCGGCCAGTTTTCCAGTCTTTTTAAGCCCTCGAACCTCAAGCCATCGTTTGAGCTGAAGGTTGGTGTGTTCTTCGACAGTTCGGCCAGTAATCCGTGCGCCTGGGACATCGTCTTGGGAAAGTTTAACGGCTGTAAAGTCGGTCAGATCGCTTGTTCTGTTGCGCCTGTAATAGCTGGGTTATCCGTGCTTTCTCTCCTGTATGCCCTACCTAAGCGGCAAAAGGGGCGTTGCTCTTGAGACGGTGACGTCACGTGCACGGTACCGCATTACAGAGCACTTATGTTATCTTTTTACATAATACAATTAATGTCCAAATTATCTCTTAATTTGTGAGTAACAGGGAATATGGTCAAGCTCACCACACCACCAATTTTAGAGGTATTTTGACAACTGATAGCCCACTACTAACCATTTTACCCTTAGAAACACAAAAGTCTGGAATTATAAATGATACTCCATCTTGTCATCTGAATCTTTTGATGCATCTGTGTAAATTTGAGTAGAACTATGATAACTTTTAATATAACTCTGCATACTTTGAGCCTCTAAAATACACTCCTGTTATGGAAATATACAATCATTTCTGTGATGAAGCTGTATTTTTAAACCATAAAGAGTTACCTTATCTGGGAGTCTACAGAGGGGGAAGATTGTAGCAATTAAATTCTTTTAAGCTATGGTTGGACGCCAGGTACAGTCCTAGTCACATAGCAGCTATTGCCAAAGAATGTTAAGCTTTTCAAAACAGACCACCAAGAGGAGATCCAATCGTCCATGTCCTACCTGCAGTTTTCTCTTCTTCTTCATGTGTTTTATGGCGGTTGGCAAACAACTTTTGGTGCATTACCGCCACCAACTTAAATGGAGTGTGGATCAGGATTGAAATATTATAATATCCTACTACTACTACTACTACTACTACTACAAAAAAAACTAAATCCTCTTTATCAAATTAGTCTTTTTAAGATGTCTCAATAATAAAGAATAACCCTCTGATTTAGAGTGTGTGTATAAAAGGTATTTTATGTTTAATTTTAATTTATTGGTCTATTTACCAATTAATTTCTCTCAATTACATATTTACTGCAAAATAATATAAAGTGCACTACTATTTCTACTTGAAAACAAAAATCAGACTTTCCTGTAGCATGTTTCCCTATCTTAAATAACGTGCTATTTAAGCCTGAGTGGCCAAAGCGTAACCGTGATATTACTATTTCCACCTTTCTATTCCTTGCCCTTTTTCTCATAAAGCCTACTTTTATTTGAATATTATAAAACCATCTTCCAGTTCTTTCTTCTTCCCACTGTTTCTGCCATCTTGCTCTAACCCTTTTCTTAATTACTGATTTTATTTCACCTTTACTAAATGGAACTATTATATCAAATAGACTACGTTTACTTGCTTGTTTGGCATATTTATCTGCCATCTCATTCCCTTTTATTCCTATATGAGAAGGAATCCATATAAAAGAAACTATTAGTACCATTGCTTGAATTCTAAATAATAATTGCTGAATTTGTACTAATCGATCAGGTCTGCTGTCTGAATGGTTGTGTTTAAATTAATATAACGCTGAACTAGAATCAGAGCAAACTAAACTTCTTAATGGATAGATTTCTTCAATATATTCTAAGGCCAACATGATCCCAAATATTTCTCCTGTGTAAACTGAAATTTTATCAGATTCTTTTACCTGATTTGAAATTAAATCATGGAACTATAAACAAAACACCATTCCTATTATTTGGATCTACATCCGTAAAAAAATTTAAATATCCATAATATTTTTTTATCTAAATATTGCTGAACCATACTAAAATCGGAAATATCCTCCTTGTTTTTCCGTTTAACATCAAAGTATGATCCGAATCAATATCAGGCAGCATAGATGGATGAATTAATTATCTAATAACTGTTTTACTAACATTTATTTGAGATTCAATACTTTTTATAGCATCATTTTCCCAATATGAACTTTTCAAATAAGCCTTTCATCCAACCATATACCCAAATATTTTAATTGTTTTACCCTTTTCAAGTCATGTCTATAAATTTGTAACTTTATACCTTCAAAAAAATTATTTGTAAAAAAAACAAAACCTCTGTTTTATCTACAGAAATCTTGAATCCCCAACTAAAGGACCAATCTTCTATTTTATTGATGGCTTCTTGAACTTTTTAAATAATAAAAGTTACATTTTTACCCCTCTACAAAATTACTCCATCAGCAAATAAAGAAACACCAACTTAATTTTTCTTATTTTCAAACATATCATTAATCATAACACCAAAAAATAATGGACCAACTATGCTTCCTTGGGGAATACTATTTTCAACATAAATATTTCCTGAAAATTGTTTTCCTCTTCTTACTTGTATAGATTATGCAGAAAATCCTTTATCCAGTTGAACATTGAACCATCTTCCCATCTTTAATTTTATCAAAAATCCTTCCTTCCACATCATATCATAAGCTTTTTCAATGTCAAAGAAGAAAGCTACCACATTCTCTTTATCAACTTGTGCCTTTCTAATTTCATGTTCCAAATACAGAACAGGATCCATGGAATTTCTACCTTTCCTGAATCCACTTTTTTGGATAAATACTTTATCTATTCTACAAAATAAGTCATTTGTTCATTTATCATTCTTTCCATTAGGTTGCATAGGTGAGATGTCAATGCTATTGGTCTATAACTCCCTGGATTTGATCTTTCTTTACCTGGTTCTAAAATAGGAACAATAGTTGCCTCCTTACAAGCTTTAGATAAATGAGCTTCATCCCAAATCTTGTTGTAAAAATCCAATAAAACCCTTTTAGACGACTTACTTAACTGATTTATCATAGTGTATGAAATATAATCTTTACCTGCAGAATAAAAATGAAAAATGAACATTAAATTCTTTAACATTTGAAACACTTTATTTCAAGATTTAATCACAAAGTCATAATCTTTTGTCTACCAGGGCAATATTTTCTTCTTCCCGCTTCCTTTTTTTCCTTTGGACAGACTGTCGAGATGCATTTAAGATGGCTTCACAAACCGAAACATTTATATTATCAACATCCAAATTACTATCAATCTTTTGCATTTCTTCATAATTAATTCTCTTATATTTTTTCCCAATCAGCATTTTTAAAAATCCATCTTTCTATACCTTCCATATAATTTTGTCTAACCTCAAAATCCAGTTTTATTAGTATTGGATAATAATTACTTCCTATGGTTGAATCTTTTAAAACTTTCCAATTACTCATTCTTGCAATATCCTTAGATACTAATATAAGATCTATTGCTGATCCCTTCCTAATATTAATTCTGATACCACTTCCATCATTAATACAAACCAAGTTATTTATATCCATTATTTCTTCTAACCCTTCTCCATCAGAATCATTACTACTATCCCAAAGTGTACTGTGAGGATTAAAGTCTTCACAACAAATGACCTTTCCATTTATATTTTCAATCAATTCACCCATTTCCTCTAAACAAAGTTTTTTACTTATTATAAAATTAAATAATAATTTTAATTATAAAAATTAAACATTTTAATATTTTCATTTTTATTCCAACTTTCTACAGCTATCCATTCTAATTTTTTCCCTTTTCCAAGAAATCTATTTTGAACTCTTTGTCTTGACAGGCTTCTGCCTTGTATGGATTCTCATGTGTCTGATTAGGGTTCCTCTTTCCCTAAATGTTTTTCCACATAGATCACAACAGAAAGGCTTCTGTCCTGTATGGATTTTCATGTGTCTGTTTAAATGTGATTTTTGGTTATATCGTTTTCCACATTGATCACAACAGAAAGGCTTCTGTCCTGTGTGGATTATCATGTGTGTGTTTAAAGTTGATTTACAGCTAAAACTTTGTCCACATAGATCACAACAGAAAGGCTTCTGTCCTGTATGGATTCTCACGTGTGTGTTTAATTGTGATTTTTGGTTAAATCCTTTTCCACATTGATAACAATAGAAAGGCTTCTGTCCTGTGTGGATTCTCATGTGTTTGTTTAAATGTGATTTTCTGCTAAAACTTCGTCCACATAGATCACAACTGAAAGGCTTCTGTCCTGTATGGATACTCATGTGTCTGTTTAAAACTGATGTTTGGCTAAATTCTTTTCCACATAGATCACAACAGAAAGGCTTCTGTCCTGTATGGATTCTCATGTGCGTGTTTAAAGCATGTTTGTGGCGAAAGCTTTGTCCACATAGATCACAACAGAAAGGCTTCTGTCCTGTGTGGATTCTCATGTGTCTGCTTAAACTTGCTTTATTGCTAAATCTTTGTCCACACAGATCACAAAAGAAAGGCCTGTGTCCTGTGTGGATTGTCATGTGTGTGTTTAAATTAGATTTTCGGCTAAATTTCTGTCCACATAAATCACAACAGAAAGGCTTCTGTCCTGTATGGATTCTCATGTGTGTGCTTAAATATGCTTTATCGCTAAATCTTTGTCCACACAGATCACAACAGAAAGGCTTCTGTCCTGTGTGGATTGTCATGTGTGTGTTTAAATGAGATTTTCGGCTAAATCCCTTTCCGCATATATCACAACAGAAAGGCTTCTCTCCTGTGTGGATTCTCATGTGTGTGCTTAAAGTGTATTTCCTACTAAATGTTTTTCCACAATCTTCACAGCTAAGCTTCATTCCTGTCTGGACTTTCCTTTGTGACTCCACTGTTTTCTGCTCTGTAGAACATTTCTGATATCCAGAGTCTGACAAGTGTTTATGCTCAGAGAGAGGGTTCTCTACATCATTGTCCTTTTGATTCTTCTCAGCGCCTTCAGTCTTTAAAGAAATGGAAGCATCTCCATGCATCCTGGTGGATTCTTCTCCATCATTCTCTTCTGGAAGCTCTCTTCCTTTAACCTGGTCTGGATAAAGCTGTGAGAGCAGCAGAGACTGTTCATCATCCAGACTCTTTATGGGAGGAGCAGCGACTGGAAACCTGATGCCATTAATCAGTTCCTCCCCATTGAGCTGCTCTCCTGGCAGACTGATGTAGACTCCCTTCTGTTCCTCCTTTATGTGGGGGGGCTTTGGGTCAAGCAGGTCGCCAGGAGGTCTGTGGTCTAAAGAAGCTTCTTCTTTAACAATCAGCTTCTGCTGAACATCTGCAGGAAACACTGAAACACATAATCCATATTAGAAAGTATTTCGATCTGAACTTGAACTGACAAATTTCAATAAAGCCATGTTTAAGTAATAAAGTTAGATTTAATTATTTGATTTAACTACTACTTTTACTTATTGTTTATTTAGCATTGTTTTTCTTATGCCTTGTTTGTTTACAGTTCCTTTCAAAAGTAATCAGGCCCTTAGCATTTTTCATTTTTGTTGCCTGACAAACTTTCAAGTAAAATACATTTCTGAATGACTGAGTTTGCACTATTTCATTCATAGAACATACAGAACAGTAAAACACAGAATACAACAGAAACCTCAGCATACATGACTATTACAACATCCCCCAAAATGTCAGTTCTTGGTAGAGCTTGTAAATGACCCAGACTATTTGTTCTAACTGATATTTGTTAGATATACTTTCACTCATATATTGTCTTTTGTTTTTATGCCTAATGTTCCTGATTCTTCCGTTTTTAAGTAATAAATTCTACATTAATAGTGAATTACGGCAAAAGGTTCACGGGGCTTTTATTTTGAAGGCATGTTTTTCTATTTCCGGTTCCGGTAAAACGGAAAGAAGCGCTACATTCCAACGGCTGTACCTAACGGTACGTACCTAACGGCCGTACCTAACGGCTTCTTAAAGGACATTACGGGTTCCCATCCACATTTTTTATGGCATCTAGCTGGAAGGCGAACAGGTATAATTTGCTTTGTTGTGTAGTTTTATGTTTATAATGACTAAGTTTATTAGAGTTTATATATCTAAAAGAAGTTTGAATAAGCTAATGCTAGCTAATGGCATTTATCCTATATGGTTTGTTATGTAAATATGAAACATGGTCATATGTTAATTGGAGTAATTTTGTTTTATTTATCTACAGCTCTTACGGTGTGTCTATGGTGTCTGTTTCTGTCTGTTAATAAATGGGTTGGAATACCCCACCATAGTCCATCAGTCCTCATCAATGAGTGCATCGTCTGAATAAAGTCTGGCTAGACTGCTACAGAGATGCCTTTTTTAACTGAAAGTGCAGATGACACGATATTGACCTTTTCTGCCATGTTGTGTAAACCAAAAGTTTATCCAATATGATATATTTTATATTTATAAGTGTGCCCTCATAATATTCTAACAAAAAAAAAAAAAAAACACGGTCATTCATGCAAATTAGAGAGGTCTGTAGTCCTGCTTAGCGACTGAGGAAGGAGATAGAAGTGACATAAGCATGAAAACGACTTCCTGTTTTTTTTCTCTCCCAGTCTCCTGTCTAGCAATGTGGCAATAAGAATTGATGTCTCAATGCCAGATAGAGCTCTTTAACAATCAGCTTCTGCTGAACATCTGCAGAAAACATTGAAACACATTATGTATATTACAAAGTATTTTGATCTCAACCTGAATCGAGACAAATTTTAATAAAGATATATTTAGAAAATTTTGTTAGATTTAATTATTTGATTCAACTACTACTTTACTTATTGTTTATTTTGTTTACAGTTCCTTGCAAAAGTAATCACCCCCTTGGCATTATTCATGTTTTGTTGCTGCATAAACTGTCAAGTAAAATACATTGCTGAATGACTGAGTTTGCACCATTTCATTCATAGAACATGCTGAACAGTAAAACACAGAATAAAACAGAAACCTCAGCAGACATGACTATTACAACATCCCCCAAAAAGTCAGTTCTTGGTAGAGCTGCCTTTTTTTAACTCAAAGTGCGGATGACAAGATATTGACCTTTTCTGCCATGTTTTGGAATCCAAAAATTTATTCCATGATATATTTCATAGTGTGCCTTCATGATATTTTAATTAAAAACAAAAAAAAAAACCACGGTCGTTCATGCAAATTAGAGAGGTTTGTAGTGCTGCTTAGTGACTGAGGAAGGAGATGGAAGTGACATAAGCTTGAAAACGACTTCCTGGGTTGTTGACCACAGGAAGAGAAGCTTCATAGCTGACAGTTCCTAAAGTTTTCAGAGTTTTGTCGGTTGTATGTTACAGCTATACCGTCATGTAGTAATGCAGGTTTTTGTCTAAACACTCACAAGGACAATGTTAGTGTATTAAAGTTCCTTGAGGATTCTGAACGATGGTCAAAGTAGGTGAAGCAGGTCAGACGAACTCATGAGAAGCGTTCGCTCTGTGCTCTGACCATTTTGAGTTGGACGGTTTTGATTTTGTTCCCATCTTAAGAGTCACTAGGTGGTTCAGTACAACACAACTGTGAGCTGCTGCCTATGGCGGTACCCAGTCTGAGCCAGGACCAATCAGTAATCAGAAGGACCACAGACTGAATGTTAAAACTGGTCTAGACTTCCAGCTTTACACCCCAACCCAGCCCTGGAGCTGGTGTAGTTTCAAGGGGGAAACTTGTGCAAAAACTCTAGAACTTGTGCTATGCTCCTTTATTAAATGTGTATTTTTTGTTTACATTGACACGTGTATAACATTTGTTATCATTGGGTCATCTTTACCTTGTAAATGGAAGAAGAAAAATTGATATTGGCTTCAAAATTCAGCCCCATGTATCGGGTATTGGTTTGCCTGATGTCAAAATAATCTGTATCTGCCTTAAAAAACCTGTATGGGTCGATTTCTGATGTGTTATAAATGTAGGAGACAGATGTTTAACTTTCTGTACATCTTCAAGTGTCTTTCTGCTTTTCTGTTGCTTATCTAAAAACAGAAAATTGCTTTTGGATGTTTAAGACACAGTGTCTATCCATTTCTATGTGGATGATCTGATGGCCTGTATATAAAATATTGCTGCATCTCATGTCCTCAGGATAAGCTCAGTCACCCCCTCCACTATGTTTCAACAAAGTGAAGGTGATTTTGTCTGATCGGCTGCAAATGAATCCAGTCAGTTTTTGGCCTTTAGCTGCAACACAGGACACACAAACTAAATAAATCCTTACTGTTGATAGGAGCATCAGTTAATGGAAACCTGGTATCAGTCTCCTCCTTCATAACGAGCTGCTCTCCTTCCTGATGGACCCCGGGTTCCTCCTGTTCCTCCTTTATGTGGAGGAGCTCTGACTCCTGCTGCTCCCCCTCAGGACTCTGTTCTTCAGGAGCCTCTTCTTTAACATCTGCAGCCAACACTGAAACACATTACATGCATTATGAACAAGTGGATCTTTACAATGTCACAACAATGTGTAAAGATTCAATTTAGAGAAAGAGATTTGATCAGCAGTGTATGCTGCTGTTGTCGGCAGTTGAAAAACCTGGCTTCAAACAATTACTCGCCACTCTTGATCCGCGATATAAATTTCCGGGACGCAAGTTTTTCTCTAACAGCGCTCCCTAAATTGTGTAACAAGTGCAGAGAATCAGTGCAAAATGAGCTGAAATCTGTGTCCTTACACGCCACAACCTCGGACCTCAGCCCTGCGTCAGCCTCTCAATTATGAAACCTGAGAAGTAACTAGTGTACTATTCCCACCTAAATGAGCTATTTTATTTATTTATTTTGTATTTTGGTCATTTTACTGGTCACCTTAGTTTATTCTTTGTTAGTATTTAATAACATAACTCAGGTCTCAAGTTGTTTTTCTGTTATGGTTAAAAAAGTTGGTTAAATAAAGATTTAATTTAAATTCTGTGTTTGTGTTCTTTATTAAAATTAAATCATTTAGCAATATCATAAAATGTCCAGGCAGAGCTGCACATAAAGTATGGTTTTAAATATTTTCAATAATTATCTATCAATATGCATTTTATATCGATAAGCTTGTTTTCTTTATTGTCCAGCCCTAATCTATCTACATCTACCTTTCTATCAATATCTATGAATATTAATATATAGTTATCTATCTGTAACTATCTCTCTAGCTAGCTATATGAATCACTTTTACGTACAAAAGAAAAATCACTTGTTATAATTACAACCAGTGTTGTTTTTGGCAGCCATCTTAGTTTTAGTCTTCAGGGCGAAAATTATGGTTTTAGTCACATTTTAGCCATTACTAAACCAAATAGTTTCTGTCCAGTTTAGTCGACTAAAATTCAAAAAGGTTTTAGTCTAGTTTTAGTCGGTGCTGTGCTGCAATTCGTAAAGCAACAGTTAAAAATTTTGAATAATAACCAGATTCCTTACCAGACTGACAGCTGTTTTAGCATTTAAATAACTTAAACAAGTGATATAAATGAATAAATGAATGATGACGAAATAATTTATTTAATATGTTTTGTGACAGTTTGTATCCAGAAGTTTTATTAAAAGAGTGAATTACCTTAAGTATCGTTTATATATTTATTTTGTATTAATACTAGGGCTGGGCAACGATTACAATTTTTAATCGTGATTAATCGCATAATTTGCCCGATTAATCATGATTAATCGCATTGTATGCGCAAACTCCAAGAATGAATTCAAAAGTAGTGTAAAGAGCACTTTTATTTTAATGTTCTGCTGCCATATGAACAAAAGTGTTGTAACATTTGTAGCACTTATTTTATACTGGATATTTTCAACCCATCTATTGAATTTAGTGCACTAGTTGATCTTTTCTTCACAAGAGAACAGCAGCACCGCAGTCAAAATATGGCCTTTTTTGACCTGCTGTATATTAGCCAGTCCCTAAGCTTGATGTATCATGAAACTGTTGACCTTTTGGGTTTTGTGGTTTTTATTTTATTGTTACAATTAAATAATAATAATAATAATAACAATAATGTTATGTTCAGTGTTTTTTCGCTAATCCACCTCTTATATATTTCAATCCTTATGTAATTTTGTCTGTGTTGTGTGCACCTGCCTGTTGCTTTAATCCTATAAATTTCCCCGTCGTGGGATAAAAAAAGGATTAGCTAATGTTATCTTATCTTAAATAACACTTTTTATTATATGTACTGGGTTCTTTGAAGGTCTTAATTACATTTTCTGTGTGGGCTCCAGTAACATGATAGATAATATCTACTTTGAAAGTTAACATGAACTGCTGCTGAAGATGACCACTCTGATCTACCTGGATGTTCCATGGAGGACTGAAACGCCTCAGTCAGTGACATCAGTCTGTGGGTCTGTCGGGGCAATGAGAGAAGTTTTGTCTCCTCTCTACCGTTTCTGTGGCTCGACGTTTTCATGTTTTTTCACGTGCTTAGATAAATTTGTTGTGTTTCCACTGAAATTAACCGGCTTTTTACAAAACATACAGCTTGATTTCATTTACGGTATTAAAATAAAGCCAAACGGTGCTACTTCCTCTGTTCATGTTTTTCCGCTGCTGCGGTCTCTCTTAGCTGTTTGTGTGTTAAGTTTGTGTGAGAGCTGAGTGGGCGGGCCAGGCTGAGCCTGCGTGCTGATTGGCTGGCGCCGCTGAGCCATGTACGATAGGGGAGGGGGAGCACCAGAGTGCTGCCGTGACAGCGCGCTGCAGTCAGCGGTGCTGACCGACACTGACTGAAAGCATGTGAGCAACATGCGTTAATGCGCAATAAAATAAATATCGCCGTTAATAGTCTAATGAATTAACGCGAAATTAACGCTTTAACTTGCCCAGCCCTAATTAATACATAACCTCACTGTTTTCGTTTATAATATTTGCAATAACATGATAGTGTAACATTTGTGTCAATAATCTTCTAGCATAAGTTATTCTGTGTGGTGGGAAGGGGGCCCCCTAATCAAACTCTGCTTAGGGCCCCCAAAAGGCTCGGGCCGGCCCTGCACAGGAGGGAAGTGGGGAGAGCGGCTGCAGATAAATGCTTCATTCAGAACCAGTCATGGCTGCAGCTGGATCAAAAAAACATTTCTGCTAACTAGATCCAGTCTAAAAAGCCTCTTGTTCTGTTTATAAGTTTTGTTCTTATAAACAGGCATGCTGCCTAGGGCTTGAATTCAGGTGCGCAAAATTACGTTACATGTAATTTAGGTGCGCACTTTTAAAGGTCATTTTAAGGAACTTGTAACAGCGGGGGATTCAGCTCAGATCCGTCATTCCTCCTGTTTCCTCTAATGGAGTCTTTACATTCATGCATTTTCCCACTGAGCAGCAATCGGGGGAAAATCCGCCCTCCTCACCGCTGCAATCCGGTATCATTAAGTATAAATTAGCAGCAGCAGGGCTGATACTTCTTAGCTTGTAACGAACAGATTCGCAAAAATGTGATGCATTTTAAATGTCCGACAAACCATGCACTAATGTTTTTGTCCAGTCCCGTCAATGAAAACTCACACCCACGACTCATCATGTTTTCATTATCAGAGATCCATGTTTAGCTCGTCAGTTTTCGTTATCGTTATGAAAAAAAAGGGGCGTCAACGAAATAATTTCGTCATCGTTGCCGAAAACAACACTGATTACAACTAGTTATAAGATATAACAGTTCAGAGGAACTTTCCGGGGCAGACAGACAAGAAAATGCTTAACGATGCTACATGCTAAGATAGCATTAGCACCTCCTATGCTATATGCTAAGCTAGCATTAGCACCTCCTATGCAGAGCTGCAGGCTTAGCCAGTTTTCTGGGGGAAACCCTGCAACGAGTGCTGATGAAGAGGAGGAATCCATCAGCTGCTGAAAACGGCTCCTAAACTTTAGCTCCATCCACACAGTTAGCATGAAGAAGGAAATCTCCAAACCTGATGGGTGCAGCAGAACTCTGGGCTGGAAAACATCCCCCATCATTGGTGTCTCCTCTGCTGCGTCCTGCCGCTCTTTGAGCTCCTGCTTCCCTCCAGTTTCTCCGCTGTGCCTCCAGCTGCTGGACTTCTTTCCAGACTTCATCACCTGCAGCAGCTCCTGCTCTCTTTCAGATTCACTCCCGATTCTGGCCTCACAGCAAAACTGGAACAAAGAACCCAAAGGGACCAACGTGGCTCTGACAAACAACCAACGAAACCGGAAATATCTTCTTCTTCGTCTATTGTATCTTCTGGCAATTTACATACTATGTGCATTACCGCCATCAACTGGACGGAGATGTCATTTAGAATTATTATTATTTTTTTATTGTAAATGTTACAAAATACAGAACAATGGCAGGGCGAATTGTACACGCATTTCACGTCGAAACAACTTCTTTACAGAAAAAGTCGGAGAGTGACCTGTCATACCATAACATGGAGCATCTTCGAGCAAGTATAAAATAATTAAAACCATGAAATAATACAGAAACAAGACTTCATAAATATTACACCATTTACACACCTGAATTGTATTCAACACTGAAATACCTTGCACATCACTGTTCTTAATACGAATTGAAAGAATTTCTGCAACCAGAATAAACAATAAGGGGGAGCATCCACATCCTTGTCGTATACCTCTTTTACTCTCAAACCTACAGCAAGTACCTCTTCCGAAAGTAACAAAACTATTTATTCCTTTATATAAAATAGCAATTGCTTTAATAAATTTATCACCAAATCCAAAATGATGTAGAGTTTTTAGCATAAATGTGTGCTTCAAGGAATCGAATGCTTTATAAAAATCTAAAAAAAGAATAAAACCCTCTTTTTGTATCATTTCTTTATACTCTATTAAGTCTAGTACTAATCTAATATTATTGTGAATGGATTGTCGTTTTAAGAAACCTGATTGTGATTCACTAATAACTGCTGAAAGGCCTTCTTTAAGTCTAGCAGCAATAGCTCCTGAGAATATTTTATAATCAACGTTGAGCAGTGTTATCGGTCTTAAATTGTCCAACAACCTTTGATCTTTTCCAGATTTAGGAATTAAGGTTATCAGCCCCTGCTTCATACTTGCTGTCAATTCTCCATTCTCCAGACATTCCTTAATGATTTTAAAAAGGATTTCCCTTATATCAGCCCAAAAATGTTGATAAAAATTGGTTGTGAGGCCGTCTGTTCCTGGGCTTTTTTTCAGGGACATTTTGCCAATAGCTGCATCTAATTCCTCAATCCTAAATTCAGACTCACATGAACTTTTCCAGGATTCATCAATTTGTGGAATGAATTATTTAATTTGATCAAATATTGAATTGTCATCATCCCCAAAAGAACTAGAGTCGTAAAGGGTAGAGTAGAGTTTATCTAGCTGATTTTGTAGCTGAATTAACCTGTACTTATTCTGGTCATTATCATCCACTGAACCACAGTATTGGGAAATATCCCTTAGTATGTAGCTTTCATATTCTTTTTATTTTTCTCTGTAGAGTTTTACTAAAGTAAATAGAAAATTCTCTCATTTTAAATTTAATGTACTCCCATTTACTTACAAAATTTTCAAATGTTTCATCCCTTTCAATACTGTGAATAATTTCCCTTGCTTTTGAACAGTAATCCTTGTTAATCAATAAATTAGCATTAAATTTCCAGTAGATTTTATTATGTGATCTTGTGGAGGGTTGTAGTGTTAGGGTTATGCAGCAGTGATCTGAAAGTGGAGCTTTAGAGATGGTTACAGATGAAACAAGCCTGGATATTTCAAAACTAACAAGCCAGTAATCAATTCTAGATTTGATATCATAATTTGGTTTAAACCATGTGAACTCTTTTCTATCAGGATTTTTCTCTCTCCAGATATCAATCAGATTATTTCTTGCCATGAAATCATAGATTATCTCGTTGAGTCTTGTTCTACCTGTTCTTGAGGGCCATCTATCATTCCATTCACCTGGACTCATATTCCAGTCTTCCCCAAACACCAAATAGCTTGTGGGATAAAGAATTTTAAGTTCCATTATGACTTCAGTTATTTTTACCAGTAACCTTTTATTTTGCATTTCGTTATTGTATCCATAGACATTTGTAATAAAAAACAACCTATCCTCTTTTTTTACAACCACAATTAAACAAAGTCCTGCTACATCTGCTCTGTGTGTTAAAATCTCCCCTGAAAACTTGTTAAAGCAGATAGCAACACCAGCTGACTTATTTGAGCCATGGCTGAATAACATCCCGTCGCCCCATTGGTTAGTCCAGAACGTTTCATCCACTTCTGCTGAATGAAGTTCTTGTAACAGAAAACAGTGACAGTTTTACCCTTTACAAAACAAAAAGAGTGCTTTTCTTTTCACAATGTCTTTGATGCCCCGAACATTTAAGGAACCGAATGAAAAAGTTTTATTCATAACAAGAACTTAAAACGCTTAGAAACAAAAATATAAGTTGAACTGCTCACCCTACTAACAGCAGTTAGTAGGGTGAGCACAAATCAGTGTGTCCCGTCTTTATGTCATTCTGAAAACTTCTCCGTCTGCCTCTCTTAGCCGTCTCCAATCTTGCAAACAAACCCTGCACACACATGGAATAAAAGAGTGACAACTTCTTTTCAAGTTCAGGAATTTAATAACAGAAATAAAATGAGCATCCAGAAAACAGCATTACATAGTGATGTTCATCTGAATAAACACAATATTTCAATTAACAAATCCTGTCTACTAGGCTAGTGAAACTTAACAAAACTACTAAGCAAAATTACGATACAAAGAAGCTAAGGAACTATTTACATGCATAAACAAAAGACAAAACAAAAGTGGTTGGTCATAATCAGAATAAATCAGTGAATCCCGTTCACTGCAGATCTGATTAAAAAACATGGAATGGAGTTAATAACATGTGCCATGTGTTTCAATCCATTCACAATGCGAATCCTGAGTTAAACAAAACATTATTTGATGAAATTGGCTGGAATTAATCCTATAGCTGTGTTGTAAGTTTTTGAGAGTTGGAACCTAAGGCCTCCTCCTCTGTTCAAAGTTGTTTTTTCTCTCTTAACGTAGATGGTTTCCTTCACACCCCTTTCAAACCATCTGTCTTCTTTGTCCAAAATGTGAACATGTTGGTCCTCAAAAGAATGTCCTTTGTCCTTAAGGTGTAAGTGGACAGCAGAGTCTTGACCTGAGGAGGTAGCTCTCCTGTGTTGAGCCATGCGTCTGTGGAGAGGTTGTTTGGTTTCTCCAATATAAAGATCAGAACATTCCTCTCTGCACTGAACTGCATACACCACTCCGCTCATCTTAGGTATGGGGGTTTTGTCCTTGGGATGCACCAGCCTCTGTCTGAGGGTCCTGTTTGGTTTGAAATGTACTGGGATTTTGTGTTTGGAGAAAATCCTCATGAGTTTTTCAGAGACTCCAGTCTATATATTTTTTTTACCAATCTGTATAATCTGACCCAATCTGTATAATCTGATTGGATTTGACTTTGTATAGTGCCTTGAGACGACATCTTTCATGAAATGGGGCTATATAAATAAAATTGAATATCATTGAATTAACACTAGCATTACCAGGGTTTTCGTCCTCCCCCCTGAAGTCCCGAAAGAGGGTCAAAAGACCCTGAGTCCAAACTGACGACTCTGGTGGCTCAAATTAGCATCCCTTGTTCAATTGTAAATAGGCCCATTGCCTGAGGAATCAGCAAGGGGGGAGGAGAGCCGAACTCACAAAAGCATTCCACACTTCTGTACTGTCAGGCCAGAAGGTACGTGTGAATAGTCCATGTTGGGGGTGGGTGCGATCTATGATGGAGGCAGCTCTACAGTAGAAAACTAACCAAATTAGCAACACGGGTTGGCGTTCAAAGTTACTGCAGGACTATCATTGGATGGGGTTAAATAATAATAATAAAAAAAAGACACATTTTACTGTAGGCAACCCGTGTTTACCTTACAAGTTTTCCTTGAAAATTAAGGAGCTGTTTGCTGATTTCATACATCAGAACACCCAAGAAAACAACTTTTATTTCATTAGATTATAATTGCACTGCATTTAACAAGGTCCCCTTTTTTTACTCTGACCAGTTTCCCTGTATCTAGTGAATATAGCATCCTCCAAAGAATAAAAGCAACCAACACTATCACTTTACAACTATTACCCTGCATCCATCCATCCATCCATCCATTTTCCAAACCGCTTATTCCCTCATGGGGTCGCGGGGGTTGCTGGTGCCTATTTCCAGCGTTCACTGGGCGAGAGGCAGGGTACACCCTGGACAGGTCACCAGTCTGTCGCAGGGCAACACAGAGAGACAAACAGGACAAACAACCATTCTCACACACACTCAAACCTAAGGACAATTTGGAGAAGCCAGTTAACCTAACAGTCATGTTTTTGGACTGTGGGAGGAAGCCGGAGTACCCGGAGAGAACCCACGCATATTACCCTGCAGTGTGGATAAAACTAAATACTATAATAATAAACAATTGTTTGTTATTAGCAAAGTGCAGCATTTTTGGGATACAAAATCTCTAAAACCATTGTGTATGGTTTATTATGTATGTATGTTATATTATAAATCAACTAGCTGCTTGGGAGTCAGGGTAGAAAAATAAGCCTACTCTGTGCTACCATCACAAACAAGGTAGTTCTGAAAATTATTTTAAAGAAGGAGATGTTTGTCTGAGTGATACCCTGTCAGTTTAGGCTGATGACCATGTCCTGGTCATGGACCATGTCTAAGTATGCCCCTCTCTTTCCGATTTCAATCGAACAATAACACGCTTATTGTTTCAATCGAACAGTAAGTTTTGTATTGACTAGAATTTAGTAATTAAGCAATTTTTTTTAATCTAGGATTGTCAGGCCCTGAATACAAATGCAGTCCACACTTTTTCAGATTTGCCTTTGAAAACCACTTTTTAAACCACAGATCCTTTTCTATTCACATTACAATTATGCACTAATTTGTACGAGTCAATGTCATAAAATACCAATGAAATACACTGATGTTTGTAATCATAATTTAAAATGCAAAACAGTTCAAGTAGTACGAATACCAAATTGTCCAAATTGCCATTGCCTCTTATACCCTTGTATATTTCTCATGCTGGAATTTCAGTCCTCTTGACTTAGACACAAATACTTCTGGTCATTGCTCACAGCTGTACCTGGCAGTTAGTAGGCAGTAATGGCCTTATTTACAGAACAAAAGCGCCGGTTCACAACTGCTTATAGGATGCTAATTAAAATCCTTCAGGTCAGTCGACCCGTCTCTGGGCTCCAAAGGTAGAAATGTTAAATGACCCTTCTCTGGTAATTCTAGTGTTAAACGATGGGTGTCGGCTCCTCACTGAGAGTTAGTTTGTTTCTGAAAGCTGCATGGAGCTGCTTGTGTCAGAAAGTGGAAAGTGAAGAGCACCTTCTCTTCCCCTCTGTTAGACACAAAGTAAAGGCTTTCCGAAATTGGTACAGCTTCCCACAATAATTTTCTTAGTGAGGACCCTATAAAAGGTCACGGAACAGGGGGTAAAAGCTATAATTAGGTGTTTTCAGATGGAGGCAGAGGGTTTTAGGTGTGCCTTTAAAACATCAACAGATCTCTAAAATAGCGTACCGCACATGTGACGTCACCGTCTCAAGAGCAACGCACCTTTTGCCGCTTAGGTAGGGCATACAGGTAGAGAACGCCCGTAGCAACCAGCTATTACACGCGCAACAGAACCAGCGATATGACCGACTTTGCAGCCATTAAACTTTCCCAAGACGATGTTCCAGGCGCACGGATTACTGGTCGCACTGTCGAAGAACACGCCAACCTTCAGCTCAAACGATGGCTTGAGTGTCGAGGGCTTAAAAAAGACCAGAAAACGGGCCGAGTTGATCTAACGGTAAGCTTTGTTTTTTTTCCTGCGTGGTGGTCATGGCAGCGTCGGCCGTTTTTTTCTGTTTGTAATCACCGTCCAGGGATCGGTATATGTTTAATGTTTGTCTTATTTGAAATGTTTTTGAGTAAGCTATCCTGGTAGCAGAGTATCATGTTAGCGCCTGCTACCATGATAGCCTATAGACCAGTTCATTGTTAAAAACATTGTTCGTTGTTTTGATGTGGGTTTTTCACGCATGCGCGCCGGACTGTTTGGCAAAAGGCGAACACAACGGCGGACGCAAACAGAGAAACTGACGAGTTCTCCAGGTATTTTTCTTCTTTAGATAACGTATCACAAGATCGTTTTAAGAGTAAGTTGATGGTTGATGGTGTCAGATTGCCAGATCCACACAGCAAAAGCCTGAAGGGACGGAGCGAGTCTGTGAAATGCTGGCCAAGGGTATCTTACCGCGACACAGCTGCTTTATAAACACGCAGGCCAGTACGGACAAGAGAGCACGAAAGCATGAAACCACTGGACGGCTACAATTATTTTATATCGGGAAAAAGGCTCCAGCAAACGCCCGCGACGCCATGAGGGATTAAGAGGGTCAGAAAATGGATGGATGGATGTTCAGACACGTTTGTGTAACAGCAGAAAGCAGCATCGGACACAGGCCGCGTCTCATCAGACGCCCGGTAGGTTTAAAAAAAAAAAAAAAAAACATTTTTCACTACGGATTATTTAAGTGCTTTTGTCTTGTTAAAATGGGTGGGGGTGTCGGCGACATTGCAGCGTGAACGGGGGCGTAATAGCAGCAGCATCGGCTGCTGCCGCTCCTCCGGCCCGTGTAGCGATCGCCACCTCCCCTCCGCCGCTATTTAAGTAGAACAATGACTAGAGCAGAATTAAGTTGTATTTACCGGAGATGAAGTGTAGACTGCAAATTCTCTCGTAGAATGATGGCTCCCACAGTCCATTGGGAGTGTCTGCCTGCGCTCTTTTCATTGAAAATATCCATTTCTTTATTCGTCCTTCCTCCTTCGGTAAACGACAGAAACGTACATCCAACGATTTGGAATGCCTCTGTGTGCAACCAGGAGCACAACAAGTCGAAGGCATTGTTTAGATTCCAAAAATAAACTAACTAAAAGCACGCTCTAAATCACCCGTTTTGTCACGTAGTAGACGAGAGAAGCTCTGTTTTTTGCCAACCACAGTGCCCGGATGTAGCGCTGACGTCACGCGTGACGTCACGTGTGAACTACCCTATATGCTATCATGGTAGCAGGCGCTTTATTATTAACATGTCGGCCACCAAAATACTCTTACCTGTTCACTACTTGATGTCGCTGGAATTGGGTCAGGATGTTCTTCAGTTGGGCCCTTTCCTCTGACAAAATGCTTGCTACATATGTAGGCCGATCGCACCGGTGTACCCAGCGCAACCATTTCTCCTTGGCAGTCTTGAAGAAAACATCCTTCATATGCGGCCGATCAGCATACCTCGAGTCGCTGTTGCACGTTCCATAGCAACAATGTTTAAAAACCATGGTCTTAGATTTGGAAAAAGCAGTTGTTTTAACGACTAAAACCTAGGCTAACGCACGTCTCTTTTACAGCGAAACAGCGGCGGACTATGCAAGTTTGCCCTACTGCGTAACACGTGATGTGACGTCATCATGACGTTACATTTCTAAAAATAGCTCGCTCGCGGTACTCTATTAAATATAATTTTGTCAAACCTTTCAGAAGCTTCCATAGACATGGCATCATCATCTGTGCACTTTGTGTTAATATTCATAGCAGAGCCATTTTGACTTCAGTATGGGTTCTTGTGTGTCTGTTTAAAGAACATTTTAGGCTAAAACTTTGTCCACACACATAACAACAGAAAGGCTTCTCTCCTGTATGGACTCTCATGTGTTTGTTTAAAGATCCTTTTTCGCTAAATCTCTGTCCACACAGATCACAACAGAAAGGCTTCTCTCCTGTATGGATTCTCATGTGTGTGTTTAAATGAAATTTTTGGCTAAATCTCTGTCCACACAGATCACAGCAGAAAGGCTTCTGTCCTGTATGGATTGTCATGTGTCTGTTTAAAGTTCCCTTTTCGCTAAATCTTTGTCCACACAGATCACAACAGAAAGGCTTCTGTCCTGTATGGATTCTCATGTGTGTGTTTAAAGTTCTTTTTTCGCTAAATCTTTGTCCACACAGATCACAACAGAAAGGCTTCTCTCCTGTATGGATTCTCAAGTGTGTGTCTAAAGAACTTTTTATGCTAAATCTCTGTCCACATAGATCACAACAGAAAGGCTTCTCTCCTGTATGGACTCTCATGTGTTTGTTTAAAGATCCTTTTTCGCTAAATCTTTGTCCACATAGATCACAACAGAAAGGCTTCTGTCCTGTATGGATTCTCATGTGTTTGTTTAAATATCCTTTTTCGCTAAATCTCTGTCCACATAGATCACAACAGAAAGGCTTCTCTCCTGTATGGACTCTCATGTGTTTGTTTAAAGATCCTTTTTGGCTAAATCTCTGTCCACATAGATCACAACAGAAAGGCTTCTCTCCTGTATGGACTCTCATGTGTTTGTTTAAAGATCCTTTTTCGCTAAATCTTTGTCCACATAGATCACAACAGAAAAGCTTCTGTCCTGTATGGATTCTCATGTGTTTGTTTAAATATCCTTTTTCGCTAAATCTCTGTCCACATAGATCACAACAGAAAGGCTTCTCTCCCGTATGGACTCTCATGTGTTTGTTTAAAGATCCTTTTTCGCTAAATCTCTGTCCACACAGATCACAACAAAAAGGCTTCTCTCCTGTATGGATTCTCATGTGTTTGTTTACAGAACTTTTTATGCTAAATCTTTGTCCACACAGATCACAACAGAAAGGCTTCTGTCCTGTATGGATTGTCATGTGTCTGTTTAAAGCTGATTTTCCCATAAATGTTTTGCCACAGTCTTTGCAGCTAAGCTTAACTCCTGTGTGGCCTTTCCTACATTTATTCTTCTTTGTAAAACATTTCTTATATCCTGAGTCTGATAAGTGTTTCAGCTCAGAGAGAGGGTGCTCTGAAACACTGTCTTCTTCAATCTCCTTAGTGTCTTCAGCCTCTGAAGAAATAGAAGCATCTCCATGATCTTGTGTCTTGATGGATTCTTTTCCATCATTCTCTCCTGGAAGCTCTCTGCCTTTAATTTGGTCTGGGACATGCAGGTCGGCAAAAGGTCTGTGGTCTAAAGAAGCTTCTTTAATAATCTGCTTCTCCTTAACATCTGCAGGAAACATGGAAACATATTTGCACATTAGAAAACATTTAGATCTTAGCCAGAACTGAGGCACACTTTAAGATATATTTAGGAAATTTTGTTAGATTAAATTATTTGACAGAACATGCAGAACAGTAAAACACAGAATAAAATTACATGACTGTTATAACCCCTGCAAAAACCATAAAGTGCTGATGAAACGATATTGACATTTTCAGCCACGCTTTTAAAACAAAATGTTAGGCTAGGTCCAATGAGCCTAATGTCCAAATATATAGCACACCAGATTATAAGGCGCACCATTCATTTTTGAGAAAATTTAAGGACTTTAAGTATTCCCTCTGGTCCGAAAAATACGGTAATAAAATTAGAGCAAGGAGATGTCATTTTATTTTAATGTAGAAGTTTTGACTATTCTGCCACAACATGACAACTACAGTATTTTGATATATTTTTTTGATTAATTCCTTCTAAACACTCGCCAAATTATGTGAAAATGTTAACCCACCCAAAGCTATTTTTCAAGCCTAATGTGTTCAAAATTAGCCAGATGGGAAACTTTTTATTTTGGGATTTTACTGAGATTTCTTTACAGTACTGTAGGAGTGGTCCAAGAGCCCCTGTTCAGCCTGAAACAAATAAAATGTTTGCTCAATAAGTCCGCACCCAGGAAAAAAAAAAAAGAATTGCCCCCCCCCCCTCTTTTTCCCCCAGTGTCCTGTCTAATAATGTGGCAATAAGAATTGTTATCTTAATGGCCAAATAGAGCTTGACGGATTTTACTTTCGTAAGTGGAGCAGTCAGCTTTCGCCATAGTGCTCCACTTGTTTCATGCATGTAAAGTTTTATTGTGATTCATGCAGGTAGTATTTCAAATTATGTGGACACTACAATGGGAAAGTAGGAGAGTAAAGGAAGAACAAGAAGAGAAAAAAGAAAGAAGATAAAAGGGAGAGAATGATAAAACGTCTTCAGTCTGCTTCATCACCTGCAAAGAGAGATGTAAAAAGAACAGCACAACCAACGGATATAGTACAACAGATAAAATAAAGTAACACCTTGATACCATTGCTGAATTATATGTATTATTATTTAATCTAAAATGTATAATGTGATCCATAACCCCAGACCCCCAAAGCAGGGTGCCCAAGAGGGGCCAACACAGGAAATCTGCCCCCCACCCACCAAGGGAATAGGAGAGACGACCCCGAGGAAATGACCCCGTGACTCGGTCCTCCTCCAGGCCCCAGACTCCGGGCGGCAATCGGAGAAAGGGGTGACCCCCGATCCTGCCTACGCCCCTCAGATGTTGTGTTGTTGCATGTTGTTTAAAACGGAGAGTACCGAAGGGGGTGCTTGGTACAGTCCACCCCTCCCCCAGAAGGTAGCTGGTGCCATCGCACCCCTTCCAAGCAACTGCCCAGAACCCTCAATGTCTAAATGTGAGAGGGGGTGGAGGCAAGGCTCACACGAGGCTCACACGACATAAGCCACCCCCCCCCCCGCCAACCCCCTATACAACGGCCTACAGGCATGCACGTTGTGAAAATGTTTTGAGTGAAAGTGTCTAAAATGCATAATAAAATTGGGGTGTGGGACGTCATCAGAAAGTGGCAAACTGCAGTAACGCCTCCCTCCCCAAGGTCCTACATATGTGGCAGCGTGATGGAGCAGGCAGAGGGAGGAGTACAGGGATGGGGACAAGAGCCTACTGCACTCCCAGGGAGCCAGCTCCCCTGCTGACTCCAATAGGCACCCCCTTGCCTCGAAAGCCCACCCGGAGAAGGGGGCCCCGCCAGCTGCACCACCAAAGCCCGGGGGCCAGGAACAGGCGGAGGATTAAAACTCTAACCATTCAGAGGACTGGTCAGGATCTTTACAGTCCTGCAGTTCTGAGAGGTCCAATTTTTACCCTTCTTTTTCTGAATACAGAATATAATTACTACTGTAAAGATGGAAGTACCATTTCACACGTAACCTGTTTCTGAACAGGTTTACATACTATAGCTTGTTGGATCCATCCTGGGTCCCCTCCTATTCAAATGCATTTTATTTATATAGTGCCAATCCATGAAACATGTCATCTCAAGGCACTTTTCAAAGTCAATTTTAATCAGACTATACAGATTGGGCAAGATTATACAGATTGGTAAAAACATTTCCAATCTATGGAAACCCAGCATGTTGCATCAAAGTCTTGACAAGCAGCATTAGCTCCTTCTGATGAAGCGTAGAGCCACAGGGAGAGTCGTCTGCATTGCCCATGGCTTTGCAGCAATCCCTCATACTGAGCAAGCATGAAGCGACAATGGAAAGAAAAACTCCCCATTAACGGGAAGGAAAACCTCCAGCAGAACCAGAACCATGCTCAGTATGAACGGTCATCTGCCTCGACTGACAGGGGGTAGAGAAGACAGAGCAGAGACACAATAAGAGAGACAAAAAAGCACAGAAGCACACATTGATCCAGTAATCTGTTCTACATTAGATGGTAATAGCGGGTGATCCGTCATCCCCGGAGGATGTCACAGTTAACAGAACGTCAGACCAGGTGTACCTTCTATGAAGAAAAAAGACAGAACAAAAAGTGAAATGACATTTTCAAAAACTCATAAATTCCATAACCTTTACCCAAAATGGCTGACTCCCTGTTGGTTTTAGGGCAGTGGTTTTCAATAGTTTCAATCAGAAAGAGAGTAGGGCAGGTCTTTGCAAAGCCGACATCTGCCAGTCAGAGGTCTGTTGGTGCTCAATCATTTTAACTTTTAGAAGTCAAACTGACCACAGATGGTATAAATGAAAGTAGCGGTGGTCAAAGGTTTCTTTGGATTTATGTGAACCAGCAGGTCAGAAAGTTCAACGCATAGAACAGCTGACAACAACTTCCCTCGGTAAGCGTGTCTGTCGCTTTGCACAAAGGACGCCGAGCTGAGAGCTGTTGGTCAGTGAGTAGAATGCAGACGAAGCATAAGCTAATTGTATGCTAACTGCAAAGAGGCATACAGCTCCTCACCCTTCCCTCCCCTGGGTTCTTCTGATCACAATCTAATGCATCTCCAGCCTGTTTACGAGCCGCTGGTGATCAGGGAGTCAGAGGTAACACGCAGAATGAGGAGATGGTCAGAGGAGGCAGAAGAAGCCCTCAGAGACTGCTTCAGCTCCACTATGTGGGATGAACTGTGTGATCCAAAGGACAAAGGAAAACAATGGACCTGGCGAAGACCTGGTGAAGCTGAACTACAATATTTATTGCAGTGTTTCCCCTACCATTCAACAAGGGGCCGTCCTGCCAACAATGTTGCCCATTTTGTTGTGGCATGCAGTAAATTATTATAAGTCTGTTCACGGTTAAATTAATTAAAATTAGCCAAAGTAGCAGCAGATCGCTCATTGGACAATAAAGGAATACTTCTTATTAACTTCTGCATTTTGTCTAAATTATGGCAGGATTGGTCCTCAATAGCCGACAGCCAGAAGAAAACTTGCCAACATCTTTCTAGACAAGATAAACCAAAAAGTGATGTGTGGAGGAACTTTCCCAGGCGGATAGACAAGAATAACTTGATGTTGAATGTTGCTACATGCTAAGCTAGCATTAGCATCTCCTATGCCACATGCTAAGCTAGCATTAGTACCTCCTATGCCACATGCTAAGCTAGCATTAGCATCTCCTATGCCACATGCTAAGCTAGCTGATCATATGCTGCAGGTTTAGCCAGTTTTCTGGGGGAAACCCTGCAACGAGTTCTGATGAAGAGGAGGAATCCATCAGCTGCTGAAAACGGCTCCTAAACTTTAGCTCCATCCACACAATTAGCATGAAGAAGGAAATCTCCAAACCTAATCGGTGCAGCAGAACTCTGGGCTGGAAAACATCCCCCATCATTGGTGTCTCCTCTGCTGCGTCCTGCCGCTCTTTGAGCTCCTGCTTCCCTCCAGTTTCTCCGCTGTGCCTCCAGCTGCTGGACTTCTTTCCAGACTTCATCACCTACAGCAGCTGCTGATCTCTTTCAGATTCACTCCCGCGTCTGGCCTCACAGCAAAACAAGGACAAAGAACCAGGAGGGCTCAACGTAGCTGTGTCGAGGAACGGAAAACAACGGAACCGGAAATTCTTCTTCTTCTTCTTTGAAATTTTTTGGCGGTTGGCAAACAACAGATAGATGTATTTCCGCCATCTACTGGAATGGAGTGTGGACCAGAATGACTCTCAGGAATTAAATTCTATTATAAAAATGTGTTATTTTTAGATATCGAAATACTATACTGTAAATATTACTATCTGAATAACTTCTGAATAATTGAAATAAATCTAATTTAACATTTACTTTACTCAAATTTTGAATGAATTGCTGTCTCTCCTCCTCATATTTATTACAGTATAACATCACGTGTTTAACTGTTTCATCTACCCCACAATATTCATATTTGCCATTCCTATGTTTTCCTAAGAAAAACAGAGTACCATTTAATCCGGTATGGCCAAACCTCAATCGAGAAATGATTGTTTCTTCTCTTCTTGTTCTTTCTATTCTTCTCATTTCTCAAATTTTCTTTTGAATTTTATAAAACCAACGTCCTATATTTCCTTTATCCCATTCCTTTTGCCATTTATCCTTTATTTTCTGTTTAATTAAAATTTTAACTTCAGATTTACTAAAATTAACAAATAAATCCACTGATACATTTTTAGCAGCTTCTTTTGCTGCCTCATCTACTTGTTAATTTCCTTTAATTCCATAATGTGCCGGTATCCATACAAAATTTATAATTAAACCCATCATATTTATTCTATATAGTGTCTGTTGAATTTCTATTAAAATAGCTGGCCTGCTTTCTGAGTGATTATATTGCAAACTAATTAAAGATGAACTTGAATCTGAACATATGACTGATCTTAGTGGTTTAACTTCTTCCACCCATTGAACAGCTAATAATATTGCAATCATTTCTCCTGTATAAACTGAAAGTCCATCACTTATTCTTTTCCTAATTTTAACATTAAATTCTGGTACAATAAAGGCTACTCCTATTTGACTTGTTATATTTTTAGAGGCATTTGTATAAATGTTTACATAATTATAACATTTATTAATATATTCCTGTACTATATATGAGTTTATTATGAATTCCTTATCCTTTCTTCTTTCCAACAAAGTAAAATCTACCCTAGCATCTGTAATTATCCATGGTTGTATAACTGATACTGGAACTGTTTGGCTTATAGTAATCTGATCTATTTTGAATTCTGTTATTTTTTCCTGTACAATCCAACCAAAACTTCTAATATCTTTTTCTTCTTTTTCCCAACAGGGTTTTATTACTTGTAGAGTTGGATGATCCTTTCTATGACCTTTTAAATTAGCCCAATAATTTAATGTTAATTGCTCTCTTCTAAATGCAAGTGGCATTTCTCCCATTTCTACCAATAATGCGGCTGTTGGTGTAGTTTTAATTGCTCCTGTACACAATCTTATTGCTTGATACTGAATCCGATCCAGTTTTTGCAAATTTGTCTCTGCTGCTGAATTATACACAATACTTCCATAATCACTGATCTAATTAATCCATTATATATTTTCTTTAGTGCTAATATATCTGCTCCCCAAACATCTCATAATATTTATTACTTTCTTGCATTTGTCTAAAACTCTTTGAATATTTATATTCCATGTGATTCTTTCGTCAAACCAAACCCCTAAAAATTTAAATTGCTTCACTCTTTCTATTTCTTGATTATATCATTTTAATTTACCATCATTAATTTTCTTCCTTGAAAAGAACATTGTTTTAGTCTTGTCCACTGAAAATTTAAAGCCCCATTTTAATGACCATTCTTTAACTTTAACAATAGCTTCTTGCATCTTTTTAGTAATAAACTCCAAATTCCTTCCTCTCTTCCACATAGCTCCATCATCAGCAAAAAGAGAAAAACCCATTCCATTATCTATATTTTGAAACACATCATCTATCATTATCGAAAAATAATAAAGGACTTATTATACTTCCCTGTGGAGTACCATTTTCAGCAATATATTTCTCAGAATGATATTTACCTATTTGAACTTGTATTTGTCTTTTAGTTAGAAAATCTTTGATCCACCAATACATCCTACCTGTAATACCCATCTTCATAATTTTAATTAATAATCCTTCTTTCCATAACATATCATATGCCTTTTCAATATCAAAAAACACTGCTATAATACTTTCTTTACTAATTTGAGCTTTTCTGATTTCAAATTCTAAACTCAAAACTGCATCCATAGTATTCCTACTCCTCCTAAAACCACTTTGGTATTTTGATAAATATCCGTTTGATTCTATATAATAAATCATTCTTTCATTAATCATTTTCTCCATTATTTTACAAATATTTGATGTTAACGCAATTGGTCTATAATTTTCAGGTTTTGTATCATCTTTTCCTGGTTTACGTATTGGTATTATTACAGCCTCTTTCCAACTTTCTGGTAATTTTCCTTTTTCCCAAACTTTGTTATAAAGTTCCAATAAAATTTCTTTAGATGCTTCACTAAGATGCTTTAACATTAAATAACAAATCTGATCTTTTCCTGGTGTCGTTAATTTAACTGTCTGAAGTGCTCTATTTAATTCCAATTTTGTGAAAGGAACATTCAATAAATCATTTACATTCTCTGTCTTCTCTAATATATGTCTGCTTTCTAATATTGTCATTTATCTCCCCTTTTTCCTTCCAGAGTAATAATATCTGAGCTATTTATTTTACTAAAAGTCTTTGCCATCATTTCTACCTTTTCTTCATCCTTAACTGCTATTACTTCACCATCACTCAGGACTGGATAACCATATTCTCTTTTAATACCATTCATTCTTCTTATCATTGACCATACTTTATTAATCTCTGTTTCTCTACCCACCGAATTACAAAAATTCCTCCAACAATCCTTTTTGCATTCTTTATAGTTCTTCTCACAAGAGCCTGACATATTTTATATTCTATAAGATTCTGTACACTATGATTCCCTTTCAACCTTTTAAAAGCTTTATTACGATTTTTGATTACTGTATTGCATTCCTTTGTCCACCAAGGAACAATCTGCTTATGTATCCTCCCTTCTCTTTTCTTTATGGATTCATTAGCAGCTTGTAAAATAGCATTACAAACATAGAAGTTTAAATGATCAATTTCCATATTCAAATTAATTTTTCCCAGTTCCTGCTCACTTATAAATCTAAATCTTTCCCAATTGGCACTACTGAAACACCATTTCTTTATACCCCCCACATCATACTTTTCAATATCCAATTTTATTTCTGTCACTATAGGATAATGATCGCTTCCTATTGTTACTTCTTTAAGTATTTGCCATGAACTTACACCTGCCAACGAATTTGAAATTATTGTTAAATCTATTGCCGATTCTCTACCTGTTTTTATATCAACACTTGTACCCCTTCCATCATTCAAACATACAAGATTTTTATTCTCCATTAATTCTTCAATAACTATTCCATTTAAATCATTTTTAATACCCCATAATGAAGTATGTGCATTAAAATCACCACACCAAACAACCTTTCCATTTAAATAATTATCAATTTCATTCAATGTTTCATATTGGACCCTTTTCCCAGGATTATAAAAATGTATTACTTTAATACTTTCTTTCTTATACCAAACTTCTACAACTATATACTCTAACTGAACTCCTTTTGTCACTGTGCAGTACATTACTCCAGACTTTTTTAATTGAGAAAGCTTCCTGGAGAGGAAGCGAAACGTCTTCAACTACGGAAAACAAGTCCAGTTGCTTTGTTTTTTACTTTTTTTTTGGAATGACCATGACCTGGATGACTGAGAATCTTCACCAGCAACTTGTGCATTTGTAAAACCTGCATGATGGCAATAGTTAGACTAGCTATATTGATAAAAGTGAGGAATAATTTCCCTAAAGACAAAAAACTAACCGCTTTCTTGAAATTTAATTTCTATGGCTTAACAGAGCAAAACATGGTAGCCCACAAAAACCTTTTGCTGCAAAGTGTTTGTCAGCTGGCTGAAAAAAGGGCTGCTACTACTACACAAATTTAGCAGTCTGGATATATACCCAGTTGTGGAGAAGCATTAATATACTCATAAAAGTTGGATACCGAGAAGATGCCCACACATGTTACTTATTAACTAGGTCCCAGTAAACAGTACATAGTCATACCAGATGTAAACAATTTAAACATACTAAGAGTACTGAAGCTTAACCCATATTAAACAAAATAATAATAATGAATTTGAACATTAAAAGATAGTGAAATAACCAGTAGATTTAAATTAAATAAAAATTTTTTATTAAAAATGTAATTAAGAGAAAACAAATTAATTAATAATAAGAATTGAATTAAATGACAGTAACACTATCAATTAATTAGGTAGCCAAATACTTCTTGTGCATATTGACAGCTTTTTTATTGTTGTATGTATCAAAATAATGGAAAAAGTTCAAATTAAATGTTATCTCAAGAGTGGGGGGGCAAAACATACCTTTTGCCACCCCTGTCCAAAAAGTGAGGGGGCACTTGCCCCCCTTGCCCCCCCTATTCCTACACCACTGGTGTATTAGAACTTACTCTGAAGATCCTTTTGAAGCAACTCGATCTCTAGTGCAATTTTTCTCTTTTTCAAGTTGTGGAGTTCAATTTCTCTACTTAATTTGTGGGTTTTTTTTCAGGTCAAAATACTACATTTTTTGTTGAAGATGCCATTTATATAGGGAACGGATGGCACCCTGTGTCATTTTGTGAAATAAAAAGAAGAGGTGAAACATGCCTCATGCAACAAGAGTAAAAAGAACATGTTTTTTTCAGCCTTTTTCTTAGTGGCTGTTATAAACAGACAAACACATCATTTAACAGTGGCTTTTAAAAAAGAGGAGGAAGTTGCTTTTTAAAATACAGTATAATAATTAAAGGCTACCATTTTGTAGAATATTTTTGTACTTAACTTTTTTTCCCCATGTTCTAGTGGCTCTCTTGGAGGCTCTGACATAAAAGAAGAAAATAAATATGAAATAATTAAAATGCAAAAATTCATACTGTAGAAAGTGATAGAAACATCTACCATGGACAGTATTTATGCATTTAATTTGTCTGCTACTTTTTCCCCGCCATCTCTCCTGGCTTTAGCAGACTTTGAGGTGTTACCTGTCGTTTTAATTAATGACTCAAATTTGCATAACCTTCCATTAAAAGCTCGTGTTCTGCTTGAGAGAAAAACTGTGGGCGTTCTTTGGCCATGCTGAACAGCCAATAGCAGCGTCGCTGATCGTTGTTTCTAATATTCATAGATTTCCCCTTTTAAACAAACGCATGAACGCGCAGTTATCTCAGATAACTCAATCCAGCCATACTAATCGTAAACAACAGGTGTGTTCGAAGAACCCAATTAGCCGGATCATGATTAGCCGGATGAAATCATCTTGGATGTGTCATTTGATCTCGGATGTTTTAAGCAACGTACGAAGAACGGACCCCTGTAATGTATTTTGGCGCAAAAGATACACAAACCTTCAATATGTTGTGGCATTCATTCAACAGTAGGGGGGGACTTTTATAATAGAGTAGTTTTATAGAGCAAGTAAGTCTCATGCAACCCAGTTCATCATTACATAATTTAGAGATGGTCTATACTGTAAACTGCAGCCTCATCTGTAGCAATTCACTTGGTTCATCAGTGTGAAGTTGTCTCTTGACTCCAATATGTGTCACAGACAGATGCGTGGGTTCTAAGATGTGCATATTGGTTTTTTTTTTCTGGGGAAAGTAGCTGCTGACAGATTATCTCCTCCTGCTAAATGGTTTGTTGTAACACCTTATCATTATCAGTAAAGTGTACAATTTCTTGCTAACAGTTGGATAATATTGGTAATCAGAATGTTCTAAATTTATCAATCAAGTCACTCAAGCCAATGCTGTCCATGGTGCTGAAAATGTGATAGCTAGTAGGATGGTCATCTTTAGCCTGTTCTGCAAGACAAAAAACCATGCTTGGAGCAGGACTTTTAACACACACACATACATATGTATATATATATATATATATATATATATATATATATATATATATGGTGCGCACAACAAAGCGAGAAAGTATCTTCCTTTTCATTTCCTCTTTAGTGTCCCTTTAAGGGCTCAGTGTTTCTGAATTAAGCCAAAAAGATTTCAATTAGTTGATTTCCCGCATAATTTTGCCATGCAAAAAAACAAAGCTGAAAAAAAAACTGTTCTATGGTCTCATCTTCCCCCAAAGGGTTCTCTCCTCCCTCCTGCTCCTTCCTGTTCTTCTCATCTCATATCTTCCTTTGAGTATTTTACATCCATCATGCTTTCATATTTTTGTCACGTGTCTTTCATTTACTTTCTTATCGTGTCCTTTATTTCTGTTCTCCTAAACATAAAATCAGTATCAACTAAAACATTTAGGGCTTTGCTCTAATATCAGCCATTTCATTCCCCCTAACCCCACAGTGGGCTGGTACCAATACAAAGTTAACAGTGAGCGCCATCATGTTGATTCAATACAGTGTTTGTTGTCTCTAAACTAATACGTTTAGTCTACTATCTGACTGGCTGTGCTGTAAACTGGCCAAATGATGAATTAGAGTCAGAGCAAGTGAGTGATCTTAATGGTCTCACCTCTTCAACCCACTGAGCAGCTAACAGTATCGACAGCATTTCTCCTATAGAAACTGAAACTCGATAATGAACCCTTTTCCCTACTTTGATGAAAAATATTGGGACGATGAACGTGATCTCAACTTGATTAATTGCATTTTCTGAAGCATCTGTGCTTATATGTACATCATGATAATACCGGATTATATATTCCTGCACTGCATATGTATTCAACATAAAAGATCTGTCCATGTCCTTCTTTTTAATAATGTAAAATCAATCAACTGCAGCCGCAAGAAGCCTCCATTGTAGTTGAACTCACGTGGACAAAGATGTTGGTACCCCTCTGTTAATGAAAGAAAGACAATAGTAACAACAATAAGTACTGATATAACTTGATAATTATTCTCCTCGTGAGCAAACTGCTCCAGTTGTCTCAGGGTGCCTTCTCCAGACGGCCCGTCTCAGCTTCTTCCATCCATGTTTAACAGGATTTAGATCAGGGCTCATAGAAGGCCACTTCACAATAGTCCAATATTTCACTCTTAGCCGTTCTTGGCTGCTTCTAGCTGTTTTGGGTCATGATCCTGTTGGATGGCTGGTAGGCAGATAGATAGATGTATGTTTATTTTTATATATTTTAAAGCTTTATAAACCCTTTCCATACTCTTTAAAGTTCCTAGATTTTTTTCTTCAAATATTTTTATCGAGAAGTCAAATGATTTTACATGGTAGCTCTTACATTTTACAAAAATGAGATGCTTAGTGTTTTTGTTCTACATTAACAACACATAAATGCAACAAAAAATGTACTGTAACAGTAAAACAAGAATTAAAGCAGATGACTAAAACTGAGGGACTCCCTGTAGACTTTACTGCAGTCACATCAATTGGTGAAATAGAAATACACTCCCTCCAAACAATCTTTTTGGGAAGTGAATATTGGACACAAAGGACTCTGGAGAGAGTGTGATATTTTGATAGCGATATGTTGGTGATTTAATGTTCAGCCCCCGTAAAGACTCACTCTTAACAGTCATTAAAGTACGAGTTCTTAGGTATTTCATTGGTAGCCATATTTGGCATTTTTACATGGCATGTTTCAACCTACAAAAACAACATTATATGAAAAAGGCTCTAGCGTTTTATGTCTGTCATCAATATTGTGGGGGAAAATACATAATTGTGCCTGAGTATTTGGACTCATGGTGACTTTTTAATTTCTCAGTCTCTGAAGAAATATTTGTGTCCTTTTGTCATTTTAGCAAACAGAAGGTCCAGCTGTGTACCTTCAGAGGAGATCTCTGCCCTGTCTTGCTCTTGGATTAGCCTCACTGTCTCCTGGCAGGTGGAATCTCTCACATTACAACATTTGCAGAAGACAACCTTGGTGAAGCTTTGCTATATCTGATGACATACTACTACAGCATACAGTTCACCTCTACAAAGTATGTCCCACTCCTTTTGTCTGTCATTCAGACTGAAGTGTTAAAGGACAATATCCAGCAAGACAGCACAGGCTCATACAAAAACATCATGGCAGATTGGAACAGTTTTATTGAGAAGTACATTTAAATCTTTATTTTTCAGATATACACATCATTTTTTTTTTATCATCAAGGCATTATGTGCCTCAAATGTTCTGCTTAGTATGAGGATTTGTTGCTTTAGGTGTTGGTGTACCAGTTCTGACAGAAACACAAAATAAGTTTACAATGACAATTTGTGTTGACATTCATGTGTACAGTGACTGAAAAAAATGTTTTAATTTGGAGAAACAATTTAAATAAAGTTCTATACACACCCCGACAAAATTGTTGGTACCCCTCTGTCAAGTTTTGTTGTGATTTTGATTTTTTCCCTCAGTAATGCTCCACTTGAAAGAGCCCAGTCAGCAAGGAACAACTCAGAACAAGGATTTCCCCTTTTTTTATGTTTATTATTGAAATTTGTTTTCTTGATTTGATTGGTGAAGGGGTCATACAGTCATTCAGGTTGAAAACCTTGAACACAAGAGTACAGGAGATATTGCGTTATTTCAAGTTTAAACAAACACAAATCATTAAAATGTAAAAAGGTTAGTTAATTACAATTAACTGAGTGCAACCAAACTAGCAATGCCTTAGCATCAAATCAGCATAAGTGCCAACATACTTTAAGTTTTAGCATTAATCTCACATAAATATATCTTGTTTAACATTTAACTTAAGAAGTAACTAAGATATGCAAATAGTGGAGTGTCAAACAAAAGCACAAGTCCAATAAAGCCATCAGGTTTACTGATCCAAACAATTGGACTGGTTTGAGTCACTAACTTAAACAATAAGCTGCATTGTCAAGCTTAACATAAACTTCAGACTTCAAACTAGGCAGACTAAGCGACAATGATTAACTGAAAGCCACTAACATTAGAATAAACTAAGTCAGATGCCAACTGAGACAAACATTTTACATGTGCACATGTGGAGCACATAGTTAAGCACAAGTTTATCCTTTTCACCTTCCACAACAACAGGTGAATAATTCAAGAAAGTCAAATCTCTTACCAGTTGCGTTTGACGGTGAACTGAGGGATTTTAGTTTTCTTGGTTTGCTTGTTTCTTTAAGCTTTTGCTCTCAACAAACTTTCCTCCTTTGTCCTCCACAGCATGTATTGAACTGATGTTCAAGATGGCCGTTTAACAGGAAGTTCCTCCTCTTGACAGGAAGTCAGTTGGGGTGCTTTTCTGGTTATGTTGCAAAAAAAATGCAAATGATTGATTGCCCCCTGCAGGTCCACCTGAAAATTTGTTTTGTTTTTGGAAGTGAATGAAGAAAGTTTTTTGGTGTTTCCGTCGTGCTTTCTGTCAGTTGGCGTGACACTCCCACTTGACCTCTCGGTTTTGAAACTCAGAGAGGTCACAAGGGTTGTGGATGATCAGTCTTTGTTGTTCTGATTATTGATGATGATTCTTGTTCTTCAATAGGTAGGAGAACAATGACCCGTCGTACATCCCTGTGCAGAATTGTAGAGGGGATTTTTGTTGAATGTTTTCTTGTTGACCTTTGGTCCGACTTAATGGTCGAGACTGGGTAGCTGGGGAAGGTTCGGACATGAACATCTCTGACAACGCCCTTCTTGTCAGGATTGACGCTGATGACTCTGGCCAGTTTGTACTGACTCCTCAGTGCATTTTGGTCGGCCAGCCAGACGATGTCTCCTGTGGCTACATTTCTGTGTGTTGTGTGCCACTTGCTCCTGATGAAGAGATTGGGCCCTGCCAATTGGCTCCATTTTCTCCAGAACTGGTCAACTTCTGTTTGAATTACTCTTAGCCTTTTGTAGGGGTAGCCATCAAAATCAAAGCTTCCGAGGTCTCCTCTAGGTCCTGTTCTCCCGAGTAGAAGAGAATTCGGGCTGATGTACTCTACACAGTCCTCTCTGCTTTGGATTCTGGCATCTATGGGTCTCTCATTGGCAAGGTTTGCAGCCATGTAGAGGAAGGTTTGGAACTCACCCCAAGTGAAGGACCCGTCTCCTCCCAGGTTGTGCAGGGCGCGCTTCACGGTGCGTACAGCAGCCTCTGCAGCTCCATTTCTATGAGGGGAATCAGCGGGGTGAAGTTTCCAGCTCCAGTCTGTCCCATGCTTGGAGACTTCATTCTCAACCTCTGGCGATTGCAGCTGGCCAAGAAAGGTGTACAGGTCTTTGAGAGCAGGTCTGGCACCCACAAAGTTTTTCCCAGGGTCTGACCACAGCTTCTTTGGATGTCCCCTTAGTGCTGTGAATCTTTTGTAGGCCAGTAGGAAACCTTCAGAAGACTGGTCGCTTACAACATCTGAGTGCAGAGCTCTGGATGCCATACAGCAGAAGACTAACCCCCATACCTTGAGCCTTGATTTCTTTTTCACTTCATCCTTCACTTCATAAGGTCCGAACAGATCCAATGTTGTGAATTCAAATGGCCTGGCTGGTGTTATCCGTTCGGATGGGAGGTCACTCATGATTTGTTGGCACTTTCTAGCTCTGGCCTTTCTGCATGTCACACAGCTGTCCACAATCTTCTGAGCCAGCTTCCGGCCTCTTGTGACCCATGCTTTTTTTCTCATTCTCAGCAGTGTACCTGCTATTTCCTCGTGGTTTACATTGTGGGCTTCTTGTGCCAGCAGAGAGGATATCCACGCATCACATGGTAAGATTGGTACAGCGGTTTTGTCTTTATCAAAGATCTGAAATCTTCCTCCACAGACTAAGAGTCCGGTTTCTGCATCTTTGTACACCACCAGTCTGTTGAGGGTGGCGTCTTGGAAGCATGCACCCTCTTGTGCTGCGAGGAAGATGTCTCTCTGAGCATCTTCATACTCGCCGACGGTAAGTACAGCTTGTTTGGCTCTGGACTTTAGCTTCTCTGCTGATAGCACCTCCCACTTTGGTTTACTTGTGGATTGGGTTTTGCCCAGCAATTTTTTCAACTTCATTGCAGCTCTCCACACCCAGGCAATAACTCTGGTCATCTTGGTCAAGCTGCTGAACCTTCTGACATTGATCAGTTCTTTTACTGCAGAACCAGCTGGTGGTCTTCGGAGTTGAGTCCTGGGCCCCGTTCCATCTGCAGTGCTTTGCTGAGCATCAGTCTCTCTCTTGCTTGCGACTGTCTCTGGGCCGCTTGTACCACTAGATGGCACATCGTGTGTGGCTTTTTTGAGCTGTGCTCTGGTCAGCGCTCCTGAGAAGGACTTCCTTTGAAGCTTGTTTATCCCTTCTCTGGCGTGGGCTGCAACATCTTTGGCAGACTTTTTTGGCCACTCTTCCACCGGTAGCTTCAGGAAGTCTGGTCCATTCTGCCATACAGAACCCTCTTTAAGATCTTCTGGGGCTGCACCTCTTGTTATGATGTCTGCCACATTGAGGTCTCCCTGGATCCACCACCACTCATCCGGGGATGTGGTCTTCTGGATTTCTCCAACTCTATTCGCAAAGAATGTCTGATATCCATAGCTGTCTCTTTGGATTGCTCCCAACACAGTTCGACTGTCCAGCAGGTGGAGCCATTTTTCTATCTCCATTCGAGAGTGCTTCTCAATGTACCTTCTTAGGCGGACAGCATAAACAGCACCACAGATTTCAGTTTTGACTGGTTCCCCCTTCTGGTCGAGTGGTGTAAGCTTTGCTTTCGACTCGACGAGTCTGACTTCGATGCCTTCTGTAGTCTCCCACCTGAAATACACCACGGCTCCATAGCTCTGGTCACTTCCATCAGAGAATGTTATCCCCCATGGTCTTTTGGTCCAGTTGCATGGTGTGAGGCTTCTGTGGAAGGTTATTTGGCTGAGGCGGATGTATTCTTCAAAAAGCTGGATTGCTTCTTCCCTCAATTTTTCTGACAGTGGCTTGTCCCAGGTGTCTCGGGCTGTGTTGGTTCCGGCCTCCTGGAAGGCTCTCCTGACTAGGATGGCACCCTTCTGTTTCACAGGAGTGACAAGACCTATTGGGTCATAAAGGCTAGCCACTTGGCTCAACAGCTGTCTCCTAGTCAGAGGCTTGGGAGTTTTTCCTCTCACCTCTCCCTCAAGGAGATTTTGACCTACTCTCATTTTCTTTCTCCTCTTCGAGAAGTTGACTGAGGTCATTGGGTACAGTTTGTCACTTTCAACCAGATAGCCGACTCCCAGGGCTTTGTCATCATCTTCTCTTCTTTGATTTGGAAGAATAAGGACTTTATTTGCTGGTGTCTCTGGTGCGAGCTTGTCCCTCCCACTTTGGCCTGACCGGACCCAAGGCTTTAGGAAGAATCCGCCTGCTTTCAGGATTTTTTCAACTCCTGTGATGTTTTTGTCCAGCTGTTCCAGGTCATTTTGGGAGGTAAGTATATCATCAACATAGGAGTCTTCCTCCAGGATCCTGCGCTCCTCCTCCAGGTGAGTGAACATGGGTAGCTTTGCAGTCTCTCTCATGGCGAGCTGTGCAATGCATCCTGCTGGCCGGTCACCGATGTTGACTCTTGTTATGGCATACTCCTCAAGTTCTCCATCTTCTGTGTCCCTCCAGAGAAATCTGTGTAGGTGTAGTTCCAGGTCTTCCAACCACACCGAATTGTACATTTTCTTGATGTCTCCGAGTGCGGCATGCACCCCTTCTCTGAATCTGAGTAGCACTGCCCTGATCGGGTTGAGCACGTCGGGTCCCTTCAGCAGAAGATCATTCATGCTTGTGCCCTTGAATTTCTGGCTGCTATTCCACACCAGGCGTACAGGTGTTGTAGTGGAATGTGGATTTGGCGCTATCAAGTGGCTGACATACCATACTGGTCCTGTCCAGTTGGTCACTGTGTCTTTGGTGAGCTTCTTTGCTGCTCCTCTCTCCACCATTTCATGGATTTGAGCTGCATACGCCACTTTCCACTCTGGTTCTCTTTTGAGCTGCTTCTCTGTTCTCAGGAAAGTAGCTTCCACTCCACTTCGGTTGTTTGGCAGAGAAGTTGGATCTTCGATCCATGGATACTTTGTATCCCAGTGGGATTCACTGCTGTGATCGTCCGTGTTGATGAAGGTGAGGCCTCTTCTGATGATCTCCAGTTCCCTCTCCTCACTCAGCGTCATTTCTTTTCCTCCTGGCTGGCAGTTTCCACATCTGCACCCTCCACACTTTGGTTCACAAGCTGCTCCAATACTGTCCCATTTCCACCAGTTGAGGAATTCTTTGTTGGCTACAGTGCTTTTGGTTTCAGCTGAGATCCCATCCGTGTCAAGGAGTTCTTGGTACCTCACAGCTGTCGCCCTCATGGATCTTGCAAAATGGGTTTTTGAGGTGTGTGCTGCCAGACCTACTTTTTCGAAGAGGTCCGGGTGCGTTCCACCGACCGTCTTCCCCAGTGGGCCGTCCCAGAGAATGAGGTCACCGACCACCTTCATCCTTTGCGGTACAAGTCGTCCCTCGCGATGGCTGATGAGGAGTTCGATTTGTTCTGGCCTATGCAGATCATCCAAGTTGGTGTTTGGAAAGAACTTCTTCAGCTGTTCAGGAGTGACTGGGTTTTGTACTTTAGCGATGTCTTCCAAGCCATAGCAGAGGAGTTCATGGGCACGTTCCGTTCCTTTGGGGGTCTTAACTCTCACTCTGAGATGGTATCGCCTTGTTTTGACTTTTAGGGCCATTCCTCCAACCCCGTGGACAACAAGTGTGATCTTTTCGCTCCTCAGATCTAGTCTCCTGGCTGCACGGTGGGTAATGTAATTCGTGTCGGAGGCTAAGTCGATTAGAGTTCCGATCCTTTGACCTGCATTGGTCGTGACTTCAAGGAGCATGAGGATCACAGGGAGCTCTGCAACTGCACTTACTTTCATGCCTGCAGGCTTGTCGGTGCAGAGAGATCTTGCAGACACATTTGTAAAGGCCCTTTTAAACTTTTCTGCCATTTCAGGGGACAGTTCTGACACGAATTGCTGTTGCTCTTCTGTCAGTTTATGCCTCTTCATGGTTGCCCTTGTCTCCGTTTCCTCTTTTTTAGGGTCTGCTTTCTGACACAGGAAGAAGTGGTGGCCTCTCCTACAGCCCAGCTTTTTACACAGGTAAGTGTCTTTGCAGGTACTGTCTTCGTCATGACACTCCAAACACTTTGTGCAGGCTCCCAGCCTCTCTACAGCACTCAATTTGTCTTTCACCTTCAGCTCCTTGAATTTCTTGCAGAAGAAGAGCTTTTCTGCATGGCGCTCGTCACCACAGACAACACATCCCTCTTTACTCGTGGCCTTGGTAGAAGCATACTTCTTGGAGTCCGCTGGCCTCTTGCCCGGCTTCTCACACACTCCAAGTTGCTCAAGTCTCTCCAAGACCTCTTCTTGAGTTTTCAGGTAGGCAAGGAGCTTGTCAAAGTGGTTGTCTGGTGTGACTGCATTTTCTGGATTTACCATGTAGACTAGCCAATCCCTCTTCATCGTGTCTGGCAGTTTGCCCTCGATCGACCTGACTATAAGAGGGTTTTTGATGGCTCCGGTGTTTCCGAGCTCTGTAAGGTCGCTCAAGGCCTTCTCGACAGACTGGATGAGCTCGATCATCCTCCTGGGCTGGTGGAATTTTAGAGGTGGGATCTTCTCCAGGTCCTCGATGATCTCCAGGGCGATGGTAGTTTTATTCCCAAACCTGTTTCCCAGGACCTTGAACATCTCCTCGGCAGACTTGTAGGTGGAGAGCCGGAGGTCTTTGCGGATTCTATCATCCATGCTGTCCAGGAGTTGCATCTTTTTTGCCTCTGCCGAGCCGGTTGGCTCGCCTTGCTGCTGCAGATTTTCCCAGTCTTTTTTCCATTGGTAGAATTCCCTTCTTGATCCATGGAATCTGGGCAGGCTGGTGGGCTTTATTTTGAGGATAGTCTGCTGGGCTGGCTGAGGTGCTGACTTGGCTTGAGAAGAATCCCGCCTCTCCTCTTCTGCAGTTCTCTGCACGATTAGGAATTCAGCCTTTTTTGCCACAAGATTGTTCTTCAGCTTCCTTAAGCCTTTTAACCTGCCATCCAATTCAGTCTTCTCCTCATTGGGAATCCATCCCTCCCATTCCTTGAGTGCAGCCACTGCCTCTGCGACAAGTTGCTTTCCGGTTTCCACCTTGTGCTCATATGCATCTTTGTTGATGAGGGACACAGGGATGCCACGAGCCTGTTCGCATGCTGACTCTGCCTCCTCAATGGCAAAGGTCAGCTCCCCCTCGGCGTACCTTGACCAGAGACTGGACTGTACACTTTTTCTGACTTCTTCCAGTCGGTTCCTGCAGTCTTCTGTGGTCTTTGAAAGGTCGCTCTCCTCGTTTGGTTGCAGCTTCACCTCTTTCTCCCCTTCGTCAACCTCTGCTAGTAGACCGAGCTCGTACTGGTCGTTGGCACTGTTGACTTCCCTGGAGAGTGTGCAGAGTTTCCTATACTCTGTTTGAAGTTCTGACTTCATCAGGTCTCCAGTCACTCTTAACAGGTAGTTTGCTTGTTTCGTGAAGGCCGCTTTTGCTGAAGTCCTCTCTGTCTTCAGCTGTTTGATGGTTTTTCCTGTGGCTTCTTCCGCCATTCTTGCAGTGTTTCCTCGCGTAGACAAGGTTGACTGAAGGCCGTTTATCCTTAGTCACTGTTGCCACGCTGGTTTTCAACTGTCAAGTTTTGTTGTGATTTTGATTTTTTCCCTCAGTAATGCTCCACTTGAAAGAGCCCAGTCAGCAAGGAACAACTCAGAACAAGGATTTCCCCTTTTTTTATGTTTATTATTGAAATTTGTTTTCTTGATTTGATTGGTGAAGGGGTCATACAGTCATTCAGGTTGAAAACCTTGAACACAAGAGTACAGGAGATATTGCGTTATTTCAAGTTTAAACAAACACAAATCATTAAAATGTAAAAAGGTTAGTTAATTACAATTAACTGAGTGCAACCAAACTAGCAATGCCTTAGCATCAAATCAGCATAAGTGCCAACATACTTTAAGTTTTAGCATTAATCTCACATAAATATATCTTGTTTAACATTTAACTTAAGAAGTAACTAAGATATGCAAATAGTGGAGTGTCAAACAAAAGCACAAGTCCAATAAAGCCATCAGGTTTACTGATCCAAACAATTGGACTGGTTTGAGTCACTAACTTAAACAATAAGCTGCATTGTCAAGCTTAACATAAACTTCAGACTTCAAACTAGGCAGACTAAGCGACAATGATTAACTGAAAGCCACTAACATTAGAATAAACTAAGTCAGATGCCAACTGAGACAAACATTTTACATGTGCACATGTGGAGCACATAGTTAAGCACAAGTTTATCCTTTTCACCTTCCACAACAACAGGTGAATAATTCAAGAAAGTCAAATCTCTTACCAGTTGCGTTTGACGGTGAACTGAGGGATTTTAGTTTTCTTGGTTTGCTTGTTTCTTTAAGCTTTTGCTCTCAACAAACTTTCCTCCTTTGTCCTCCACAGCATGTATTGAACTGATGTTCAAGATGGCCGTTTAACAGGAAGTTCCTCCCCCGTTCCTTTCTCTGCAGCTCCATTTCTATGAGGGGAATCAGCGGGGTGAAGTTTCCAGCTCCAGTCTGTCCCATGCTTGGAGACTTCATTCTCAACCTCTGGCGATTGCAGCTGGCCAAGAAAGGTGTACAGGTCTTTGAGAGCAGGTCTGGCACCCACAAAGTTTTTCCCAGGGTCTGACCACAGCTTCTTTGGATGTCCCCTTAGTGCTGTGAATCTTTTGTAGGCCAGTAGGAAACCTTCAGAAGACTGGTCGCTTACAACATCTGAGTGCAGAGCTCTGGATGCCATACAGCAGAAGACTAACCCCCATACCTTGAGCCTTGATTTCTTTTTCACTTCATCCTTCACTTCATAAGGTCCGAACAGATCCAATGTTGTGAATTCAAATGGCCTGGCTGGTGTTATCCGTTCGGATGGGAGGTCACTCATGATTTGTTGGCACTTTCTAGCTCTGGCCTTTCTGCATGTCACACAGCTGTCCACAATCTTCTGAGCCAGCTTCCGGCCTCTTGTGACCCATGCTTTTTTTCTCATTCTCAGCAGTGTACCTGCTATTTCCTCGTGGTTTACATTGTGGGCTTCTTGTGCCAGCAGAGAGGATATCCACGCATCACATGGTAAGATTGGTACAGCGGTTTTGTCTTTATCAAAGATCTGAAATCTTCCTCCACAGACTAAGAGTCCGGTTTCTGCATCTTTGTACACCACCAGTCTGTTGAGGGTGGCGTCTTGGAAGCATGCACCCTCTTGTGCTGCGAGGAAGATGTCTCTCTGAGCATCTTCATACTCGCCGACGGTAAGTACAGCTTGTTTGGCTCTGGACTTTAGCTTCTCTGCTGATAGCACCTCCCACTTTGGTTTACTTGTGGATTGGGTTTTGCCCAGCAATTTTTTCAACTTCATTGCAGCTCTCCACACCCAGGCAATAACTCTGGTCATCTTGGTCAAGCTGCTGAACCTTCTGACATTGATCAGTTCTTTTACTGCAGAACCAGCTGGTGGTCTTCGGAGTTGAGTCCTGGGCCCCGTTCCATCTGCAGTGCTTTGCTGAGCATCAGTCTCTCTCTTGCTTGCTGACTGGGCTCTTTCAAGTGGAGCATTACTGAGGGAAAAAATCAAAATCACAACAAAACTTGACACCCTCGTTTAATGAAAGAAAAACCCACAATGGTTGCAGAAATAACTTGACAATATTGATAAATAAAATTTTGAAGACAATGAAAAAAATGCCAGTCAGACTAATACCTAGCATTTTTGTTTGTAGATTGCAAGTTTTTGCAGTGTTTTAACAGTACCCAGTCTTCTTAAACAGTTTACATACCGATGATGATTTTGTTTTTGTTTCAATTATATGAATAGCTTTTGTTTTTAACAAAAGATGTGTACAACAAAGAAAATTAATCTGTAATATTCGGGGTAACATGTGTATACATTGTATTTCATCACATCACAGCTGGTGGTTTTATTGCTTCCTTTGATTTAAAACTTTGCTGTTACATTGTTACAATATCGATCAGATGGTGTTTGCTGTAGACAACAAAGACAGAGATGGCCGAAGTCCTCTTTACCACATGGATGACCAACAACTCCTGTAATATGTGAAAGGGTAAATGGTGCTTACAACCACATGCTCTGTTCTCTGCATACATTTTTCTTAATTTCAGTGAGGTGGGCTGTGCTTATAAGTCATATCATGTAAAGAATTGTGGGATTCCTTATAGCTCCTTAGCACCGGTAAGGGAGAAAGTGAATAGATAAATAAATAAATAGATAGATAACCTGTGTTGATCGATCACTAACCAATATGCTAAAGGAATAAAAAAAAGATTTTAACGCTTTAAATACAGAAAACATTTATTCAAAGTATGTTTTGTTTTTTTACAGGGTGTTTTCTTTAAATATAACAAATTCGAGCTTACAAGAAAATAAGTTTCGAGAAGACTGAAAGACAATCCAGTGAACCCTATTTGGTCCATTTATCAGATTAAAGACTTTTAATTGGTTACATTTTAGCACCAAAAAAAACATTTTTTTCAAACTGTTGGCAGAAAACCAAAAAAATTATTGTAAAAATTTTCTTCGGGCTTTGTTACACACAGTCACAGCTATTCATCAATGAAAGAAGTCTATCCAATAACTGTACCTAAATGTCGGCAGATAGTTCTTTAATTCTTCTCCTCACCGTGTCATCTTAAGGCAGGGCAGTTTTTAAATTGTTAGCTGCTTCTGTGCCAAGTAGAACCTCACAGATGTCCACTGCAGCAGGAAACACAAGGTTCATTCCAACTGAATGTGGCTTCTTACTTATTACGATGCGCTGCACCGCCAGATACAAAGCTCAATTGCTAGCAATTGAAGACAAACACATTTTGGTCTCTCATCCCCACTGCCCATAAAGCCAAACTAAATGTAACTGTTGTCATACTTCCTTTAGACGTGTCCCTGGTCCCCCATGCATTCCATTTTAGTCCAATTGTTTATAAAAATCATTCTTTGCCCTTAGTTTCAGTTGCATTGTCCTTGTACTGAAATGTACTAAACAACAAACTTGCCTTGTCTTGCAGTGTATGGTTTTTCATGTGTCTGTTTAAATCAGATTTGGTGCTAAATCTTTGTCCACACTGATCACAACAGAAAGGCTTCTGTCCTGTATGGATTTTCATGTGTGTGTTTAAAGTAGATTTTTGTCTAAATCTCTGTCCACATAGATCACAACAGAAAGGCTTCTGTCCTGTATGGATTCTCATGTGTGTGTTTAAATAACTTTTTATGCTAAATCTCTGTCCACATAGATCACAACAGAAAGGCTTCTGTCCTGTATGAATTCTCATGTGTCTGTCTAAAGAACTTTTTATGCTAAATCTCTGTCCACATAGATCACAACAGAAAGACTTCTCTCCTGTATGGACTCTCATGTGTTTGTTTAAAGATCCTTTTTCGCTAAATCTTTGTCCACACAGATCACAACAGAAAGGCTTCTCTCCTGTATGGATTCTCATGTGTCTGTCTAAAGAACTTTTTATGCTAAATCTCTGTCCACATTGATCACAACAAAAAGGCTTCTGTCCTGTATGGATTCTCATGTGTGTGTTTAAATTTCTTTTTTCGCTAAATCTTTGTCCACACAGATCACAACAGAAAGGCTTCTCTCCTGTATGGATTCTCATGTGTGTGTTTAAAGAAATTTTTATGCTAAATCTCTGTCCACATTGATCACAACAGAAAGGCTTCTCTCCTGTATGGACTCTCATGTGTGTGTTTAAAGAACTTTTTATGCTAAATCTCTGTCCACATTGATCACAACAGAAAGGCTTCTCTCCTGTATGGACTCTCATGTGTTTGTTTAAATATCCTTTTTCGCTAAATCTCTGTCCACACAGATCACAACAGAAAGGCTTCTCTCCTGTATGGATTCTCATGTGTCTGTTTAAAGTTGATTTTGCCATAAATGTTTTGCCACAGTCTTTGCAGCTAAGCTTAACTCCTGTGTGGCCTTTCCTACATTTATTCTTCTTTGTAAAACATTTCTTATATCCAGAGTCTGACAAGTTTTTCAGCCCAGAGAGAGGGTGCTCTACATCACTGTCTTCTTCATTCTCCTCAGTGTCTTCAGCCTCTGAAGAAATAGAAGCACCTCCATGATCTTGTGTCTTGATGGATTCTCTTCCATCATTCTCTCCTGGAAGCTCTCTGCCTTTAATTTGGTCTGGGTCATGCAGGTCGGCAAAAGGTCTGTGGTCTAAAGAAGCTTCTTTAATAATCTGCTTGTCCTTAACATCTGCAGGAAACATGGAAACATATATGCACATTAGAAAACATTTAGATTTTAGCCAGAACTGAGGCACACTTTAAGATATATTTAGGAAATTTTGTTAGATTAAATTCTTTGACAGAACATGCAGAACAGTAAAACACAGAATAAAATTACATGACTGTTACAACCCCTGCAAAAACCTTAAAGTGCTGATGAAACGATATTGACCTTTTCAGCCACGCTTTTAAAACAAAATATTAGGCTAGGTCCAATGAGCTTAATGTCCAAATATATAGCACACCAGATTATAAGGCGCACCATTCATTTTTGAGAAAATTTAAGGGCTTAAGTATCCCTTCTGGTCCGAAAAATAAGGTAATAAAATTAGAGCAAGGAGATGTTTTATTTTAATGTAGAAGTTTTGACTATTCTGCCACAACATGACAACTACAGTATTTTGATATAATTTTCTGATTAATTCCTTCTAAACACTCGCCAAATTTTATGAAAATGTTAACCCATCCAAAGCTCTTTTTCTAGCCTAATGTGTTCAAAATTAGCCAGATGGGAAACTTTGTATTTTGGGATTTTACTGAGATTTCTTTGCAGTACTGTAGGAGTGGTCTAAGAGCCCCTGTTCAGCCTGAAACAAATAAAATGTTTGCTCAATAAGTCCGCACCCAGGAAAAAAAAAAGAATGCCCCCCCCCCTTTTTCCCCCAGTGTCCTGTCTAGCAATGTGGCAATAAGAATTGTTATCTTAATGGCCAAATAGAGCTTGACGGATTTTACTTTCATAAGTGGAGCAGTCAGCTTTCGCCATAGTGCTCCACTTGTTTAATGCATGTAAAGTTTTATTGTGAATTATGCAGGTAGTATTTCAAATTATGTGGACACTACAATGGGAAAGTAGGAGAGTAAAGGAAGAACAAGAAGAGAAAAAAGAAAGAAGATAAAAGGGAGAGAATGATAAAACGTCTTCAGTCTGCTTCATCACCTGCAAAGAGAGATGTAAAAAGAACAGCACAACCAACGGATATAGTACAACAGATAAAATAAAGTAACACCTTGATACCATTGCTGAATTATATGTATTATTATTTAATCTAAAATGTATAATGTGATCCATAACCCCAGACCCCCAAAGCAGGGTGCCCAAGAGGGGCCAACACAGGAAATCCCCCCCCCCAGGGAATAGGAGAGACGACCCCGAGGAAATGACCCCGTGACCCGCTCCTCCTCCAGGCCCCAGACTCCGGGCGGCAATCGGAGGAAGGGTGACCCCCGATCCTCCCTACGCCCCTCAGATGTTGTGTTGTTGCATGTTGTTTAAAACGGAGAGTACCGAAGGGGGTGCTTGGTACAGTCCACCCCCCCCTCCCCCAGAAGGTAGCTGGTGCCATCGCACCCCTTCCAAGCAACTGCCCAGAACCCTCAATGTCTAAATGTGAGAGGGGGTGGAGGCAAGGCTCACACGAGGCTCACACGACATAAGCCACCCCCCCCCCCCCCCCCCAGATGTCTTTACCCACCAACCCCCTATACAACGGCCTACAGGCATGCGCGTTGTGTAAATGTTTTGAGTGAAAGTGTCTAAAATGCATAATAAAATTGGGGTGTGGGACGTCATCAGAAAGTGGCAAACTGCAGTAACGCCTCCCTCCCCAAGGTCCTACATATGTGGCAGCGTGATGGAGCAGGCAGAGGGAGGAGTACAGGGATGGGGACAAGAGCCTACTGCACTCCCAGGGAGCCAGCTCCCCTGCTGACTCCAATAGGCACCCCCGTGCCTCGAAAGCCCACCCGGAGAAGGGGGCCCCGCCAGCTGCACCACCAAAGCCCGGGGGCCAGGAACAGGCGGAGGATTAAAACTCTAACCATTCAGAGGACTGGTCAGGATCTTTACAGTCCTGCAGTTCTCAGAGGTCCAATTTTTACCCTTCTTTTTCTGAATACAGAATATAATTACTACTGTAAAGATGGAAGTACCATTTCACACGTCACCTGTTTCTGAACAAGTTTACATACTATAGCTTGTTGGATCCATCCTGGGTCCCCTCCTATTCAAATGCATTTTATTTATATAGTGCCAATCCATGAAACATGTCATCTCAAGGCACTTTTCAAAGTCAATTTTAATCAGACTATACAGATTGGGCAAGATTATACAGATTGGTAAAAACATTTCCAATCTATGGAAACCCAGCATGTTGCATCAAAGTCTTGACAAGCAGCATTAGCTCCTTCTGATGAAGCGTAGAGCCACGGGGAGAGTCGTCTGCATTGCCCATGGCGTTGCAGCAATCCCTCATACTGAGCAAGGATGAAGCGACAGTGGAAAGAAAAACTCCCCATTAACGGGAAGGCAAAACCTCCAGCAGAACCAGAACCAGGCTCAGTATGAACGGTTATCAGCCTTGACCAACTGGGGGTTACAGAAGACAGAGCAGAGACACAGAAGCACACATTGATCCAGTAATCTGTTCTACATTAGATGGTAATAGCGGGTGATCTGTCATCTCCGGAGGATGTCACAGTTAACAAAACGTCAGACCAGGTGTACCTTCTATGAAGAAAAAAGACAGAACAAAAAGTGAAATGACATTTTCAAAAACTCATAAATTCCATAACCTTTACTCTCACATCCCTCAAAGGCAACCAGACCGAAATTGAAGTAATTAGCTTGAAAGCCCTAGGAGGAGTTCGTTAAAGTTCGAGGTGAGTAAAAGTCAAAAAAGGGCCCAAAACTGACCTTTGCCCCAAAATGGCTGACTCCCTGTTGGTTTTAGGGCAGTGGTTTTCAATAGGTGAGCCGCGCCTCCCCTGGGGGGCGCCAAAGAGTCACAGGGGAGGTTGCGAAGAATGTGCTGGAGAAGAAGATATCTGTGCCTTTTGTTTGAGCGCACAGGAACCAATCAAAGCGCACAGTGAGACAACAAGCGCTCCCTCAACTCTGAAAAACTCTTCTCAACCCACTGTCCTCGCAGCCTTTGGCAGAAATTACCAAACAAAGGTGGGATTGAAGAAAAAAAAGAGAAAAAATTTAATATTTTAGCCTAAAATATATTTTTTTCTTCTTCCCCAGTGTCTAGCAATGTGGCCATAAGAATTGTTGTCTTAATGCCAAATAGAGCTCGACAGATTTTACTTTCACAAGTGGAGCCATCATTTTTCGACACAATGCTTCGCTTGATTCATGCATGTAAATAGTTTTATTGTGATTCACGCGGGAAGAATTTCAAATTATGTGGACACTACAATGGGAAAGTAGGAGAGTAAAAGAAGAACAAGAAGAGAACAAATGCAAAGAAGAGAAAAAAAGAGGAGATAAAAGGGAGCCAGCTATGCTGAAATGGCACTGGCTATGGGCCCCAGGGCCTGCATAACCCCAAGGGGCGCCCCGCCACCCGGCGGGAGCCCCGACCGAGCCCCGGGGGGCCAGGCCAGCCTAAAATATTTTGACTAAAATATTTGAGTTACTAAGTGAGATGTGAAAAATGTTTTTGTCTCTTTTCTTTCCAGCTTCTGGGAGGTGATGCAAAACTTTATTCTGATCATAATCATTATCATTATTTAAAGAGCACTTTAACACAAGGCAAAACAAAGTGCCAAAAGTCAGAAATACATCAGATAAGAAATAACATCCAATACAGGGGTTAAAGTTCTCTGTCGCTGCAACGGATTTCCGTCATTTGGAAAATGAGCACAAAATGTTCCATGTAGACTTTTTATTCAAGATTTTAAACAGAAGCTGCGCTCAACCAATGAAATCTAGCAGAGCCGGGAAATTAGCCAATCAGAAAGAGAGTAGGGCAGGTCTTTGCAACCTGATTTTGCTCAATGATTTTAACTTTTAGAAGTCAAACTGACCACAGATGGTATAAATGAAAGTAGCTGTGGTCAAAGGTTTATTTGGATTTATGTGAACCAGCAGGTCAGAAAGTTCAACGCATAGAACAGCTGACAACAACTTCCCTCGGTAAGCGTGTCTGTCGCTTTGCACAAAGGACGCCGAGCTGAGAGCTGTTGGTCAGTGAGTAGAATGCAGACGAAGCATAAGCTAATTGTATGCTAACTGCAAAGAGGCATACAGCTCCTCACCCTTCCCTCCCCTGGGTTCTTCTGATCACAATCTAATGCATCTCCAGCCTGTTTACAAGCCACTGGTGATCAGGGAGCCAGAGGTAACACGCAGAATGAGGAGATGGTCAGAGGAGGCAGAAGAAGCCCTCAGAGACTGCTTCAGCTCCACTATGTGGGATGAACTGTGTGATCCAAAGGACAAAGGAAAACAATGGACCTGGTGAAGACCTGGTGAAGCTGAACTACAATATTTATTGCAGTGTTTCCCCTACCATTCAACAAGGGGCCGTCCTGCCAACAAAGTTGCCCATTTTGTTGTGGCATGCAGTAAATTATTATAAGTCTGTTCACGGTTAAATTCATTAAAATTAGCCAAAGTAGCAGCAGATCGCTCATTGGACAATAAAGGAAAACTTCTTATTAACTTCTGCATTTTGTCTAAATTATGGCAGGATTGGTCAATAGCCGACAGCCAGAAGAAAACTTGCCAACATCTTTCTAGACAAGATAAACCAAAAAGTGATGTGTGGAGGAACTTTCCCAGGCGGATAGACAAGAATAACTTGATGTTGAATGTTGCTACATGCTAAGCTAGCATTAGCATCTCCTATGCCACATGCTAAGCTAGCATTAGCACCTCCTATGCCACATGCTAAGCTAGCTGATCATATGCTGCAGGTTTAGCCAGTTTTCTGGGGGAAACCCTGCAACGAGTTCTGATGAAGAGGAGGAATCCATCAGCTGCTGAAAACGGCTCCTAAACTTTAGCTCCATCCACACAGTTAGCATGAAGAAGGAAATCTCCAAACCTAATCGGTGCAGCAGAAGTCTGGGCTGGAAAACATCCCCCATCATTGGTGTCTCCTCTGCTGCGTCCTGCCGCTCTTTGAGCTCCTGCTTCCCTCCAGTTTCTCCGCTGTGCCTCCAGCTGCTGGACTTCTTTCCAGACTTCATCACCTGAAGCAGCTGCTGCTCTCTTTCAGCTTCACCAACAAAACAAGGACAAAGAACCCGGAGGGACCAACGTAGCTGTGTCGAGGAACGGAAAACAACGGAACCGGAAATTCTTCTTCTTCTTCTTTGAAATTTTTTGGCGGTTGGCAAACAACAGATAGATGCATTTCCGCCATCTACTGGAATGCAGTGTGGACCAGAATGACTCTCAGGAATTAAATTCTATTATATAAATGTGTTACTTTTAGATATCGAAATACTATACTGTAAATATTACTATCTGAATAACTTCTGAATAATTGAAATAAATCTAATTTAACATTTACTTTACTCAAATTTTGAATTAATTGCTGTCTCTCCTCCTCATATTTATTACAGTATAACATCACGTGTTCAACTGTTTCATCTACCCCACAATATTCATATTTGCCATTCCTATGTTTTCCTAAGAAAAACAGAGTACCATTTAATCCGGTATGGCCAAACCTCAATCGAGAAATGATTGTTTCTTCTCTTCTTGTTCTTTCTATTCTTCTCATTTCTCAAATTTTCTTTTGAATTTTATAAAACCAACGTCCTATATTTCCTTTATCCCATTCCTTTTGCCATTTATCCTTTATTTTCTGTTTAATTAACATTTTAACTTCAGATTTACTAAAATTAACAAATAAATCCACTGATACATTTTTAGCAGCTTCTTTTGCTGCCTCATCTACTTGTTAATTTCCTTTAATTCCATAATGTGCCGGTATCCATACAAAATTTATAATTAAACCCATCATATTTATTCTATATAGTGTCTGTTGAATTTCTATTAAAATAGCTGGCCTGCTTTCTGAGTGATTATATTGCAAACTAATTAAAGATGAACTTGAATCTGAACATATGACTGATCTTAGTGGTTTAACTTCTTCCACCCATTGAACAGCTAATAATATTGCAATCATTTCTCCTGTATAAACTGAAAGTCCATCACTTATTCTTTTCCTAATTTTAACATTAAATTCTGGTACAATAAAGGCTACTCCTATTTGACTTGTTATATTTTTAGAGGCATTTGTATAAATGTTTACATAATTATAACATTTATTAATATATTCCTGTACTATATATGAGTTTATTATGAATTCCTTATCCTTTCTTCTTTCCAACAAAGTAAAATCTACCCTAGCATCTGTAATTATCCATGGTTGTATAACTGATACTGGAACTGTTTGGCTTATAGTAATCTGATCTATTTTGAATTCTGTTATTTTTTCCTGTACAATCCAACCAAAACTTCTAATATCTTTTTCTTCTTTTTCCCAACAGGGTTTTATTACTTGTAGAGTTGGATGATCCTTTCTATGACCTTTTAAATTAGCCCAATAATTTAATGTTAATTGCTCTCTTCTAAATGCAAGTGGCATTTCTCCCATTTCTACCAATAATGCGACTGTTGGTGTAGTTTTAATTGCTCCTGTACACAATCTTATTGCTTGATACTGAATCCGATCCAGTTTTTGCAAATTTGTCTCTGCTGCTGAATTATACACAATACTTCCATAATCACTGATCTAATTAATCCAGTATATATATTCTTTAGTGCTAATATATCTGCTCCCCACTCCCTACCAATTAAGCATCTCATAATATTTATTACTTTCTTGCATTTGTCTAAGACTCTTTGAATGTATATATTCCATGTGATTCTTTCGTCAAACCAAACCCCTAAAAATTTAAATTGCTTCACTCTTTCTATTTCTTGATTATATCATTTTAATTTACCATCATTAATTTTCTTCCTTGAAAAGAACATTGTTTTAGTCTTATCCACTGAAAATTTAAAGCTCCATTTTAATGACCATTCTTCAACTTTAACAATAGCTTCTTGCATCTTTTTAGTAATAAACTCCAAATTCCTTCCTCTCTTCCACATAGCTCCATCATCAGCAAAAAGAGAAAAACCCATTCCATTATCTATATTTTGAAACACATCATCTATCATTATCGAAAATAATAAATGACTTATTATACTTCCCTGTGGAGTACCATTTTCAGCAATATATTTCTCAGAATGATATTTACCTATTTGAACTTGTATTTGTCTTTTAGTTAGAAAATCTTTGATCCACCAATACATCCTACCTGTAATACCCATCTTCATAATTTTAATTAATAATCCTTCTTTCCATAACATATCATATGCCTTTTCAATATCAAAAAACACTACCACAATACTTTCTTTACTAATTTGAGCTTTTCTGATTTCAAATTCTAAACTCAAAACTGCATCCATAGTATTCCTACTCCTCCTAAAACCACTTTGGTATTTTGATAAATATCCATTTGATTCTATATAATAAATCATTCTTTCATTAATCATTTTCTCCATTATTTTACAAATATTTGATGTTAACGCAATTGGTCTATAATTTTCAGGTTTTGTATCATCTTTTCCTGGTTTACGTATTGGTATTATTACAGCCTCTTTCCAACTTTCTGGTAATTTTCCATTTTCCCAAACTTTGTTATAAAGTTCCAATAAAATTTCTTTAGATGTTTCACTAAGATGCTTTAACATTAAATAACAAATCTGATCTTTTCCTGGTGTCGTTAATTTAACTGTCTGAAGTGCTCTATTTAATTCCAATTTTGTGAAAGGAACATTCAATAAATCATTTACATTCTCTGTCTTCTCTAATATATGTCTGCTTTCTAATATTGTCATTTCTCTCCCCTTTTTCCTTCCAGAGTAATATTATCTGAGCTATTTATTTTACTAAAAGTCTTTGCCAACATTTCTACCTTTTCTTCATCCTTAACTGCTATTACTTCACCATCACTCAGGACTGGATAACCATATTCTCTTTTAATACCATTCATTCTTCTTATCATTGACCATACTTTATAAATCTCTGTTTCTCTACCCACCGAATTACAAAAATTCCTCCAACAATCCTTTTTGCATTCTTTATAGTTCTTCTCACAAGAGCCTGACATATTTTATATTCTATAAGATTCTGTACACTATGATTCCTTTTCAACCTTTTAAAAGCTTTATTACGATTTTTGATTACTGTATTGCATTCCTTTGTCCACCAAGGAACAATCTGCTTATGTATCCTCCCTTCTCTTTTCTTTATGGATTCATTAGCAGCTTGTAAAATAGCATTACAAACATAGAAGTTTAAATGATCAATTTCCATATTCAAATTAATTTTTCCCAGTTCCTGCTCACTTATAAATCTAAATCTTTCCCAATTGGCACTACTAAAACACCATTTCTTTATACCCCCCACATCATACTTTTCAATATCCAATTTTATTTCTGTCACTATAGGATAATGATCGCTTCCTATTGTTACTTCTTTAAGTATTTGCCATGAACTTACACCTGCCAACGAATTTGAAATTATTGTTAAATCTATTGCCGATTCTCTACCTGTTTTTATATCAACACTTGTACCCCTTCCATCATTCAAACATACAAGATTTTTATTCTCCATTAATTCTTCAATAACTATTCCATTTAAATCCTTTTTAATACCCCATAATGAACTATGTGCATTAAAATCACCACACCAAACAACCTTTCCATTTAAATAATTATCAATTTCATTCAATGTTTCATATTGGACCCTTTTCCCAGGATTATAAAAATGTATTACTTTAATACTTTCTTTCTTATACCAAACTTCTACAACTATATACTCTAACTGAACTCCTTTTGTCACTGTGCAGTACATTACTCCAGACTTTTTTAATTGAGAAAGCTTCCTGGAGAGGAAGCGAAACGTCTTCAACTACGGAAAACAAGTCCAGTTGCTTTGTTTTTTACTTTTTTTTGGAATGACCATGACCTGGATGACTGAGAATCTTCACCAGCAACTTGTACATTTGTAAAACCTGCATGATGGCAATAGTTAGACTAGCTATATTGATAAAAGTGAGGAATAATTTCCCTAAAGACAAAAAACTAACCGCTTTCTTGAAATTTAATTTCTATGGCTTAACAGAGCAAAACATGGTAGCCCACAAAAACCTTTTGCTGCAAAGTGTTTGTCAGCTGGCTGAAAAAAGGGCTGCTACTACTACACATATTTAGCAGTCTGGATATATACCCAGTTGTGGAGAAGCATTTATATACTCATAAAAGTTGGATACCGAGAAGATGCCCACACATGTTACTTATTAACTAGGTCCCAGTAAACAGTACATAGTCATACCAAATGTAAACAATTTAAACATACTAAGAGTACTGAAGCTTAACCCATATTAAACAAAATAATAATAATGAATTTGAACATTAAAAGATAGTGAAATAACCAGTAGATTTAAATTAAATAAAAAAATGTATTAAAAATGTAATTAAGAGAAAACAAATTAATTAATAATAAGAATTGAATTAAATGACAGTAACACTATCAATTAATTAGGTAGCCAAATACTTCTTGTGCATATTGACAGCTTTTTTATTGTTGTATGTATCAAAATAATGGGAAAAGTTCAAATTAAATTTTATCTCAAAAGTGGGGGGGCAAAACATACCTTTTGTCACCCCTGTCCAAAAAGTGAGGGGGCACTTGCCCCCCTTGCCCCCCCTATTCCTACGCCACTGGTGTATTAGAACTTACTCTGAAAGTCCTTTTGAAGCAACTCGATTTCTAGTGCATTTTTTCTCTTTTTCAAGTTGTGGAGTTCAATTTCTCTACTTAATTTGTGGGGTTTTTTTTCAGGTCAAAATATTATTTTTTTTGTTGAAGATGCCGTTTATATAGGGAACGGATGGCACCCTGTGTCATTTTGTGAAAGAAAAAGAAAGGGTGAAACATGCCTCATGCAACAAGAGTAAAAAGAACATGTTTTTTTTCAGCCTTTTTCTTAGTGGCTGTTATAAACAGACAAACACATCATTTAACAGTGGCTTTTAAAAAAGAGGAGGAAGTTGCTTTTTAAAATACAGTATAATAATTAAAGACTACCATTTTGTAGAATATTCTTGTACTTCACTTTTTTCCCCATGTTCTAGTGGCTCCCATGGAGGCTCTGACATAAAAGAACAAAATAAATATGAAATTATTAAAATGCAAAAATTCGTACTGTAGAAAGTGATAGAAACATCTACCATGGACAATATTTATGCATTTAATTTGTCTGCTGCTGTTTGCCAGCCCTCTCTCCTGGCTTTAGCAGACTTTGAGGTGTTCCCTGTCGTTTTAATTAATGACTCAAATTCGGCATAACCTTCCATTAAAAGCTCTTGTTCTGCTTGGGAGAAAAACTGTGGACGTTCTTTGGCCATACTGAACAGCCAATAGCAGCGTCGCTGATTGTTGTTTCTACAATCGATAGATTTCCCCTTTTAAACAAACGCATGAACGCGCAGTTGTCTCAGATAACTCAATCCAGCCATACTAATCATAAACAACAATTGTCTTCGAAGAACCCAATTAGCCGGATCATGATTAGCCGGATGAAATCATCTTGGATGTGTCATTTGATCTCGGATGTTTTAAGCAACGTACGAAGAATGGACCCCTGTAATGTATTTTGGCGCAAAAGACACACAAATCTTCAATATGTTGTGGCATTCATTCAACAGTAGGGGGCACTTTTATAATAGAGTAGTTTTATAGAGCAAGTAAGTCTCATGCAACCCAGTTCATCATTACATAATTTAGAGATGGTCTATACTGTAAACTGCAGCCTCATCTGTAGCAATTCACTTGGTTCATCAGAGTGAAGTTGTCTCTTGACTCCAATATGTGTCACAGACAGATGCGTGGGTTCTAAGATGTGCATATTGTTTTTTTTTCTGGGGAAAGTAGCTACTGACAGATTATCTCCTCCTGCTAAATGGTTTGTTGTAAAACCTTATCATTATCAGTAAAGTGTACAATTTATTGCTAACAGTTGGACAATATTGGTAATCAGAATGTTCTAAATTTATCAATCAAGTCACTCAAGCCAATGCTGTCCATGGTGCTGAAAACGTGATAGCTAGTAGGATGGTCATCTTTAGCCTGTTCTGCAAGACAAAAATCCATGCTTGGAGCAGGACTTTTAACACACACACACACACACACACACACACACACACACACACACACACACACACACACACACACACACACACATATATATATATATATATATATATATATATATATATATATATATATATATATATATATATATATGTGGTGCGCACAACAAACTAAGCGATGCACACGAGAAAGTATCTTCTTTTTCATTTCCTCTTTAGTGTCCCTTTAAGGGCTCAGTGTTTCTGAATTAAGCCAATAAGATTTCAATTAGTTGATTTCCCGCATAATTTTGCCATGCAAAAGAAAAAACAAAGCTGAAAAAAAAACTGTTCTATGGTCTCATCTCAAGGGTTTTTCTCCTCCCTCCTGCTCCTTCCTGTTCTTCTCATCTCATATCTTCCTTTGAGTATTTTACATCCATCATGCTTTCATATTTTTGTCACGTGTCTTTCATTTACTTTCTTATCGTGTCCTTTATTTCTGTTCTCCTAAACATAAAATCAGTATCAACTAAAACATTTAGGGCTTTGCTCTAATATCAGCCATTTCATTCCCCTTAACCCCACAGTGGGCTGGTACCCATACAAAGTTAACAGTGAGCGCCATCATGTTGATTCAATACAGTGTTTGTTGTCTCTAAACTAATATGTTTAGTCTACTATCTGACTGGCTGTGCTGTAAACTGGCCAAATGATGAATTAGAGTCAGAGCAAGTGAGTGATCTTAATGGTATCACCTCTTCAACCCACTGAGCAGCTAACAGTATCGACAGCATTTCTCCTGTAGAAACTGAAACTCCATCCTGAACCCTTTTCCCTACTTTGATGAAAAATATTGGGACGATGAACGTGATCTCAACTTGATTAATTGTATTTTCTGAAGCATCTGTGCTTATATGTACATCATGATAATACCGGATTATATATTCCTGCACTGCATATGTATTCAACATAAAAGATCTGTCCATGTCCTTCTTTTTTAATAATGTAAAATCAATCAACTGCAGCCGCAGGAAGCCTCCATTGTAGTTGAACTCACGTGGACAAAGATGTTGGTACCCCTCTGTTAATGAAAGAAAGACAATAGTAACAACAATACGTACTGATATAACTTGATAATTATTCTCCTCGTGAGCAAACTGCTCCAGTTGTCTCAGGGTGCCTTCTCCAGACGGCCCGTCTCAGCTTCTTCAATCCATGTTCAATAGGATTTAGATCAGGGCTCATAGAAGGCCACTTCACAATAGTCCAACATTTCACTCTTAGCCGTTCTTGGCTGCTTCTAGCTGTTTTGGGTCATGATCCTGTTGGATGGCTGGTAGGCAGATAGATAGATGTATGTTTATTTTTATATATTTTAAAGCTTTATAAACCCTCTCCATACTCTTTGAAGTTCTTTCTCACTTTGTTTTTTACCTAGATTCTTTTTCTTCAAATATTTTTATCGAGAAGTCAAATGATTTTACATTGTAGCTCTTACATTTTACAAAAATGAGATGCTTAGTGTTTTTGTTCTACATTAACAACACATAAATGCAACAAAAAATGTACTCTAACAGTAAAACAAGAATCAAAGTAGATGACTAAAACTGAGGGACTCCCTGTAGACTTTACCGCAGTCACATCAATTGGTGAAATAGAAATACACTCCCTCCAAACAATCTTTTTGGGAAGTGAATATTGGACACAAAGGACTCTGGAGAGAGTGTGATATTTTGATAGCGATATGTTGGTGATTTAATGTTCAGCCCCTGTAAAGACTCACTCTTAACAGTGATTAAAGTACAAGTTCTTAGGTATTTCAGTGGTAGCCATATTTAGGATTTTTACATGGCATGTTTCAACCTACAAAAACAACATTATATGAAAAAAGGCTCTAGCGTTTTATGTCTGTCATCAATATTGTGGGGGGAAATACATAATTGTGGCTGAGTATTTGGACTCATGGTGACTTTTTAATTTCTCAGTCTCTGAAGAAATATTTGTGTCCTTTTGTCATTTTAGCAAACAGAAGGTCCAGCTGTGTACCTTCAGAGGAGATCTCTGCCCTGTCTTGCTCTTGGATGAGCCTCACTGTCTCCTGGCAGGTGGAATCTCTCACATTACAACATTTGCAGAAGACAACCTTGGTGAAGCTTTGCTACATCTGATGACAAACTACTACAGCATACAGTTCAACTCTACAAAGTATGTCCCAAGCCTTTTGTCTGTCATTCAGACTGAAGTGTTAAAGGACAATATCCAGCAAGACAGCACAGGCTCATACAAAAACATCATGGCAGATTGGAACAGTTTTATTGAGAAGTACATTTAAATCCTTATTTTTCAGATATACACATCATTTTTTTATCATCAAGGCATTATGTGCCTCAAATGTTCTGCTTAGTATGAGGATTTGTTGCTTTAGGTGTTGGTGTACCAGTTCTGACAGAAACACAAAATAAGTTTACAATGACAATTTGTGTTGACATTCATGTGTACAGTGACTGAAAAAAAATGTTTTAATTTGGAGAAACAATTTAAGTAAAGTTCTATACACACCCCGACAAAATTGTTGGTACCCCTCGTTTAATGAAAGAAAAACCCACAATGGTTGCAGAAATAACTTGACAATATTGATAAATAAAAATTTGAAGACAATGAAAAAAATGCCAGTCAGACTAATACCTAGCATTTTTGTTTGTAGATGGCAAGTTTTTGCAGTGTTCTAACAGTACCCAGTCTTCTTAAACAGTTTACATACTGATGATGATTTTGTTTTTGTTTCAATTATATGAATAGCTTTTGTTTTTAACAAAAGATGTGTACAACAAAGAAAATTAATCTGTAATATTCGGGGTAACATGTGTATACATTGTATTTCATCACATCACAGCTGGTGGTTTTATTGCTTCCTTTGATTTAAAACTTTGCTGTTACATTGTTACAATATCGATCAGATCGTGTTTGCTGTAGACAACAAAGACAGTGATGGCCGAAGTCCTCTTAACCACATGGATGACCAACAACTCCTGTAATATGTGAAAGGGTAAATGGTGCTTACAACCACATGCTCTGTTCTCTGGACATTTTTCTTAATTTCAGTGAGGTGGGCTGTGCTTATAAGTCATATCATGTAAAGAATTGTGGGATTCCTTATAGCTCCTTAGCACCGGTAAGGGAGAGAGTAGATAGATAGATAGATAGATAGATAGATAGATAACCTGTGTTGATCGATCACTAACCAATATGCTAAAGGAATAAAAAAAGATTTTAACGCTTTAAATACAGAAAACATTTATTCAAAGTATGTTTTGTTTTTTTACAGGGTGTTTTCTTTAAATATAACAAATTCAAGCTTACAAGAAAATAAGTTTTGAGAAGACTGAAAGACAATCCAGTGAACCCTATTTGGTCCATTTATCAGATTAAAGACTTTTAATTGGTTACATTTTAGCACAAAAATCACAAAAATTTTTTTTCAAACTGTTGGCAGAAAACAAAAAAAAATTCTTATAAAATCTTCTTCGGGCTTTGTTACACACAGTCACAGCTATTCATCAATGAAAGAAGTCTATCCAATAACTGTACCTAAATGTCGGCAGATAGTTCTTTAATTCTTCTCCTCACCGTGTCATCTTAAGGCAGGGCAGTTTTTAATTTGTTGGCTGGAATGAACACAAGGTTCATTCCAACTGAGTGTGGCTTCTTACTTATTGCGATGCGCTGCACCACCAGATACAAAGCTTGATTGCTAGCAATTGAAGACAAACACATTTTGGTCTTTCATCCCCACTGCCCATAAAGCCAAACTAAATGTAACTGTTGTCATACTTCCTTTAGACGTGTCCCTGGTCCCCCATGCATTCCATTTTAGTCCAATTGTTTATAAAAATCATTCTTTGCCCTTAGTTTCAGTTGCATTGTCCTTGTACTGAAATGTACTAAACAACAAACTTGCCTTGTCTTGCAGTGTATGGTTTTTCATGTGTCTGTTTAAATCAGATTTGGTGCTAAATCTTTGTCCACACTGATCACAACAGAAAGGCTTCAGTCCTGCATGGATTTTCATGTGTGTGTTTAAATTAGATTTTTGGCTAAAGCTCTGTCCACATAGATCACAACAGAAAGGCTTCTGTCCTGTATGGATTCTCATGTGTCTGTCTAAAGAACTTTTTATGCTAAATCTCAGTCCACATAGATCACAACAGAAAGGCTTCTCTCCTGTATGGACTCTCATGTGTGTGTTTAAATGAGATTTTCGGCTAAATCTCTGTCCACACAGATCACAACAGAAAGGCTTCTGTCCTGTATGGATTGTCATGTGTCTGTCTAAAGAACTTTTTTTGCTAAATCTCTGTCCACATAGATCACAACAGAAAGGCTTCTCTCCTGTATGGATTCTCATGTGTGTGTTTAAATGAGATTTTCGGCTAAATCTCTGTCCACACAGATCACAACAGAAAGGCTTCTGTCCTGTATGGATTGTCATGTGTCTGTCTAAAGAACTTTTTATGCTAAATCTCTGTCCACATTGATCACAACAGAAAGGCTTCTGTCCTGTATGGATTCTCATGTGTGTGTTTAAAGTTACTTTTTCGCTAAATCTTTGTCCACACAGATCACAACAGAAAGGCTTCTCTCCTGTATGGATTCTCATGTGTGTGTTTAAAGAACTTTTTATGCTAAATCTCTGTCCACATTGATCACAACAGAAAGGCTTCTCTCCTGTATGGATTCTCATGTGTCTGTTTAAAGATGATTTTGCCATAAATGTTTTGCCACAGTCTTTGCAGCTAAGCTTAACTCCTGTGTGGCCTTTCCTACATTTATTCTTCTTTGTAAAACATTTCTTATATCCAGAGTCTGACAAGTGTTTCAGCTCAGAAAGAGGGTGCTCTACATCACTGTCTTCTTCATTCTCCTCAGTGTCTTCAGCCTCTGAAGAAATAGAAGCACCTCCATGATCTTGTATCTTGATGGATTCTCTTCCATCATTCTCTCCTGGAAGCTCTCTGCCTTTAATTTGGTCTGGGACATGCAGGTCGGCAAAAGGTCTGTGGTCTAAAGAAGCTTCTTTAATAATCTGCTTCTCCTTAACATCTGCAGGAAACATGTAAACATATTTGCACATTAGAAAACATTTAGATCTTAGCCAGAACTGACACTTTAAGATATATTTAGGAAATTTTGTTAGATTAAATTATTTGACAGAACATGCAGAACAGCAAAACACAGAATAAAATTACATGACTGTTACAACCCCTGCAAAAACCTTAAAGTGCTGATGAAACGATATTGACCTTTTCAGCCACGCTTTTAAACAAAATATTAGGCTAGGTCCAATGAGCTTAATGTCCAAATATATAGCACACCAGATTATAAGGCGCACCATTCATTTTTGAGAAAAATTAAGGGCTTTAAGTATCCCTTCTGGTCCGAAAAATAAGGTAATAAAATTAGAGCAAGGAGATGTCATTTTATTTTAATGTAGAAGTTTTGACTATTCTGCCACAACATGACAACTACAGTATTTTGATATAATTTTCTGATTAATTCCTTCTAAACACTCGCCAAATTTTATGAAAATGTTAACCCATCCAAAGCTCTTTTTCTAGCCTAATGTGTTCAAAATTAGCCAGATGGGAAACTTTGTATTTTGGGATTTTACTGAGATTTCTTTGCAGTACTGTAGGAGTGGTCTAAGAGCCCCTGTTCAGCCTGAAACAAATAAAATGTTTGCTCAATAAGTCCGCACCCAGGAAAAAAAAAAAGAATGCCCCCCCCCTTTTCCCCCCCAGTGTCCTGTCTAATAATGTGGCAATAAGAATTGTTATCTTAATGGCCAAATAGAGCTTGACGGATTTTACTTTCATAAGTGGAGCAGTCAGCTTTCGCCATAGTGCTCCACTTGTTTCATGCATGTAAAGTTTTATTGTGAATTATGCAGGTAGTATTTCAAATTATGTGGACACTACAATGGGAAAGTAGGAGAGTAAAGGAAGAACAAGAAGAGAAAAAAGAAAGAAGATAAAAGGGAGAGAATGATAAAACGTCTTCAGTCTGCTTCATCACCTGCACAGAGAGATGTAAAAAGAACAGCACAACCAACGGATATAGTACAACAGATAAAATAAAGTAACACCTTGATACCATTGCTGAATTATATGTATTATTTAATCTGACATGTATAATGTGATCCATAACCCCAGACCCCCAAAGCAGGGTGCCCAAGAGGGGCCAACACAGGAAATCCCCCCCCCCCAGGGAATAGGAGAGACGACCCCGAGGAAATGACCCCGTGACCCGGTCCTCCTCCAGGCCCCAGACTCCGGGCGGCAATCGGAGAAAGGGGTGACCCCCGATCCTCCCTACGCCCCTCAGATGTTGTGTTGTTGCATGTTGTTTAAAACGGAGAGTACCGAAGGGGGTGCTTGGTACAGTCCACCCCCCCCCCTCCCCCGAAGGTAGCTGGTGCCATCGCACCCCTTCCAAGCAACTGCCCAGAACCCTCAATGTCTAAATGTGAGAGGGGGTGGAGGCAAGGCTCACACGAGGCTCACACGACATAAGCCCCCCCCCCCCCCCCCCAGATGTCTTTACCCACCAACCCCCTATACAACGGCCTACAGGCATGCGCGTTGTGTAAATGTTTTGAGTGAAAGTGTCTAAAATGCATAATAAAATTGGGGTGTGGGACGTCATCAGAAAGTGGCAAACTGCAGTAACGCCTCCCTCCCCAAGGTCCTACATATGTGGCAGCGTGATGGAGCAGGCAGAGGGAGGAGTACAGGGATGGGGACAAGAGCCTACTGCACTCCCAGGGAGCCAGCTCCCCTGCTGACTCCAATAGGCACCCCCGTGCCTCGAAAGCCCACCCGGAGAAGGGGGCCCCGCCAGCTGCACCACCAAAGCCCGGGGGCCAGGAACAGGCGGAGGATTAAAACTCTAACCATTCAGAGGACTGGTCAGGATCTTTACAGTCCTGCAGTTCTCAGAGGTCCAATTTTTACCCTTCTTTTTCTGAAAACAGAATATAATTACTACTGTAAAGATGGAGGTACCATTTCACACGTCACCTGTTTCTGAACAGGTTTACATACTATAGCTTGTTGGATCCATCCTGGGTCCCCTCCTATTCAAATGCATTTTATTTATATAGTGCCAATCCATGAAACATGTCATCTCAAGGCACTTTTCAAAGTCAATTTTAATCAGACTATACAGATTGGGCAAGATTATACAGATTGGTAAAAACATTTCCAATCTAAGGAAACCCAGCAGGTTGCATCAAAGTCTTGACAAGCAGCATTAGCTCCTTCTGATGAAGCATAGAGCCACAGGGAGAGTCGTCTGCATTGCCCATGGCTTTGCAGCAATCCCTCATACTGAGCAAGGATGAAGCGACAGTGGAAAGAAAAACTCCCCATTAACGGGAAGGCAAAACCTCCAGCAGAACCAGAACCAGGCTCAGTATGAACGGTTATCAGCCTTGACCAACTGGGGGTTACAGAAGACAGAGCAGAGACACAGAAGCACACATTGATCCAGTAATCTGTTCTACATTAGATGGTAATAGCGGGTGAGCCGTCTTCTCTGGATGATGTCACAGTTAACAGAACGTCAGACCAGGTGTACCTTCTATGAAGAAAAAAGACAGAACAAAAAGTGAAATGACATTTTCAAAAACTCATAAATTCCATAACCTTTACTCACACATCCCTCAAAGGCAACCAGACCGAAAGTGAAGTAATTAGCTTGAAAGCCCTAGGAGGAGTTTGTTAAAGTTCGAGGTGAGTAAAAGTCAAAAAAGGGCCCAAAACTGACCTTTGACCCAAAATGGCTGACTCCCTGTTGGTTTTAGGGCAGTGGTTTTCAATAGGTGAGCCGCGCCTCCCCTGGGGGGCGCCATAGAGTCACAGGGGAGGTGCGAAGAATGTGCTGGAGAAGAAGATATCTGTGCCTTTTGTTTGAGCGCACAGGAACCAATCAAAGCGCGCAGTGAGACAACAAGCGCTCGCTCAACTCTGAAAAACTCTTCTCAACCCACTGTCCTCGCAGCCTTTGGCAGAAATTACCAAACAAAGGTGGGATTGAAGAAAAAAAAGAAGAAAAAAATGAATATTTCAGCCGAAAATATTTTTTTCTTCTTCCCCAGTGTCTAGCAATGTGGCCATAAGAATTGTTGTCTTAATGCCAAATAGAGCTCGACAGATTTTACTTTCACAAGTGGAGCCGTCAGCTTTCGCCATAGTGCTCCACTTGTTTCATGCATGTAAAGTTTTATTGTGATTCATGCAGGTAGTATTTCAAATTATGTGGACACTACAATGGGAAAGTAGGAGAGTAAAGGAAGAACAAGAAGAGAACAAATGCAAAGAAGAGAAAAAAAGAGGAGATAAAAGGGAGCCAGCTATGCTATGTTGAAGTGGCACCAGCCATGGGCCCCAGGGCCTGCAAAACCCCAAGGGGCGCCCCGCCACCCGGCGGGAGCCCCGACCGAGCCCCGGGGGGCCAGGCCAGCCTAAAATATTTTGACTAAAATATTTGAGTTACTAAGTGAATTGTGAAAAATGTTTTTGTCTCTTTTCTTTCCAGCTTCTGGGAGGTGATGCAAAAGTTTATTCTGATCATAATCATTATCATTGTCATTATTTAAAGAGCACTTTAACACAAGGCAAAACAAAGTGCCAAAAGTCAGAAATGCATCAGATAAGAAATAACATCCAATACAGGGGTTAAAGTTCTCTGTCGCTGCAACGGATTTCCGTCATTTGGAAAATGAGCACAAAATGTTCCGTGTAGACTTTTTATTCAAGATTTTAAACAGAAGCTGCGCTCAACCAATGAAATCTAGCAGAGCCGGGACATTAGCCAATCAGAAAGAGAGTAGGGCAGGTCTTTGCAACCTGATTTTGCTCAATGATTTTAACTTTTAGAAGTCAAACTGACCACAGATGGTATAAATGAAAGTAGCGGTGGTCAAAGGTTTCTTTGGATTTATGTGAACCAGCAGGTCAGAAAGTTCAACGCATAGAACAGCTGACAACAACTTCCCTCGGTAAGCGTGTCTTTTGCTTTGCACAAAGGACGCCGAGCTGAGAGCTGTTGGTCAGTGAGTAGAATGCAGACGAAGCATAAGCAAATTGTATGCTAACTGCAAAGAGGCATACAGCTCCTCACCTCCCTCCCTGCCCTAAGTTCTTCTGATCACAATCTAATGCATCTCCAGCCTGTTTACAAGCCACTGGTGATCAGGGAGTCAGAGGTAACACGCAGAGTGAGGAGATGGTCAGAGGAGGCAGAAGAAGCCCTCAGAGACTGCTTCAGCTCCACTATGTGGGATGAACTGTGTGATCCAAAGGACAAAGGAAAACAATGGACCTGGTGAAGACCTGGTGAAGCTGAACTACAATATTTATTGCAGTGTTTCCCCTACCATTCAACAAGGGGCCGTCCTGCCAACAAAGTTGCCCATTTTGTTGTGGCATGCAGTAAATTATTATAAGTCTGTTCACGGTTAAATTCATTAAAATTAGCCAAAGTAGCAGCAGATCGCTCATTGGACAATAAAGGAATACTTCTTATTATCTTCTGCATTTTGTCTAAATTATGGCAGGATTGGTCCTCAATAGCCGACAGCCAGAAGAAAACTTGCCAACATCTTTCTAGACAAGATAAACCAAAAAGTGATGTGTGGAGGAACTTTCCCAGGCGGATAGACAAGAAAACTCATGCTGAATGTTGCTACATGTTAAGTTAGCATTAGTACCTCCTATCCTACATGCTAAGCTAGCATTAGCATCTCCTATCCAGAGCTGCAGGTTTAGCCAGTTTTCTGGGGGAAACCCTGCAACGAGTTCTGATGAAGAGGAGGAATCCATCAGCTGCTGAAAACGGCTCCTAAACTTTAGCTCCATCCACACAGTTAGCATGAAGAAGGAAATCTACAAACCTAATCGGTGCAGCAGAACTCTGGGCTGGAAAACATCCCCCATCATTGGTGTCTCCTCTGCTGCGTCCTGCCGCTCTTTGAGCTCCTGCTTCCCTCCAGTTTCTCCGCTGTGCCTCCAGCTGCTGGACTTCTTTCCAGACTTCATCACCTGCAGCAGCTGCTGGACTTCTTTCAGATTCACTCCCGATTCTGGCCTCACAGCAAAACAGCTACAAAGAACCCGGAAGGATCAAAATGGCTCTGCGTTACGGAAGAAAGAAAGGACCCACGGAACCGGAAATTTCTTCTTCTTCTACTTTACTGGTTCTTCTTCTTCTTGATTTTATTGGTGGTTGGCAAACAACTTTCCGGTGTGCATTACCGCCACCAACTGGTGAGGAGTGTGGGTCAAAATGGCCATACTCCCAAAGATACTTATATTTATGTATCTATATATCTATATCTATAATATTAAATTTACAAATACTAAATCCTCCTAATTATTCCTGTTATTATGAAATATTTAAATAAGTATTGATAACATTTATTTTTTTAACTTTTTCTGCAGAATATCTATTATATCAAATTAAATGTTCTCATTAAGATCTCTAACCAATATCCTTCTTTCCTCTTCATATTTCTTACAATACATCACTACATGTTCTACGGTTTCATTTTGTTCACAATATTCACATTTGCCCGACATATGCTTCCCTATTTTGAATAGTGTTTTATTTAATCCTGTGTGTCCAAATCTAAGTCTTGAAATAACTGTCTCCTCTCTTCTGATTCCTTCTGCTATCCTCATTTCTCCGACTTTCCGTTGAATCCTATACAGCCATCTTCATCTCCTTTCTTCTTCCCATTGTTTTTGCCACCTTTCCTTCATTCTTTGTTTAATGATACTTTTAATTTCTGTCTTACTTAAATTAATCATCATATCAATAGTTCTATTTTTTTAAGCTTCCTTAGCAATCTTATCTGCAATTTCATTTCCATTAATCCCTATATGTGCTGGTACCCAAATAAATATAACACTAATACCCATCATTTGAATTTGATATAGAATTTGCTGTATTTCAATTAATATATCTAATCTACTATCTGAAAAATGATTTTGTATACTAAGTAAAGCTGAACTCGAATCTGAACATATAATTGATCTTAGTGGTCTTACTTCCTCTATCCATTGTAATGCTAATAATATTGCTAATAATTCTCCTGTATATACTGATAATTCATTATTTATTCTCCTATTTACTTTGATATTGAAATCTGGAACATAAAATGCAATACCTAACCTATCATTCACATTTTTAGATGCATCTGTATATATTTGAATATAACCATAATAACTATTAACATATTCCTGTATGAGTTTATGATTAATATTGCCTTCTTTTTTCTTTTCCAACCATGACAAATCTACTGTTGTTTCAGGTATGAGCCAGGGAGGGATTACTGATAACGGTACTGTTGGACTACATTTAATTTGATCTAATTCAAGTTCTTCTACTTTTTTTTTTTCCACTATCCATCCAAAACTTCCTGTTTGTCTCCTCTCCCTTTCATAACACGGCTGCAATATTTCTTTTGTAGGATGATTTTGACCATGTCCCTGTAGGGCACCAGGGCACCGTTCTGTCTCCGTTTCTCTTCACCCTATACACCTCAGACTTCACCTACAACACGGACAGCTGCCACCTTCAGAAGCTCTCTGACGACTCGGCCATTGTGGGCTGTGTGTCTGAGGGGAATGAGCTGGAGTACCGGTCGGTCATCATGGACTTTGTGGACTGGTGTGAGAAGAACCATCTGTGCTTAAACACCAGTAAGACCAAGGAGATGGTGATTGACTTCAGGAGAAGACCCCCACCTCACTCACCTGTGAACATCCAGGGGCAGAAACTGTGGAGAGTTTCAAATACCTGGGTGTTCACGTAAACAATAAGCTGGACTGGACTCATAACACTGACGCTCTGTATAACAAGGGCCAGAGCCGGCTCCACCTCCTGAGGAGGCTGAGGTCCTTTGGAGTGAGCCGGCCTCTGCTAAAAACTTTTTATGACTCTGTGGTGGCCTCAGCCCTCCTCTACGCTGTCGTCTGCTGGGCCCCTGGCAGTGCAGAGCGGGACAGAAAGAGGCTGAATAAGCTGGTGAGGAAGGCCACTTCTGTTCTGGGCTGCCCACTGGACTCTGTGGAGGAAGTAGCTGAGAGGAGGGTGTTGTCCAAGTTCACATCCATCATGGACAACACCTTCCACCCCCTGCACCAGACTGTAGAGGAGCTGAGCAGCTCCTTTAGTGCCAGACTTAGACATCCTGTCTGTAAAAAGGAGCGCTACCGCAGGTCATTCATTCCTGCTGCTACCAGACTATACAATGCTGCAATGTAACTGCAACTGTGACCATAACTGTAATAATTAATGTGCAATAACCAAGGTGCAATAATCTATTTAATACACTGTACTACAACACGTGCAATAATCCTGATGTAGTGACTTCTGCTGCTATCACCACCTGAACATAAGTCAGCCCACATGTATGTATGTATGTATGTATGTATGTACAAATGTATACAATGTATATGCACGTACATACGCGTAGGTGCGTATGTAAGTAGGTGCATAGATATATTATATATTTAAGTATATAGTATATATATGTTTAGGATATAATTATAATATCTATATATATATATTATCTATACTATATCGCTTATCTTCTCTATATATGTTTAATGATATATACAGAGAGATATAGCATATAATAGATAACATATATAGATATATCTATATCTCTCTCTCTATATATATATAATATCTAATAATATATATATATATACTATATATATCTATATACTATATAGATTATAATATATATATATATAGACCACTAAGAATGTAAATGAGACATCATATGCCCATTCCTATTTCCTTTTTTGTATTTTTTGGTATTCTTTCTGATCCATTGTATATATGAAGATTCACTGTATATAACTGAATGCACCTTCCCTACTCTGCACCTTCCTGTATGAGCCGATGTGACGAGTGAATTTCTCCATTGTGAGATCAATAAAGACTATCTTATCTTATCTTAAACTACTCCAGTAATTTAGCAACAGTTGTGTTCTCCTGATTTCCTGTGGCATTTCTCCAGTTTCAACCTGCAACGCTACAATAGATGTTGTTTTAAATGCTCCTGTAATTAACCTTAACGCTTGTGTTTGTATACCCTCTAACTTTTTAAGTGATGTACTTGCTACTGATCCATAAACCACACTACCATAGTCTATTGCTGATCTTATTAATCCTGTATATATAGCCTTTAAAGCAGTTCTGTCTGCTCCCCACTCATGACCAACTAAACATCTCATAACATTCAAAACTTTTTTGCACTTATCAATAATTTTCTGAATATGAAATGTCCATGTAATTCTATCATCAAACCATAAACCAAGAAATTAAAATTTTTTAACCCTTTCTATCTCTTGATTATATAATTTAACCTTCACCATACTATTGATTTTTTTCCGAGTAAAAAACACAGTTTTCGATTTTTCCACTGAAAGTTTGAATCCCCATTTATATGACCAATCTTCTATCTTATTAATAGCTTTTTGTAATTTCTTCACAATATAATCAGTATTTCGACCTCTCACCCAAATTGCCCCATCGTCTGCAAAAAGAGAACACCCAAACCCATTTTCTATATCTTTAAACACATCATTAATCATTATAGAAAAAAGTAACGGACTAATTATGCTTCCTTGAGGTGTTCCATTTTCAATAAAATATTTTGACGAATAACTCCTTCCTATTCTAACCTGTATTTTCCTTGCACTTAAAAAATCTTTTAACCATCTATATACTCTACCTTTAATATCCATCTTCACTAGTTTGATCATCAATCCTTCCCTCCACATCATATCGTACGCTTTCTCAATATCAAAGAACACAGCCACTACACTTTCTTTATTTATTTGTGCTTTTCTAATTTCATGTTCTAAGCACAAAGATGAATCCATGGTATTCCTTCCTTTTCTGAAACCACTTTGCCATCTAGATATATATTGATTCCTTTCCAAATAATATACCAGCCTGTCATTGATCATTTTCTCCATTATTTTACAAATGTTTGAAGTTAAAGCTATAGGTCTATAATTTCCTGGGTTTGCGCTATCTTTTCCTGGTTTACGTATTGGTATGATCACAGCTTCTTTCCAAACCTTTGGCAACTTTCCCTCCTCCCAAACTCTATTATATAATTCTAACAAAATCTCTTTTGATGGTTCACTAAGTTGACTTATCATAACATAACATATTTGATCTTTTCCTGGCACTGTCCTCTTTGCTTTCCTTAACGCACAATTTAATTCTGCTTTTGTAAATGGTACATTGATTAATTTATTGTTTTCACCATCTTGACTTAATATCTCTACATTTTCTGCTATTGTCTCCTCTCTTCTTCTTCTCCCTTCTTCACTTAAATTTTCTGATCCATGTACTTTAACAAAAGTCTGAGCTAACATTTCTGCTTTCTCATCATACTTCTTTGCTGTAATTCCATTACCTATTAAAACTGGATAACCAAACTCTTTTTTCATCCCATTCATTCTTTTAACCATTCCCCATATTTTATCTATTTTAGTTTCTCTTCCTACTGAATTACAAAACTTTCTCCAATATATCTTCTTTGCATTTTTAATTGTTTTTCTCACCATTGCCTGCTGCCTTTTATATTCAATAAGATTTTGTATATTATGAGTTATTTTTAATACTTTAAATGCTTTATTTCGAGATTTAATCACATTTCCACATGCTTCTGTCCACCATGGTACAATTTTCTTTTTATAATTCCCTCCTTTCTTATTAATTGACTGTTTAGCAGCTTCTAAGACCGCTTCACATATGGAATGATTCAGCCCCTCTATATCTTGACAAATATTAATTGTCTTTAAATTTCTTTCAGTAATCATTTTAAATTTTTCCCAATCAGCAGTACTAAAGTTCCATCTATCTACCCTCATGCTTTCACTCTCTTCCATATTTAATCCTACTTCTATCAATATAACATAATGATCACTTCCTATTGTTTCATTTTCAACTTTCCATGTACATATACCAGCTATTGTTTCTGATACTAAAGTTAGATCAATAGCTGACTCCCTTCCATTCCTAATATTTATTTGTGTACCCTTTCCATCATTTAAACATATTAGATTATTCATATCAATCATTTCTTTGATTACCTCTCCATTATTATCATTTTGAGTTCCCCATAAAGTGCTATGTGCATTAAAATCTCCACAACATATAATCTTCCCTTTTAAATTGTCTGTCAACTCTCTTAATAACTCTAAAGATAACCTTTTACATGGATTATAAAAATTAATTATCGTCACAGCCCCAATTTCACTCCAAACTTCAATTATTATCATTTCCCAAAGTTCTCCTATTTTCAATACTCTGTATGACATTTCTTGTTTGATAAATATAACACATCCACCTCCTAAACCATCCTCTCTATCCCTACTCTTATATCCACTAATAACAAAATCTAACGTCGATTTCAACCAAGTTTCTTGAACACATATAATTTCTGGTTTATTTTTTAGATTGTTAATATAGCCTTTAAACTCCTGCCCATTCTGTATTAAACTTCTAGCATTCCATTGCAGAATAATCATAAAGCTCTTCCTTCACCACTTCCTGGCTTCCCATCTGTCTCTAATTGTTTTTTCACCTGTTCCCATGATAGTTCCCTCATATCCAAGAATTTTTCAGCTCCTTTTATTATTATTTTAATTTTTTCTGTTTTATGTTTGACTTGGTCTGTACAGTTAATCACATAGGCTATAAACAGAATAAGTTTTTCAGTTGTTATATTTGTTGTTGTTTTAACTTGTTCTCTGATGCTGTTCTCTGATCTTATGTTATGAATCACTTTTCTTGCTTCCACCCCTGAATTTTGTCCTTGCACTCTTTTCACTGCTTCAGCATAACTTATGTTACTCCCCATCTTCACCTTCTGAACTTCAACAGCCTTCTTCCTAACTTCACAACCTGCATATGTCACTGAATGCTGACCTCCACAGTTGCAACACTTCATCTGCTCATCCCCTTTACATTCTTCATACCTGTGCTCTCCTCCACACCTTGGACACCTTTGCTTCCCTTTACACACTGCCGCTACATGCCCATACCTCTGACATTTATAACATCTTAAAGGTGGAGGAACATATGGTCGAACAAAATAACTCATACATCCGATTTTAACTCTTTCTGGCAACACCGAATCTTGGAATTCCAATAGCACAGACAAACTATTAACTCGCTCACCATCAACTGTTCTCAATAATCTTCTCACTTTTTTCACTTCACCACCTTGAATGTTGCGTCTTAATTTTTCCAGATCCTCTTCAACAGGAATGCCATAAATCACTCCACTGGAACCTTTGCTTTCTTCAAGAACTCTTCTGTCAGACACCACTTTTTTGCAAACACTATCAATGTTTAATGCTTTATTTCGTTGAACTTCATCTTTACATTTTATTAACAAACTTCCATCTCGAAGAATTTTTGCACTTTCTACCTCTCCCACCTTGTGTTTCAATTCCTTGGATAATGCCACTGGACCCAGATTAATACCTTCATCCTCCTTTCTAAATTTAAGGATTATTTTGAACCCACTACCTTCAATCTTCCTTCGAATAATCCTAATTTCTTCCTCAGGACTATCCTCACCCAAAGATCTTTTATTTGAAACTTTCCCTTCCTCCCTACGCCTTGTATCGGTCTTACTTCTATCTTTTCTTCTAGATACTTGGGACCATTCACCACTCTCCATTTCATCCCCACCATCTTCTTCCTGTGAGGCCATTTCGACCCAGTCACTCACCACTTTATGCCAACCGCCAAATCACAATCCAAAAATAAATAAATAAATAAATAAATTCCAAAACAGTCAACGTTCCCGCCGCTGTCGATCCGACACAACCTCTTCCTCCTTCGTCACACTCCAACGCCCTGTCCAACAGTTCCCTACTTTAATGGTGCATAGCAAAACACTTAATGTCACATTACCGCCATCTATTGTTGTGGAGTATGGCGTGAATGTTGCTCAAAAACAAACCTGATCATATTACAGTTTTTTAAAATCGCTATGACACAGTTTTCAATACATTTAACAGGTTTCCTAAACTCTTAACGCACCAACACACCTAAAACACACAATTGGCGAAACTGTTAGTTTCATGTTCAAATTCACACATCGTAAACTAAACTCCAAAACTAATTTTAGAAATACAATAATACACTAACAAAACACTGCAAACATGTTTCAAAATTAAATAATTATTCAAAACACTAACACATGTTCTCTTCCAACAGGAACATTTAGTCAATCATAACACAATGACAAAAAAAAAAAAAAAAACACTATCATCATCTGAAATTACAGAAACTGCATTATTTTAGATGTGTCAGGTGCATATATATATATATATATATATATATATATATATATATATATATATATATATATATATATATATATACATACATACATATATTCATTCAGGAGCTTTCCTCTGCCCCCTGATGGAGGTAGACGTTGAATCCTTAGAGAGACAAAATACAGTTACATATCAGAGACTGGAGGCATAAAGTCACTCTATACTGTAAATGGTAATTTTACAGTATTCACACTTTGCTGTAGGAGAAGCAATATCCTAACTGTTGGTTTCTCTGAAAATACGGACAATAGATGCCACTGTGTCCCGGCTGATATTTGCCTGTACTCGTTCACCAGCCTCTGCGTGACAGCCTGTGGTTTATGACATGGTCAGTGATAGTGGCTCTTATTTGTTACCTATATATATATATATATATATATATATATATATATATATATATATATATATATATATGTGTGTGTGTGTGTGTGTGTGTGTGTGTGTGTGTGTGTGTGTATAACCGGGAGGTACACATGACATCATCTGCCTACTCAGACTTCTTTTGTATTCTTTTTTTATATTCTTATGTTTTTCTCATTTTCTTTTTGATCCACTGTACATAATCGATGCACCCTTTCCTACTCCTGACTGACTACTGAGCCGATGTGACAACTGAATTTCTCCAATGTGAGATCAATAAACACTATCTTATCTTATCTTAGCTCTGGTCCTTCTTTGAGTGCCACCACACAGTCTAACTCCTCCCCCTCTACCTTGCCCCACTCCTCTCCCTTGTCTTGGTACTCGTCTTCCTCACCCTCGTGCTGGCATTTCTTTCTTTCTTTCTTTCTTTCTTTCTTTCTTTCTTTCTTTCTTTCTTTCTTTCTTTCTTTCTTTCTTTCTTTCTTTCTTTCTTTCTTTCTCACATTGTGTTGCTCCAAATTGTTCCTTTTCCAGCCAAGACCAACCCAAAGAGTCCTCTTTTATAGCATTTGATCATGTGATTACAAGAACATCAACACTTGAGTGTGCTTTCTAGATGGGAATTATCTGTGATTTCAACAACTGCATAACTTCAATCAGATGTTTCTCATTAGCAATGGAATAAAATACAGGGAATATATTTGTGTTTCAATTCAATATGAAGAGTTGTTCACCTTAACTTTAGCCTGTAAGGTTAGGTTTAGAACGTGGTGTTATCTGTTCTGATATACAGTGTTAAAGCATTGGTAAATTTGGCTGTAAAATTATATTGTTTTGGTCTTGTTTGAGCTAGTGTGTAAAAGGAGTTTAAGCATTTTTAATTTGCGTTAATTGTATGCATTATGTGTTAAAGCAAGAAGAAATGTGTTAATAGTATAGCTTACACATGTGGATGTAGTGCTAACTGTGTTAAGAGTTTTGGAAAATTGTTAAAAGTATTGAAAAATCTGTCATAGCAATTGTGAAAAACTGTAACAGTGGCTTTTAAAAAAGAGGAGGAAGTTGCTTTTTAAAATACAGTATAATAATTAAAGACTACCATTTTGTAGAATATTCTTGTACTTCACTTTTTTACCCATGTTCTAGTGGGTCCCGTGGAGGCTCTGACATAAAAGAAGAAAATAAATATGAAATTATTAAAATGCAAAAATTCATACTGTAGAAAGTGATAGAAACATCTACCATGGACAGTATTTATGCATTTAATTTGTCTGCTACTTTTTCCCCGCCCTCTCTCCTGGCTTTAGCAGACTTTGAGGTGTTACCTGTCGTTTTAATTAATGACTCAAATTCGGCATAACCTTCCATTAAAAGCTCGTGTTCTGCTTGGGAGAAAAACTGTGGGCGTTCTTTGGTCGTACTGAACAGCCAATAGCAGCGTCGCTGATCGTTGTTTCAAATATCGACAGATTTCCCCTTTTAAACAAACGCATGGACGCGCAGTTGTCTCAGATAACTCAATCCAGCCATACTAATCATAAACAACAGGTGTGTTCGAAGAACCCAATTAGCCGGATCATGATTAGCCGGATGAAATCATCTTGAATGTGTCATTTGATCTTGGATGTTTTAAGGAACGTACGAAGAATGGACCCCTGTAATGTATTTTGGCGCAAAAGATACACAAACCTTCAATATGTTGTGGCATTCATTCAACAGTAGGGGGCACTTTTATAATAGAGTAGTTTTATAGAGCAAGTAAGTCTCATGCAACCCAGTTCATCATTACATAATTTAGAGATGGTCTATACTGTAAACTGCAGCCTCATCTGTAGCAATTCACTTGGTTCATCAGTGTGAAGTTGTCTCTTGACTCCAATATGTGTCACAGACAGATGCGTGGGTTCTATGATGTGCATATTGTTTTTTTTTCTGGGGAAAGTAGCTGCTGACAGATTATCTCCTCCTGCTAAATGGTTTGTTGTAACACCTTATCATTATCAGTAAAGTGTACAATTTCTTGCTAACAGTTGGACAATATTGGTAATCAGAATGTTCTAAATTTATCAATCAAGTCACTCAAGCCAATGCTGTCCATGGTGCTGAAAACGTGATAGCTAGTAGGATGGTCATCTTTAGCCTGTTCTGCAAGACAAAAATCCATGCTTGGAGCAGGACTTTTAACACACACACACACACACACACACACACACACACACACACACACACACACACACACACACACACACACACATATATATATATATATATATATATATACATATATATATATATATATATATATATATATATATATATATATATATATATATATATATATGGTGCGCACAACAAACTAAGCGATGCACACGAGAAAGTATCTTCTTTTTCATTTCCTCTTTAGTGTCCCTTTAAGGGCTCAGTGTTTCTGAATTAAGCCAATAAGATTTCAATTAGTTAATTTCCCGCATAATTTTGCCATGCAAAAAAAAAAAAAACAAAGCTGAATAAAAAACTGTTCTATGGTCTCATCTTCCCCCAAAGGGTTTGTCTCCTCCCTCCTGCTCCTTCCTGTTCTTCTCATCTCATATCTTCCTTTGAGTATTTTACATCCATCATGCTTTCATATTTTTGTCACGTGTCTTTCATTTACTTTCTTATCGTGTCCTTTATTTCTGTTCTCCTAAACATAAAATCAGTATCAACTAAAACATTTAGGGCTTTGCTCTAATATCAGCCATTTCATTCCCCTTAACCCCACAGTGGGCTGGTACCCATACAAAGTTAACAGTGAGCGCCATCATGTTGATTCAATACAGTGTTTGTTGTCTCTAAACTAATACGTTTAGTCTACTATCTGACTGGCTGTGCTGTAAACTGGCCAAATGATGAATTAGAGTCAGAGCAAGTGAGTGATCTTAATGGTCTCACCTCTTCAACCCACTGAGCAGCTAACAGTATCGACAGCATTTCTCCTGTAGAAACTGAAACTCCATCCTGAACCCTTTTCCCTACTTTGATGAAAAATATTGGGACGATGAACGTGATCTCAACTTGATTAATTACATTTTCTGAAGCATCTGTGCTTATATGTACATCATGATAATACCGGATTATATATTCCTGCACTGCATATGTATTCAACATAAAAGATCTGTCCATGTCCTTCTTTTTTAATAATGTAAAATCAATCAACTGCAGCCGCAGGAAGCCTCCATTGTAGTTGAACTCACGTGGACAAAGATGTTGGTACCCCTCTGTTAATGAAAGAAAGACATTAGTAACAACAATACGTACTGATATAACTTGATAATTATTCTCCTCGTGAGCAAACTGCTCCAGTTGTCTCAGGGTGCCTTCTCCAGACGGCCCGTCTCAGCTTCTTCCATCCATGTTTAACAGGATTTAGATCAGGGCTCATAGAAGGCCACTTCACAATAGTCCAATATTTCACTCTTAGCCGTTCTTGGCTGCTTCTAGCTGTTTTGGGTCATGATCCTGTTGGATGGCTGGTAGGCAGATAGATAGATGTATGTTTATTTTTATATATTTTAAAGCTTTATAAACCCTCTCCATACTCTTTATAGTTCTTTCTCACTTTGTTTTTTACCTAGATTTTTTTCTTCAAATATTTTTATCGAGAAGTCAAATGATTTTACATGGTAGCTCTTACATTTTACAAAAATGAGATGCTTAGTGTTTTTGTTCTACATTAACAACACATAAATGCAACAAAAAATGTACTCTAACAGTAAAACAAGAATTAAAGCAGATGACTAAAACTGAGGGACTCCCTGTAGACTTTACTGCAGTCACATCAATTGGTGAAATAGAAATACACTCCCTCCAAACAATCTTTTTGGGAAGTGAATATTGGACACAAAGGACTCTGGAGAGAGTGTGATATTTTGATAGCGATATGTTGGTGATTTAATGTTTAGCCCCCGTAAAGACTCACTCTTAACAGTCATTACTGTAAAGTACAAGTTCTTAGGTATTTCATTGGTAGCCATATTTGGCATTTTTACATGGCATGTTTCAACCTACAAAAACAACATTATATGAAAAAAGGCTCTAGCGTTTTATGTCTGTCATCAATATTGTGGGGGGAAATACATAATTGTGCCTGAGTATTTGGACTCATGGTGACTTTTTAATTTCTCAGTCTCTGAAGAAATATTTGTGTCCTTTTGTCATTTTAGCAAACAGAAGGTCCAGCTGTGTACCTTCAGAGGAGATCTCTGCCCTGTCTTGCTCTTGGATGAGCCTCACTGTCTCCTGGCAGGTGGAATCTCTCACATTACAACATTTGCAGAAGACAACCTTGGTGAAGCTTTGCTATATCTGATGACATACTACTACAGCATACAGTTCAACTCTACAAAGTATGTCCCACTCCTTTTGTCTGTCATTCAGACTGAAGTGTTAACGGACAATATCCAGCAAGACAGCACAGGCTCATACAAAAACATCATGGCAGATTGGAACAGTTTTATTGAGAAGTACATTTAAATCCTTATTTTTCAGATATACACATCATTTTTTTTATCATCAAGGCATTATGTGCCTCAAATGTTCTGCTTAGTATGAGGATTTGTTGCTTTAGGTGTTGGTGTACCAGTTCTGACAGAAACACAAAATAAGTTTACAATGACAATTTGTGTTGACATTCATGTGTACAGTGACCGAAAAAAATGTTTTAATTTGGAGAAACAATTTAAATAAAGTTCTATACACACCCCGACAAAATTGTTGGTACCCCTCGTTTAATGAAAGAAAAACCCACAATGGTTGCAGAAATAACTTGACAATATTGATAAATAAAAATTTGAAGACAATGAAAAAAATGCCAGTCAGACTAATACCTAGCATTTTTGTTTGTAGATGGCAAGTTTTTGCAGTGTTCTAACAGTACCCAGTCTTCTTAAACAGTTTACATACTGATGATGATTTTGTTTTTGTTTCAATTATATGAATAGCTTTTGTTTTTAACAAAAGATGTGTACAACAAAGAAAATTAATCTGTAATATTCGGGGTAACATGTGTATACATTGTATTTCATCACATCACAGCTGGTGGTTTTATTGCTTCCTTGGATTTAAAACTTTGCTGTTACATTGTTACAATATCGATCAGATCGTGTTTGCTGTAGACAACAAAGACAGAGATGGCCGAAGTCCTCTTAACCACATGGATGACCAACAACTCCTGTAATATGTGAAAGGGTAAATGGTGCTTACAACCACATGCTCTGTTCTCTGCGGACATTTTTCTTAATTTCAGTGAGGTGGGCTGTGCTTATAAGTCATATCATGTAAAGAATTGTGGGATTCCTTATAGCTCCTTAGCACCGGTAAGGGAGAAAGTAAATAAATAGATAGATAGATAGATAGATAGATAGATAGATAGATAGATAGATAGATAACCTGTGTTGATCGATCACTAACCAATATGCTAAAGGAATAAAAAAAGATTTTAACGCTTTAAATACAGAAAACATTTATTCAAAGTATGTTTTGTTTTTTTACAGGGTGTTTTCTTTAAATATAACAAATTCAAGCTTACAAGAAAATAAGTTTTGAGAAGACTGAAAGACAATCCAGTGAACCCTATTTGGTCCATTTATCAGATTAAAGACTTTTAATTGGTTACATTTTAGCACAAAAAAAAACAAAAAAAATTTTTCAAACTGTTGGCAGAAAACCAAAAAAAATTCTTGTAAAAATATTCTTCGGGCTTTGTTACACACAGTCACAGCTATTCATCAATGAAAGAAGTCTATCCAATAACTGTACCTAAATGTCGGCAGATAGTTCTTTAATTCTTCTCCTCACCGTGTCATCTTAAGGCAGGGCAGTTTTAAATTGTTAGCTGGAATGAACACAAAGTTCATTCCAACTGAGTGTGGCTTCTTACTTATTGCGATGCGCTGCACCACCAGATACAAAGCTCGATTGCTAGCAATTGAAGACAAACACATTTTGGTCTTTCATCCCCACTGCCCATAAAGCCAAACTAAATGTAACTGTTGTCATACTTCCTTTAGACGTGTCCCTGGTCCCCCATGCATTCCATTTTAGTCCAATTGTTTATAAAAATCATTCTTTGCCCTTAGTTTCAGTTGCATTGTCCTTGTACTGAAATGTACTAAAACAACAAACTTGCCTTGTCTTGCAGTGTATGGTTTTTCATGTGTCTGTTTAAATCAGATTTGGTGCTAAATCTTTGTCCACACTGATCACAACAGAAAGGCTTCAGTCCCGCATGGATTTTCATGTGTGTGTTTAAATTAGATTTTTGGCTAAAGCTCTGTCCACATAGATCACAACAGAAAGGCTTCTGTCCTGTATGGATTCTCATGTGTCTGTCTAAAGAACTTTTTATGCTAAATCTCTGTCCACATAGATCACAACAGAAAGGCTTCTGTCCTGTATGAATTCTCATGTGTCTGTCTAAAGAACTTTTTATGCTAAATCTCTGTCCACATAGATCACAACAGAAAGGCTTCTGTCCTGTATGGATTCTCATGTGTCTGTCTAAAGAACTTTTTTTGCTAAATCTCTGTCCACATAGATCACAACAGAAAGGCTTCTGTCCTGTATGCATTCTCATGTGTGTGTTTAAAGAACTTTTTATGCTAAATCTCTGTCCACATAGATCACAACAGAAAGGCTTCTCTCCTGTATGGACTCTCATGTGTTTGTTTAAAGATCCTTTTTCGCTAAATCCCTGTCCACACAGATCACAACAGAAAGGCTTCTCTCCTGTATGGATTCTCATGTGTCTGTTTAAATGAGATTTTCGGCTAAATCTCTGTCCACAGAGATCGCAACAGAAAGGCTTCTCTCCTGTATGGACTCTCATGTGTTTGTTTAAAGATCCTTTTTCGCTAAATCTCTGTCCACACAGATCACAACAGAAAGGCTTCTGTCCTGTATGGATTCTCATGTGTCTGTTTAAATGAGATTTTCGGCTAAATCTCTGTCCACATAGATCGCAACAGAAAGGCTTCTGTCCTGTATGGATTCTCATGTGTCTGTTTAAATGTGTTTTTTGACTAAAGCTTTTTCCACATAAATTACAACAGAAAAGCTTCTCTCCTGTGTGGATTCTCATGTGTCTGTTTAAAGCTGATTTTCCCATAAATGTTTTGCCACAGTCTTTGCAGCTAAGCTTAACTCCTGTGTTGCCTTTCCTACATTTATTCTTCTTTGTAAAACATTTCTTATATCCAGAGTCTGACAAGTTTTTCAGCTCAGAGAGAGGGTGCTCTACGTCACTGTCTTCTTCATCCTTCTCAGTGTCTTCAGCCTCTGAAGAAATAGAAGCACCTCCATGATCTTGTGTCTTGATGGATTCTTTTCCATCATTCTCTCCTGGAAGCTCTCTGCCTTTAATTTGGTCTGGGTCATGCAGGTCGGCAAAAGGTCTGTGGTCTAAAGAAGCTTCTTTAATAATCTGCTTCTCCTTAACATCTGCAGGAAACATGGAAACATATTTGCACATTAGAAAACATTTAGATCTTAGCCAGAACTGAGGCACACTTTAAGATATATTTAGGAAATTTTGTTAGATTAAACACAGAATAAAATTACATGACTGTTACAACCCCTGCAAAAACCTTAAAGTGCTGATGAAACGATATTGACCTTTTCAGCCACGCTTTTAAAACAAAATGTTAGGCTAGGTCCAATGAGCTTAATGTCCAAACATATAGCACACCAGATTATAAGGCACACCATTCATTTTTGAGAAAATTTAAGGGCTTTAAGTATCCCTTCTGGTCCAAAAAATACGGTAATAAAATTAGAGCAAGGAGATGTCATTTTATTTTAATGTAGAAGTTTTGACTATTCTGCCACAACATGACAACTACAGTATTTTGATATAATTTTCTGATTAATTCCTTCTAAACACTCGCCAAATTATGTGAAAATGTTAACCCACCCAAAGCTATTTTTCTAGCCTAATGTGTTCAAAATTACCCAGATGGGAAACTTTTTATTTTGGGATTTTACTGAGATTTCTTTGCAGTACTGTAGGAGTGGTCTAAGAGCCCCTGTTCAGCCTGAAACAAATAAAATGTTTGCTCAATAAGTCCGCACCCAGGAAAAAAAAAAAAAAGAATTCCCCCCCCCCCCCCTCTTTTTTCCCCAGTGTCCTGTCTAATAATGTGGCAATAAGAATTGTTTTCTTAATGGCCAAATAGAGCTTGACGGATTTTACTTTCATAAGTGGAGCAGTCAGCTTTCGCCATAGTGCTCCACTTGTTTCATGCATGTAAAGTTTTATTGTGAATTATGCAGGTAGTATTTCAAATTATGTGGACACTACAATGGGAAAGTAGGAGAGTAAAGGAAGAACAAGAAGAGAAAAAATGCAAAGAAGACAAAAAAAGAGGAGATAAAAGGGAGCCAGCTATGCTGAAGTGGCACTGGCCATGGGCCCCAGGGCCTGCAAAACCCCAAGGGGCGCCCCGCCACCCGGCGGGAGCCCCGACCGAGCCCCGGGGGGCCAGGCCAACCTAAAATATTTTGACTAAAATATTTGAGTTACTAAGTGAATTGTGAAAAAAATGTTTTGTCTCTTTTCTTTCCAGCTTCTGGGAGGTGATGCAAAAGTTTATTCTGATCATAATCATTATCATTGTCATTATTTAAAGAGCACTTTAACACAAGGCACAACAAAGTGCCAAAAGTCAGAAATGCATCAGATAAGAAATAACATCCAATACAGGGGTTAAAGTTCTCTGTCGCTGCAACGGATTTCCGTCATTTGGAAAATGAGCGCAAAATGTTCCGTGTAGACTTTTTATTCAAGATTTTAAACAGAAGCTGCGCTCAACCAATGAAATCTAGCAGAGCCGGGACATTAGCCAATCAGAAAGAGAGTAGGGCAGGTCTTTGCAAAGCCGACATCTGCCAGTCTGAGGTCTGTTGGTGCTCAATGATTTTAACTTTTAGAAGTCAAACTGACCACAGATGGTATAAATGAAAGTAGCTGTGGTCAAAGGTTTCTTTGGATTTATGTGAACCAGCAGGTCAGAAAGTTCAACGCATAGAACAGCTGACAACAACTTCCCTCGGTAAGCGTGTCTGTCGCTTTGCACAAAGGACGCCGAGCTGAGAGCTGTTGGTCAGTGAGTAGAATGCAGACGAAGCATAAGCTAATTGTATGCTAACTGCAAAGAGGCATACAGCTCCTCACCCCTCCCTCCCCTGGGTTCTTCTGATCACAATCTAATGCATCTCCAGCCTGTTTACAAGCCGCTGGTGATCAGGGAGTCAGAGGTAACACGCAGAGTGAGGAGATGGTCAGAGGAGGCAGAGGAAGCCCTCAGAGACTGCTTCAGCTCCACTATGTGGGATGAACTGTGTGATCCAAAGGACAAAGGAAAACAATGGACCTGGTGAAGACCTTCTTTACCTCTGTGGTGGCATCAGCCATCTTCTATGGTGTGGTTTGTTGGAGCATCAGCTTAACTGCAGCAGAGAGGAAACAGGCTGCTGCATCCTAGATGCTCTAAGGAGCGTTTCTGCAGATCTTTCCTCCCAGCTGCAGTCAGACTTTATAATCTTATCTGCTCCCAACAGACATAATATCTGTTTAAATCATAAAGTGCTTCACAGGTCATGATCCAACCATTATTTGTTTTCACTGTTCCCAGATGTGAAGATAACTGTTTACGTCTTGCTAATCGTTGCACAGGTTCTCATTCAATCATTAACTGTTTACACTGTTCTCAAATGCTAAGGTAACTTGCACATGCTTTAGCTAGGATGAAGCCGAACTACAATATTTATTGCAGTGTTTCCCCTACCATTCAACAAGGGGCCGCCCTGCCAACAATGTTGCCCATTTTGTTGTGGCATGCAGTAAATTATTATAAGTCTGTTCACGGTTAAATTCATTAAAATTAGCCAAAGTAGCAGCAGATCGCTCATTGGACAATAAAGGAATACTTCTTATTAACTTCTGCATTTAGTCTAAATTATGGCAGGATTGGTCCTCTACAGCCAACAGCCAGAAGAAAACTTGCCAACATCTGTTTAGACAAGATAAACCAAAAAGTGATGTGTGGAGGAACTTTCCCAGGCGGATAGAGAAGAAAACTCGATGCTGAATGTTGCTACATGTTAAGCTAGCATTAGAACCTCCTATGCTACATGCTAAGCTAGCATTAGCATCGCCTATGCTACATGTTAAGCTAGCATTAGTACCTCCTATGCTACATGCTAAGCTAGCATTAGCATCGCCTATGCTACATGTTAAGCTAGCATTAGAACCTCATATGCTACATGCTAAGCTAGCATTAGCATCGCCTATGCTACATGTTAAGTTAGCATTAGTACCTCCTATGCTACATGCTAAGCTAGCATTAGTACCTCATATGCTACATGCTAAGCTAGCATTAGCACCTCCTATACAATGCTGCTGGCGTAGCCAGTTTTCTGGGGGAAACCCTGCAACGAGTTCTGATGAAGAGGAGGAATCCATCAGCTGCTGAAAACGGCTCCTAAACTTTAGCTCCATCCACACAGTTAGCATGAAGAAGGAAATCTCCAAACCTAATCGGTGCAGCAGAACTCTGGGCTGGAAAACATCCCCCATCATTGGTGTCTCCTCTGCTGCGTCCTGCCGCTCTTTGAGCTCCTGCTTCCCTCCAGTTTCTCCGCTGTGCCTCCAGCTGCTGGACTTCTTTCCAGACTTCATCACCTGCAGCAGCTGCTGGACTTCTTTCAGATTCACTCCCGATTCTGGCCTCACAGCAAAACAGCAACAAAGAACCAGGAAGGATCAAAATGGCTCTGCGTTACGGAAGAAAGAAAGGACCCACGGAACCGGAAATTTCTTCTTCTTCTACTTTAATGGTTCTTCTTCTTCTTGATTTTATTGGTGGTTGGCAAACAACTTTCCGGTGTGCATTACCGCCACCAACTGGTGAGGAGTGTGGGTCAAAATGGCCATACTCCCAAAGATACTTATATTTATGTATCTATATATCTATATCTATAATATTAAATTTACAAATACTAAATCCTCCTAATTATTCCTGTTATTATGAAATATTTAAATAAGTATTGATAACATTTATTTTTTTAACTTTTTCTGCAGAATATCTATTATATCAAATTAAATTTTCTCCTTATTAAGATCTCTAACCAAAATCCTTCTTTCCTCTTCATATTTCTTACAATACATCACTACATGTTCTACGGTTTCATTTTGTTCACAATATTCACATTTGCCCGACATATGCTTCCCTATTTTGAATAGTGTTTTATTTAATCCTGTGTGTCCAAATCTAAGTCTTGAAATAACTGTCTCCTCTCTTCTGATTCCTTCTGCTATACTCATTTCTCCGACTTTCCGTTGAATCCTATACAGCCATCTTCCTCTCCTTTCTTCTTCCCAATGTTTTTGCCACCTTTCCTTCATTCTTTGTTTAATGATACTTTTAATTTCTGTCTTACTTAAATTAATCATCATATCAATAGTTCTATTTTTTTAAGCTTCCTTAGCAATCTTATCTGCGATTTCATTTCCATTAATCCCTATATGTGCTGGTACCCAAATAAATATAACACTAATACCCATCATTTGAATTTGATATAGAATTTGCTGTATTTCAATTAATATATCTAATCTACTATCTGAAAAATGATTTTGTATACTAAGTAAAGCTGAACTCGAATCTGAACATATAATTGATCTTAGTGGTCTTACTTCCTCTATCCATTGTAATGCTAATAATATTGCTAATAATTCTCCTGTATATACTGATAATTCATTATTTATTCTCCTCTTTACTTTGATATTGAAATCTGGAACATAAAATGCTATGCCTAACCTATCATTCACATTTTTAGATGCATCTGTATATATTTGAATATAACCATAATAACTATTAACATATTCCTGTATGAGTTTATGATTAATATTGCCTTCTTTTTTCTTTTCCAACCATGACAAATCTACTGTTGTTTCAGGTATGAGCCAGGGAGGGATTACTGATAACGGTACAGTTGAACTACATTTAATTTGATCTAATTCAAGTTCTTCTACTCTTTTTTTTCCACTATCCATCCAAAACTTCCTGTTTGTCTCCTCTCCCTTTCCCAACACGGCTGCAATATTTCTTTTGTAGGATGATTTTGACCATGTCCCTGTAAACTACTCCAGTAATTTAGCAACAGTTGTGTTCTCCTGATTTCCTGTGGCATTTCTCCAGTTTCAACCTGCAACGCTACAATAGATGTTGTTTTAAATGCTCCTGTAATTAACCTTAACGCTTGTGTTTGTATACCCTCTAACTTTTTAAGTGATGTACTTGTACTGATCCATAAACCACACTACCATAGTCTATTGCTGATCTTTTTAATCCTGTATATATAGCCTTTAAAGCAGTTCTGTCTGCTCCCCACTCATGACCAACTAAACATCTCATAACATTCAAAACTTTTTTGCACTTATCAATAATTTTCTGAATATGAAATGTCCATGTAATTCTATCATCAAACCATAAACCAAGAAATTAAATTTTTTTAACCCTTTCTATCTCTTGATTATGTAATTTAACCTTCACCATACTATTGATTTTTTTCCGAGTAAAAAACACAGTTTTCGATTTTTCCACTGAAAGTTTGAATCCCCATTTATATGACCAATCTTCTATCTTATTAATAGCTTTTTGTAATTTCTTCACAATATAATCAGTATTTCGACCTCTCACCCAAATTGCCCCATCGTCTGCAAAAAGAGAACACCCAAACCCATTTTCTATATCTTTAAACACATCATTAATCATTATAGAAAAAAGTAACGGACTAATTATGCTTCCTTGAGGTGTTCCATTTTCAATAAAATATTTTGACGAATAACTCCTTCCTATTCTAACCTGTATTTTCCTTGCACTTAAAAAATCTTTTAACCATCTATATACTCTACCTTTAATATCCATCTTCACTAGTTTGATCATCAATCCTTCCCTCCACATCATATTGTACGCTTTCTCAATATCAAAGAACACAGCCACTACACTTTCTTTATTTATTTGTGCTTTTCTAATTTCATGTTCTAAGCACAAAGATGAATCCATGGTATTCCTTCCTTTTCTGAAACCACTTTGCCATCTAGATATATATTGATTCCTTTCCAAATAATACACCAGCCATTGCGCCAGTGCTAACAACCACTCGCGCATGTAATGTACTTTTAACTAGCTGCTATGTGTTTCAAACGTTTAGAACACACTCTCATTGACATCGGGATACTGTGGAAAGTTATGTTCGGTCGACTTACAGCCGCGATCCAAGCGAGCCGACGACTCTTTGTTATCACTAACAGTTGTTCTCCGTGGTTGCGCCTCCAGGCAGGAAAGCGGTGGAAAATTAATCTGTTTCTATGTTTTTCCCATGGCGATCATGTGTTGCGCTGTTACAGCCCACAATACAGCAACGGTTTACCATGGTTGAAATCAAGTTAAGGTGAAATTAATCAAATTAAAACACGGCTGAGAGAGGGAGTACAGTACGCGTTAGTAATAGGCAGTAGAGGCGGCGGAGGCAGTCAACACGACAGCCGCGGAAAGTAATAAGTCATAACGCCCAAGCCCTATTATTAATATATTCTTCTTATATGTTTTAAATACTTAACAGTTAATTACCTGTGACAAAGTGAGCACCGCAGACTCTGGCGTATTCCAGCTTAACACCGTCCAAATCGGACCTGGATATCCGTGTCAGCCATAGGTGACGGCGTTGTTCAGACAGCTGTTTTTTTTTTTTCACACTGATTCACTATTACGGCTAGTAGGCGATAGAAAGAGCGTTGATCTCCACCTCCACGGGCCGTGCAACCAACCATTAAACACGTTTTCCCCATTGTTCACTTCCAATACTGCCTAAGGCGTCATACAATGCAGGTCAACGGTGCGAAATGACTGCCACCCAATATGGCGGACGCGCTGAGTAGTCACGTGAGCGTGACGTCAGCTGAAAACACCCTATTGGCGAAACTGTTAATATAATGTTCAAATTCACACATCGTAAACTAAACTCCAAAACTAATTTTAGAAATACAATAATACACAAACAAAACACTGCAAACATGTTTCAAAATTAAATAATTATTCAAAACACTAACACATGTTCTCTTCCAACAGGAACATTTAGTCAATCATAACACAATGACAAAAAAAAAAACACTATCATCATCTGAAATTACAGAAACTGCATTATTTTAGATGTGTCAGGTGCATATATATATATATATATATATATATATATATATATATATACATATATATATATATATATATATATATATATATATATATATATATATATCTATATATATATATATATATATATATATATATGTATATATATATATATATATATATATATATATATATATATATATATATATATACATATATTCATTCAGGAGCTTTCCTCTGCCCCCTGATGGAGGTAGACGTTGAATCCTTAGAGAGACAAAATACAGTTACATATCAGAGACTGGAGGCATAAAGTCACTCTATACTGTAAATGGTAATTTTACAGTATTTACACTTTGCTGTAGGAGAAGCAATATCCTAACTGTTGGTTTCTCTGAAAATACGGACAATAGATGCCACTGTGTCCCAGCTGATATTTGCCTGTACTCGTTCACCAGCCTCTGCGTGATAGCCTGTGGTTTATGACATGGTCAGTGATAGTGGCTCTTATTTGTTACCTATATATATATATATATATATATATATATATATATATATATATATATGTGTGTGTGTGTGTGTGTGTGTGTATAACCGGGAGGTACACATGACATCATCTGCCTACTCAGACTTCTTTTGTATTCTTTTTTTATATTCTTATGTTTTTCTCATTTTCTTTTTGATCCACTGTACATAATCGATGCACCCTTTCCTACTCCTGACTGACTACTGAGCCGATGTGACAACTGAATTTCTCCAATGTGAGATCAATAAACACTATCTTATCTTATCTTAGCTCTGGTCCTTCTTTGAGTGCCACCACACATTCTAACTCCTCCCCCTCAACCTTGCCCCACTCCTCTCCCTTGTCTTAGTACTCGTCTTCCTCACCCTCGTGCTGGCATTTCTTTCTTTCTTTCTTTCTTTCTTTCTTTCTTTCTTTCTTTCTTTCTTTCTTTCTTTCTTTCTTTCTTTCTTTCTCACATTGTGTTGCTCCAAATTGTTCATTTTCCAGCCAAGACCAACCCAAAGAGTCCTCTTTTATAGCATTTGATCATGTGATTTACAAGAACATCAACACTTGAGGTGTGCTTTCTAGATGGGAATTATCTGTGATTTCAACAACTGCATAACTTCAATCAGATGTTTCTCATTAGCAATGGAATAAAATACAGGGGAATATATTTGTGTTTTCAATTCAATATGAAGAGTTGTTCACCTTAACTTTAGCCTGTAAGGTTAGGTTTAGAACGTGGTGTTATCTGTTCTGATATACAGTGTTAAAGCATTGGTAAATTTGGCTGTAAAATTATATTGTTTTGGTCCTTGTTTGAAGCTAGTGTGTTAAAGGAGTTTAAGCATTTTTAATTTGCGTTAATTGTATGCATTATGTGTTAAAGCAAGAAGAAATGTGTTAATAGTATAGCTTACACAAGTGGATGTAGTGCTAACTGTGTTAAGAGTTTTGGAAAATTGTTAAAAGTATTGAAAAATCTGTCATAGCAATTGTGAAAAACTGTAACAGTGGCTTTTAAAAAAGAGGAGGAAGTTGCTTTTTAAAATACAGTATAATAATTAAAGACTACCATTTTGTAGAATATTCTTGTACTTCACTTTTTTACCCATGTTCTAGTGGGTCCCGTGGAGGCTCTGACATAAAAGAAGAAAATAAATATGAAATTATTAAAATGCAAAAATTCATACTGTAGAAAGTGATAGAAACATCTACCATGGACAGTATTTATGCATTTAATTTGTCTGCTACTTTTTCCCCGCCCTCTCTCCTGGCTTTAGCAGACTTTGAGGTGTTACCTGTCGTTTTAATTAATGACTCAAATTCGGCATAATCTTCCATTAAAGCTCGTGTTCTGCTTGGGAGAAAAACTGTGGGCGTTCTTTGGCCATGCTGAACAGCCAATAGCAGCGTCGCTGATCGTTGTTTCCAATATCGACAGATTTCCCCTTTTAAACAAACGCATGAATGCGCAGTTGTCTCAGATAACTCAATCCAGCCATACTAATCGTAAACAACAGGTGTCTTCGAAGAACCCAATTAGCCGGATCATGATTAGCCGGATGAAATCATCTTGAATGTGTCATTTGATCTTGGATGTTTTAAGGAACGTACGAAGAATGGACCCCTGTAATGTATTTTGGCGCAAAAGATACACAAACCTTCAATATGTTGTGGCATTCATTCAACAGTAGGGGGCACTTTTATAATAGAGTAGTTTTATAGAGCAAGTAAGTCTCATGCAACCCAGTTCATCATTACATAATTTAGAGATGGTCTATACTGTAAACTGCAGCCTCATCTGTAGCAATTCACTCGGTTCATCAGAGTGAAGTTGTCTCTTGACTCCAATATGTGTCACAGACAGATGCGTGGGTTCTATGATGTGCATATTGTTGTTTTTTTTTCTGGGGAAAGTAGCTACTGACAGATTATCTCCTCCTGCTAAATGGTTTGTTGTAAAACCTTATCATTATCAGTAAAGTGTACAATTTCTTGCTAACAGTTGGACAATATTGGTAATCAGAATGTTCTAAATTTATCAATCAAGTCACTCAAGCCAATGCTGTCCATGGTGCTGAAAACGTGATAGCTAGTAGGATGATCATCTTTAGCCTGTTCTGCAAGACAAAAAACCATGCTTGGAGCAGGACTTTTAACACACACACACACACACACACACACACACACACACACACACACACACACACACACACACACATATATATATATATATATATATATATATATATATATATATATATGGTGCGCACAACAAACTAAGCGATGCACACGAGAAAGTATCTTCTTCTTCATTTCCTCTTTAGTGTCCCTTTAAGGGCTCAGTGTTTCTGAATTAAGCCAATAAGAATTCAATTAGTTGATTTCCCGCATAATTTTTGCCATGCAAAAAAAAAAAAACAAAGCTGAATAAAAAACTGTTCTATGGTCTCATCTTCCCCCAAAGGGTTTTTCTCCTCCCTCCTGCTCCTTCCTGTTCTTCTCATCTCATATCTTCCTTTGAGTATTTTACATCCATCATGCTTTTATATTTTTGTCACGTGTCTTTCATTTACTTTCTTATCGTGTCCTTTATTTCTGTTCTCCTAAACCTAAAATCAGTATCAACTAAAACATTTAGGGCTTTGCTCTAATATCAGCCATTTCATTCCCCTTAACCCCACAGTGGGCTGGTACCCATTCAAAGTTAACAGTGAGCGCCATCATGTTGATTCAAAACAGTGTTTGTTATCTCTAAACTAATACGTTTAGTCTACTATCTGACTGGCTGTGCTGTAAAATGGCCAAAGATTATTTAGAGTCAGAGCAAGTGAGTGATCTTAATGGTCTCACCTCTGCACCCACTGAGCAGCTAACAGTATCAACAGCATTTCTCCTGTAGAAACTGAAACTCCATCCTGAACCCTTTTCCCTACTTTGATGAAAAATATTGGGACGATGAACGTGATCTCAACTTGATTAATTGTATTTTCTGAAGCATCTGTGCTTATATGTACATCATGATAATACCAGATTATATATTCCTGCACTGCATATGTATTCAACATAAAAGATCTGTCCATGTCCTTCTTTTTAATAATGTAAAATCAATCAACTGCAGCCGCAGGAAGCCTCCATTGTAGTTGAACTCACGTGGACAAAGATGTTGGTACCCCTCTGTTAATGAAAGAAAGACAATAGTAACAACAATACGTACTGATATAACTTGATAATTATTCTCCTCGTGAGCAAACTGCTCCAGTTGTCTCAGGGTGCCTTCTCCAGACGGCCCGTCTCAGCTTCTTCCATCCATGTTTAACAGGATTTAGATCAGGGCTCATAGAAGGCCACTTCACAATAGTCCAATATTTTACTCTTAGCCGTTCTTGGCTGCTTCTAGCTGTTTTGGGTCATGATCCTGTTGGATGGCTGGTAGGCAGATAGATAGATGTATGTTTATTTTTATATATTTTAAAGCTTTATAAACCCTCTCCATACTCTTTAAAGTTCCTAGATTTTTTTCTTCAAATATTTTTATCGAGAAGTCAAATGATTTTACATGGTAGCTTACATTTTACAAAAATGAGATGCTTAGTGTTTTTGTTCTACATTAACAACACATAAATGCAACAAAAAATGTACTCTAACAGTAAAACAAGAATTAAAGCAGATGACTAAAACTGAGGGACTCCCTGTAGACTTTACTGCAGTCACATTAATTGGTGAAATAGAAATACACTCCCTCCAAACAATCTTTTTGGGAAGTGAATATTGGACACAAAGGACTCTGGAGAGAGTGTGATATTTTGATAGCGATATGTTGGTGATTTAATGTTTAGCCCCCGTAAAGACTCACTCTTAACAGTGATTAAAGTACAAGTTCTTAGGTATTTCATTGGTAGCCATATTTGGCATTTTTACATGGCATGTTTCAACCTACAAAAACAACATTATATGAAAAAAGGCTCTAGCGTTTTATGTCTGTCATCAATATTGTGGGGGAAATTACATAATTGTGCCTGAGTATTTGGACTCATGGTGACTTTTTAATTTCTCAGTCTCTGAAGAAATATTTGTGTCCTTTTGTCATTTTAGCCAACAGAAGGTCCAGCTGTGTACCTTCAGAGCAGATCTCTGCCCTGTCTTGCTCTTGTGTGAGCCTCACTGTCTCCTGGCACGTGGAATCTCTCACATTACAACATTTGCAGAAGACAACCTTGGTGAAGCTTTGCTATATCTGATGACATACTACTACAGCATACAGTTCAACTCTACAAAGTATGTCCCACTCCTTTTGTCTGTCATTCAGACTGAAGTGTTAAAGGACAATATCCAGCAAGACAGCACAGGCTCATACAAAAACATCATGGCAGATTGGAACAGTTTTATTGAGAAGTACATTTAAATCCTTGTTTTTCAGATATACACATCATTTTTTTTATTATCAAGGCATTATGTGCCTCAAATGTTCTGCTTAGTATGAGGATTTGTTGCTTTAGGTGTTGGTGTACCAGTTCTGACAGAAACACAAAATAAGTTTACAATGACAATTTGTGTTGACATTCATGTGTACAGTGACTGAAAAAAAATGTTTTAATTTGGAGAAACAATTTAAGTAAAGTTCTATACACACCCCGACAAAATTGTTGGTACCCCTCGTTTAATGAAAGAAAAACCCACAATGGTTGCAGAAATAACTTGACAATATTGATAAATAAAAATTTGAAGACAATGAAAAAAATGCCAGTCAGACTAATACCTAGCATTTTTGTTTGTAGATGGCAAGTTTTTGCAGTGTTCTAACAGTACCCAGTCTTCTTAAACAGTTTACATACTGATGATGATTTTGTTTTTGTTTCAATTATATGAATAGCTTTTGTTTTTAACAAAAGATGTGTACAACAAAGAAAATTAATCTGTAATATTCGGGGTAACATGTGTATACATTGTATTTCATCACATCACAGCTGGTGGTTTTATTGCTTCCTTTGATTTAAAACTTTGCTGTTACATTGTTACAATATCGATCAGATCGTGTTTGCTGTAGACAACAAAGACAGAGATGGCCGAAGTCCTCTTAACCACATGGATGACCAACAACTCCTGTAATATGTGAAAGGGTAAATGGTGCTTACAACCACATGCTCTGTTCTCTGCGGACATTTTTCTTAATTTCAGTGAGGTGGGCTGTGCTTATAAGTCATATCATGTAAAGAATTGTGGGATTCTTTATAACTCCTTAGCACCTGTAAGGGAGAAAGTGAATAGATAGATAGATAGATAGATAGATAGATAGATAGATAGATAGATAGATAGATAGATAGATAGATAGATAGATAGATAGATAGATAGATAGATAGATAGATAGATAGATAGATAGATAGATAGATAGATAGATAGATAGCCTGTGTTGATCGATCACTAACCAATATGCTAAAGGAATAAAAAAAAGATTTTATCGCTTTAAATACAGAAAACATTTATTCAAAGTATGTTTTGTTTTTTTACAGGGTGTTTTCTTTAAATATAACAAATTCAAGCTTACAAGAAAATAAGTTTTGAGAAGACTGAAAGACAATCCAGTGAACCCTATTTGGTCCATTTATCAGATTAAAGACTTTTAATTGGTTACATTTTAGCACAAAAAAAACCCCATTTATTTTCAAACTTTTGGCAGAAAACCAAAAAAAATTCTTGTAAAAATTTTCTTCGGGCTTTGTTACACACAGTCACAGCTATTCATCAATGAAAGAAGTCTATCCAATAACTGTACCTGAATGTCGGCAGATAGTTCTTTAATTCTTCTCCTCACCGTGTCATCTTAAGGCAGGGCAGTTTTTAAATTGTTAGCTGGAATGAACACAAAGTTCATTCCAACTGAGTGTGGCTTCTTACTTATTGTGATGCGCTGCACCACCAGATACAAAGCTTGATTGCTAGCAATTGAAGACAAACACATTTTGGTCTTTCATCCCCACTGCCCATAAAGCAAAACTAAATGTAACTGTTGTCATACTTCCTTTAGACGTGTCCCTGGTCCCCCATGCATTCCATTTTAGCCCAATTGTTTATAAAAATCATTCTTTGCCCTTAGTTTCAGTTGCATTGTCCTTGTACTGAAATGTACTAAACAACAAACTTGCCTTGTCTTGCAGTGTATGGTTTTTCATGTGTCTGTTTAAATCAGATTTGGTGCTAAATCTTTGTCCACACTGATCACAGCAGAAACGCTTCAGTCCTGCATGGATTTTCATGTGTGTGTTTAAATAACTTTTTATGCTAAATCTCTGTCCACATAGATCACAGCAGAAAGGCTTCTGTCCTGTATGGATTCTCATGTGTCTGTCTAAAGAACCTTTTATGCTAAATCTCTGTCCACATAGATCACAACAGAAAGGCTTCTCTCCTGTATGGACTCTCATGTGTTTGTTTAAAGATCCTTTTTCGCTAAATCTTTGTCCACACAGATCACAACAGAAAGGTTTCTCTCCTGTATGGATTCTCATGTGTGTGTTTAAAGAACTTTTTATGCTAAATATCTGTCCACATTGATCACAACAGAAAGGCTTCTCTCCTGTATGGACTCTCATGTGTTTGTTTAAACTTTCTTTTAGGCTAAATCTCTGTCCACACAGATCACAACAGAAAGGCTTCTCTCCTGTATGGATTCTCATGTGTCTGTTTAAATTTTCTTTTTGACTGAAGCTTTTTCCACATAGATTACAACAGAAAGGCTTCTCTCCTGTGTGTATTCTCATGTGTTTGTTTAAAGATCCTTTTTTGCTAAATCTTTGTCCACATAGATCACAACAGAAAGGCTTCTGTCCTGTATGGACTCTCATGTGTTTGTTTAAAGATCCTTTTTCGCTAAATCTTTGTCCACATAGATCACAACAGAAAGGCTTCTGTCCTGTATGGATTCTCGTGTGTCTGTTTAAATAAGATTTTTGTCTAAATCTCTGTCCACATAGATCACAACAGAAAGGCTTCTGTCCTGTATGGATTCTCGTGTGTCTGTTTAAATAAGATTTTTGTCTAAATCTCTGTCCACATAGATCACAACAAAAAGGCTTCTGTCCTGCATGGATTTTCATGTGTGTGTTTAAATTCGATTTTTGGCTAAAGCTTTGTCCACATAGATCACAACAGAAAGGCTTCTCTCCTGTATGGATTCTCATGTGTTTGTTTACAGAACGTTTTATGCTAAATCTTTGTCCACACAGATCACAACAGAAAGGCTTCTGTCCTGTATGGATTGTCATGTGTCTGTTTAAAGTTCCCTTTTCGCTAAATCTTTGTCCACACAGATCACAACAGAAAGGCTTCTCTCCTGTGTGTATTCTCATGTGTCTGTTTAAAGCTGATTTTCCCATAAATGTTTTGCCACAGTCTTTGCAGCTAAGCTTAACTCCTGTGTTGCCTTTCCTACATTTATTCTTCCCTGTAAAACATTTCTTATATCCAGAGTCTGACAAGTGTTTCAGCTCAGAGAGAGGGTGCTCTACGTCACTGTCTTCTTCAAGCTCCTTAGTGTCTTCAGCCTCTGAAGAAATAGAAGCATCTCCATGATCTTGTGTCTTGATGGATTCTTTTCCATCATTCTCTCCTGGAAGCTCTCTGCCTTTAATTTGGTCTGGGACATGCAGGTCGGCAAAAGGTCTGTGGTCTAAAGAAGCTTCTTTAATAATCTGCTTCTCCTTAACATCTGCAGGAAACATGGAAACATATTTGCACATTAGAAAACATTTAGATCTTAGCCAGAACTGAGGCACACTTTAAGATATATTTAGGAAATTTTGTTAGATTAAATTATTTGACAGAACATGCAGAACAGTAAAACACAGAATAAAATTACATGACTGTTATAACCCCTGCAAAAACCTTAAAGTGCTGATGAAACGATATTGACCCTTTCAGCCGTGCTTTTAAAACAAAATGTTAGGCTAGGTCCAATGAGCTTAATGTCCAAATATATAGCACACCAGATTATAAGGCGCACCATTAATTTTTGAGAAAATTTAAGGGGGCTTTAAGTATCCCCACCCAAAGCTATTTTTCAAGCCTAATGTGTTCAAAATTAGCCAGATGGGAAACTTTGTATTTTGGGATTTTACTGAGATTTCTTTGCAGTACTGTAGGAGTGGTCTAAGAGCCCCTGTTCAGCCTGAAACAAATAAAATGTTTGCTCAATAAGTCCGCACCCAGGAAAAAAAAAAAAAGAATTGCCCCCCCCCCCCTCTTTTTTCCCCAGTGTCCTGTCTAATAATGTGGCAATAAGAATTGTTTTCTTAATGGCCAAATAGAGCTTGACGGATTTTACTTTCATAAGTGGAGCAGTCAGCTTTCGCCATAGTGCTCCACTTGTTTCATGCATGTAAAGTTTTATTGTGAATTATGCAGGTAGTATTTCAAATTATGTGGACACTACAATGGGAAAGTAGGAGAGTAAAGGAAGAACAAGAAGAGAACAAATGCAAAGAAGAGAAAAAAAGAGGAGATAAAAAGTGAAGTGGCACCAGCCATGGGCCCCAGGGCCTGCAAAACCCCAAGGGGCGCCCCGCCACCCGGCGGAGGCCCCGACCGAGCCCCGGGGGGCCAGGCCAGCCTAAAATATTTTGACTAAAATATTTGAGTTACTAAGTGAATTGTGAAAAATGTTTTTGTCTCTTTTCTTTCCAGCTTCTGGGAGGTGATGCAAAAGTTTATTCTGATCATAATCATTATCATTGTCATTATTTAAAGAGCACTTTAACACAAGGCACAACAAAGTGCCAAAAGTCAGAAATACATCGGATAAGAAATAACATCCAATACAGGGGTTAAAGTTCTCTGTCGCTGCAACGGATTTCCGTCATTTGGAAAATGAGCACAAAATGTTCCGTGTAGACTTTTTATTCAAGATTTTAAACAGCTGTGATCAACCAATGAAATCTAGCAGAGCCGGGAAATTAGCCAATCAGAAAGAGAGTAGGGCAGGTCTTTGCAAACCTGATTTTGTGCTCAATGATTTTAACTTTTAGAAGTCAAACTGACCACAGATGGTATAAATGAAAGTAGCTGTGGTCAAAGGTTTATTTGGATTTATGTGAACCAGCAGGTCAGAAAGTTCAACGCATAGAACAGCTGACAACAACTTCCCTCGGTAAGCGTGTCTGTCGCTTTGCACAAAGGACGCCGAGCTGAGAGCTGTTGGTCAGTGAGTAGAATGCAGACGAAGCATAAGCTAATTGTATGCTAACTGCAAAGAGGCATACAGCTCCTCACCCTTCCCTCCCCTGGGCTCTTCTGATCACAATCTAATGCATCTCCAGCCTGTTTACAAGCCGCTGGTGATCAGGGAGTCAGAGGTAACACGCAGAATGAGGAGATGGTCAGAGGAGGCAGAAAAAGCCCTCAGAGACTGCTTCAGTGTGATCCAAAGGACAAAGGAAAACAATGGACCTGGTGAAGACCTGGTGAAGCTGAACTACAATATTTATTGCAGTGTTTCCCCTACCATTCAACAAGGGGCCGTCCTGCCAACAAAGTTGCCCATTTTGTTGTGGCATGCAGTAAATTATTATAAGTCTGTTCACGGTTAAATTCATTAAAATTAGCCAAAGTAGCAGCAGATCGCTCATTGGACAATAAAGGAAAACTTCTTATTAACTTCTGCATTTAGTCTAAATTATGGCAGGATTGGTCCTCAATAGCCGACAGCCAGAAGAAAACTTGCCAACGTCTTTCTAGACAAGATAAACCAAAAAGTGATGTGTGGAGGAACTTTCCCAGGCAGATAGACAAGAATAACTTGATGTTGAATGTTGCTACATGCTAAGCTAGCATTAGCATCTCCTATGCCACATGCTAAGCTAGCATTAGTACCTCCTATGCTACATGCTAAGCTAGCATTAGCATCTCCTATGCCACATGCTAAGCTAGCTGATCATATGCTGCAGGTTTAGCCAGTTTTCTGGGGGAAACCCTGCAACGAGTTCTGATGAAGAGGAGGAATCCATCAGCTGCTGAAAACGGCTCCTAAACTTTAGCTCCATCCACACAGTTAGCATGAAGAAGGAAATCTCCAAACCTGATGGGTGCAGCAGAACTCTGGGCTGGAAAACATCCCCCATCATTGGTGTCTCCTCTGCTGCGTCCTGCCGCTCTTTGAGCTCCTGCTTCCCTCCAGTTTCTCCGCTGTGCCTCCAGCTGCTGGACTTCTTTCCAGACTTCATCACCTGCAGCAGCTGCTGATCTCTTTCAGATTCACTCCCGCGTCTGGCCTCACAGCAAAACAAGGACAAAGAACCAGGAGGGCTCAACGTAGCTGTGTCGAGGAACGGAAAACAACGGAACCGGAAATTCTTCTTCTTCTTCTTTGAAATTTTTTGGCGGTTGGCAAACAACAGATAGATGTATTTCCGCCATCTACTGGAATGGAGTGTGGACCAGAATGACTCTCAGGAATTAAATTCTATTATATAAATGTGTTACTTTTAGATATCGAAATACTATACTGTAAATATTACTATCTGAATAACTTCTGAATAATTGAAATAAATCTAATTTAACATTTACTTTACTCAAATTTTGAATTAATTGCTGTCTCTCCTCCTCATATTTATTACAGTATAACATCACGTGTTTAACTGTTTCATCTACCCCACAATATTCATATTTGCCATTCCTATGTTTTCCTAAGAAAAACAGAGTACCATTTAATCCGGTATGGACAAACCTCAATCGAGAAATGATTGTTTCTTCTCTTCTTGTTCTTTCTGTTCTTCTCATTTCTCAAATTTTCTTTTGAATTTTATAAAACCAACGTCCTATATTTCCTTTATCCCATTCCTTTTGCCATTTATCCTTTATTTTCTGTTTAATTAACATTTTAACTTCATATTTACTAAAATTAACAAATAAATCCACTGATACATTTTTAGCAGCTTCTTTTGCTGCCTCATCTACTTGTTAATTTCCTTTAATTCCATAATGTGCCGGTATCCATACAAAATTTATAATTAAACCCATCATATTTATTCTATATAGTGTCTGTTGAATTTCTATTAAAATAGCTGGCCTGCTTTCTGAGTGATTATATTGCAAACTAATTAAAGATGAACTTGAATCTGAACATATGACTGATCTTAGTGGTTTAACTTCTTCCACCCATTGAACAGCTAATAATATTGCAATCATTTCTCCTGTATAAACTGAAAGTCCATCACTTATTCTTTTCCTAATTTTAACATTAAATTCTGGTACAATAAAGGCTACTCCTATTTGACTTGTTATATTTTTAGAGGCATCTGTATAAATGTTTACATAATTATAACATTTATTAATATATTCCTGTACTATATATGAGTTTATTATGAATTCCTTATCCTTTCTTCTTTCCAACAAAGTAAAATCTACCCTAGCATCTGTAATTATCCATGGTTGTATAACTGATACTGGAACTGTTTGGCTTATAGTAATCTGATCTATTTTGAATTCTGTTATTTTTTCCTGTACAATCCAACCAAAACTTCTAATATCTTTTTCTTCTTTTTCCCAACAGGGTTTTATTACTTGTAGAGTTGGATGATCCTTTCTATGACCTTTTAAATTAGCCCAATAATTTAATGTTAATTGCTCTCTTCTAAATGCAAGTGGCATTTCTCCCATTTCTACCAATAATGCGGCTGTTGGTGTAGTTTTAATTGCTCCTGTACACAATCTTATTGCTTGATACTGAATCCGATCCAGTTTTTGCAAATTTGTCTCTGCTGCTGAATTATACACAATACTTCCATAATCACTGATCTAATTAATCCATTATATATATTCTTTAGTGCTAATATATCTGCTCCCCAAACATCTCATAATATTTATTACTTTCTTGCATTTGTCTAAAACTCTTTGAATATTTATATTCCATGCAAAGAAGAGAAAAAAAGAGGAGATAAAAAGTGAAGTGGCACCGGTCATGGGCCCCAGGGCCTGCATAACCCCCAGGGGCGTTCATAAACCAAACCCCTAAAAATTTAAATTGCTTCACTCTTTCTATTTCTTGATTATATAATTTTAATTTACCATCATTAATTTTCTTCCTTGAAAAGAACATTGTTTTAGTCTTGTCCACTGAAAATTTAAAGCCCCATTTTAATGACCATTCTTCAACTTAACAATAGCTTCTTGCATCTTTTTTAGTAATAAACTCCAAATTCCTTCCTCTCTTCCACATAGCTCCATCATCAGCAAGAAAGGAGAAAAACCCATTCCATTATCTATATTTGAAACACATCATCTATCAGTTATCGAAAAAGAATAAAGGACTTATTATACTTCCCTGTGGAGTACCATTTTCAGCAATATATTTCTCAGAATGATATTTAACCTATTTGAACTTGTATTTGGGGGTTCCTTTTAGTTAGAAATCTTTGATCCACCAATACATCCTACCTGTAATACCCATCTTCATATTTTAATTAATAATCCTTCTTTCCATAACATATCATATGCCTTTTCTATATCAAAAAACACTGCTATAATACTTTCTTTACTAATTTGAGCTTTTCTGATTTCAAATTCTAAACTCAAAACTGCATCCATAGTATTCCTACTCCTCCTAAAACCACTTTGGTATTTTGATAAATATCCGTTTGATTCTATATAATAAATCATTCTTTCATTAATCATTTTCTCCATTATTTTACAATATTTGATGTTAACGCAATTGGTCTATAATTTTCAGGTTTTGTATCATCTTTTCCTGGTTTACGTATTGGTATTATTACAGCCTCTTTCCAACTTTCTGGTAATTTTCCATTTTCCCAAACTTTGTTATAAAGTTCCAATAAAATTTCTTTAGATGTTTCACTAAGATGCTTTAACATTAAATAACAAATCTGATCTTTTCCTGGTGTCGTTAATTTAACTGTCTGAAGTGCTCTATTTAATTCCAATTTTGTGAAAGGAACATTCAATAAATCATTTACATTCTCTGTCTTCTCTAATATATGTCTGCTTTCTAATATTGTCATTTATCTCCCCTTTTTCCTTCCAGAGTAATATTATCTGAGCTATTTATTTTACTAAAAGTCTTTGCCAACATTTCTACCTTTTCTTCATCCTTAACTGCTATTACTTCACCATCACTCAGGACTGGATAACCATATTCTCTTTTAATACCATTCATTCTTCTTATCATTGACCATACTTTATAAATCTCTGTTTCTCTACCCACCGAATTACAAAAATTCCTCCAACAATCCTTTTTGCATTCTTTATAGTTCTTCTCACAAGAGCCTGACATATTTTATATTCTATAAGATTCTGTACACTATGATTCCTTTTCAACCTTTTAAAAGCTTTATTACGATTTTTGATTACTGTATTGCATTCCTTTGTCCACCAAGGAACAATCTGCTTATGTATCCTCCCTTCTCTTTTCTTTATGGATTCATTAGCAGCTTGTAAAATAGCATTACAAACATAGAAGTTTAAATGATCAATTTCCATATTCAAATTAATTTTTCCCAGTTCCTGCTCACTTATAAATCTAAATCTTTCCCAATTGGCACTACTGAAACACCATTTCTTTATACCCCCCACATCATACTTTTCAATATCCAATTTTATTTCTGTCACTATAGGATAATGATCGCTTCCTATTGTTACTTCTTTAAGTATTTGCCATGAACTTACACCTGCCAACGAATTTGAAATTATTGTTAAATCTATTGCCGATTCTCTACCTGTTTTTATATCAACACTTGTACCCCTTCCATCATTCAAACATACAAGATTTTTATTCTCCATTAATTCTTCAATAACTATTCCATTTAAATCATTTTTAATACCCCATAATGAACTATGTGCATTAAAATCATCACACCAAACAACCTTTCCATTTAAATAATTATCAATTTCATTCAATGTTTCATATTGGACCCTTTTCCCAGGATTATAAAAAAGTATTACTTTAATACTTTCTTTCTTATACCAAACTTCTACAACTATATACTCTAACTGAACTCCTTTTGTCACTGTGCAGTACATTACTCCAGACTTTTTTAATTGAGAAAGCTTCCTGGAGAGGAAGCGAAACGTCTTCAACTACGGAAAACAAGTCCAGTTGCTTTGTTTTTTACTTTTTTTTTTGGAATGACCATGACCTGGATGACTGAGAATCTTCACCAGCAACTTGTACATTTGTAAAACCTGCATGATGGCAATAGTTAGACTAGCTATATTGATAAAAGTGAGGAATTATTTCCCTAAAGACAAAAAACTAACCGCTTTCTTGAAATTTAATTTCTATGGCTTAACAGAGCAAAACATGGTAGCCCACAAAAACCTTTTGCTGCAAAGTGTTTGTCAGCTGGCTGAAAAAAGGGCTGCTACAGCTACACAAATTTAGCAGTCTGGATATATACCCAGTTGTGGAGAAGCATTTATATACTCATAAAAGTTGGATACCGAGAAGATGCCCACACATGTTACTTATTAACTAGGTCCCAGTAAACAGTACATAGTCATACCAAATGTAAACAATTTAAACATACTAAGAGTACTGAAGCTTAACCCATATTAAACAAAATAATAATAATGAATTTGAACATTAAAAGATAGTGAAATAACAAGTAGATTTAAATTAAATAAAAAAATGTATTAAAAATGTAATTAAGAGAAAACAAATTAATTAATAATAAGAATTGAATTAAATGACAGTAACACTATCAATTAATTAGGTAGCCAAATACTTCTTGTGCATATTGACAGCTTTTTTATTGTTGTATGTATCAAAATAATGGAAAAAGTTCAAATTAAATTTTATCTCAAAAGTGGGGGGGCAAAACATACCTTTTGTCACCCCTGTCCAAAAAGTGAGGGGGCACTTGCCCCCCTTGCCCCCCCTATTCCTACGCCACTGGTGTATTAGAACTTACTCTGAAAGTCCTTTTGAAGCAACTCGATTTCTAGTGCATTTTTTCTCTTTTTCAAGTTGTGGAGTTCAATTTCTCTACTTAATTTGTGGGGTTTTTTTCAGGTCAAAATATTATTTTTTTTGTTGAAGATGCCGTTTATATAGGGAACGGATGGCACCCTGTGTCATTTTGTGAAAGAAAAAGAAAGGGTGAAACATGCCTCATGCAACAAGAGTAAAAAGAACATGTTTTTTTTCAGCCTTTTTCTTAGTGGCTGTTATAAACAGACAAACACATCATTTAACAGTGGCTTTTAAAAAAGAGGAGGAAGTTGCTTTTTAAAATACAGTATAATAATTAAAGACTACCATTTTGTAGAATATTCTTGTACTTCACTTTTTTCCCCATGTTCTAGTGGCTCCCATGGAGGCTCTGACATAAAAGAACAAAATAAATATGAAATTATTAAAATGCAAAAATTCGTACTGTAGAAAGTGATAGAAACATCTACCATGGACAGTATTTATGCATTTAATTTGTCTGCTGCTGTTTGCCAGCCCTCTCTCCTGGCTTTAGCAGATTTTGAGGTGTTCCCTGTCGTTTTAATTAATGACTCAAATTCGGCATAACCTTCCATTAAAAGCTCTTGTTCTGCTTGGGAAAAAAACTGTGGACGTTCTTTGGCCATGCTGAACAGCCAATAGCAGCGTCGCTGATCGTTGTTTCTACTATCGATACATTTCCCCTTTTAAACAAACGCATGAACGCGCAGTTGTCTCAGATAACTCAATCCAGCCATACTAATCATAAACAACAGGTGTGTTCGAAGAACCCTATTAGCCGGATCATGATTAGCCGGATGAAATCATCTTGGATGTCTCATTTGATCTCGGATGTTTTAAGCAACGTACGAAGAACGGACCCCTGTAATGTATTTTGGCGCAAAAGATACACAAACCTTCAATATGTTGTGGCATTCATTCAACAGTAGGGGGCACTTTTATAATAGAGTAGTTTTATAGAGCAAGTAAGTCTCATGCAACCCAGTTCATCATTACATAATTTAGAGATGGTCTATACTGTAAACTGCAGCCTCATCTGTAGCAATTCACTTGGTTCATCAGAGTGAAGTTGTCTCTTGACTCCAATATGTGTCACAGACAGATGCGTGGGTTCTATGATGTGCATATTGTTATTTTTTTCTGGGGAAAGTAGCTGCTGACAGATTATCTCCTCCTGCTAAATGGTTTGTTGTAACACCTTATCATTATCAGTAAAGTGTACAATTTCTTGCTAACAGTTGGACAATATTGGTAATCAGAATGTTCTAAATTTATTAATCAAGTCACTCAAGCCAATGCTGTCCATGGTGCTGAAAACGTGATAGCTAGTAGGATGATCATCTTTAGCCTGTTCTGCAAGACAAAAAACCATGCTTGGAGCAGGACTTTTAACACACACACACACACACACACACACACACACACACACACACATATATATATATATATATATATATATATATATATATATATATATATATATATATATATATATATATGGTGCGCACAACAAACTAAGCGATGCGCACGAGAAAGTATCTTCTTTTTCATTTCCTCTTTAGTGTCCCTTTAAGGGCTCAGTGTTTCTGAATTAAGCTAATAAGATTTCAATTAGTTAATTTCCCGCATAATTTTGCCATGCAAAAAAAACCAAAGCTGAAAAAAAAACTGTTCTATGGTCTCATCTTCCCCCAAAGGGTTTTTCTCCTCCCTCCTGCTCCTTCCTGTTCTTCTCATCTCATATCTTCCTTTGAGTATTTTACATCCATCATGCTTTCATATTTTTGTCACGTGTCTTTCATTTACTTTCTTATCGTGTCCTTTATTTCTGTTCTCCTAAACATAAAATCAGTATCAACTAAAACATTTAGGGCTTTGCTCTATTATCAGCCATTTCATTCCCTTTAACCCCACAGTGGGCTGGTACCCATACAAAGTTAACAGTGAGCGCCATCATGTTGATTCAATACAGTGTTTGTTGTCTCTAAACTAATACGTTTAGTCTACTATCTGACTGGCTGTGCTGTAAACTGGCCAAATGATGATTTAGAGTCAGAGCAAGTGAGTGATCTTAATGGTCTCACCTCTGCACCCACTGAGCAGCTAACAGTATCGACAGCATTTCTCCTGTAGAAACTGAAACTCCATCCTGAACCCTTTTCCCTACTTTGATGAAAAATATTGGGACGATGAACGTGATCTCAACTTGATTAATTACATTTTCTGAAGCATCTGTGCTTATATGTACATCATGATAATACCGGATTATATATTCCTGCACTGCATATGTATTCAACATAAAAGATCTGTCCATGTCCTTCTTTTTTAATAATGTAAAATCAATCAACTGCAGCCGCAGGAAGCCTCCATTGTAGTTGAACTCACGTGGACAAAGATGTTGGTACCCCTCTGTTAACGAAAGAAAGACAATAGTAACAACAATAAGTGCTGATATAACTTGATAATTATTCTCCTCGTGAGCAAACTGCTCCAGTTGTCTCAGGGTGCCTTCTCCAGACGGCCCGTCTCAGCTTCTTCCATCCATGTTTAACAGGATTTAGATCAGGGCTCATAGAAGGCCACTTCACAATAGTCCAATATTTTACTCTTAGCCGTTCTTGGCTGCTTCTAGCTGTTTTGGGTCATGATCCTGTTGGATGGCTGGTAGGCAGATAGATAGATGTATGTTTATTTTTATATATTTTAAAGCTTTATAAACCCTCTCCATACTCTTTAAAGTTCTTTCTCACTTTGTTTTTTACCTAGATTTTTTTCTTCAAATATTTTTATCGAGAAGCCAAATGATTTTACATGGTAGCTCTTACATTTTACAAAAATGAGATGCTTAGTGTTTTTGTTCTACATTAACAACACATAAATGCAACAAAAAATGTACTGTAACAGTAAAACAAGAATTAAAGCAGATGACTAAAACTGAGGGACCCCCTGTAGACTTTACTGCAGTCACATCAATTGGTGAAATAGAAATACACTCCCTCCAAACAATCTTTTTGGGAAGTGAATATTGGACACAAAGGACTCTGGAGAGAGTGTGATATTTTGATAGCGATATGTTGGTGATTTAATGTTCAGCCCCCGTAAAGACTCACTCTTAACAGTGATTAAAGTACAAGTTCTTAGGTATTTCATTGGTAGCCATATTTGGCATTTTTACATGGCATGTTTCAACCTACAAAAACAACATTATATGAAAAAAGGCTCTAGCGTTTTATGTCTGTCATCAATATTGTGGGGGGAAATACATAATTGTGCCTGAGTATTTGGACTCATGGTGACTTTTTAATTTCTCAGTCTCTGAAGAAATATGTGTCCTTTTGTCATTTTAGCAAACAGAAGGTCCAGCTGTGTACCTTCAGAGGAGATCTCTGCCCTGTCTTGCTCTTGGATGAGCCTCACTGTCTCCTGGCAGGTGGAATCTCTCACATTACAACATTTGCAGAAGACAACCTTGGTGAAGCTTTGCTATATCTGATGACATACTACTACAGCATACAGTTCAACTCTACAAAGTATGTCCCACTCCTTTTTTCTGTCATTCAGACTGAAGTGTTAAAGGACAATATCCAGCAAGACAGCACAGGCTCATACAAAAACATCATGGCAGATTGGAACAGTTTTATTGAGAAGTACATTTAAATCCTTATTTTTCAGATATACACATCATTTTTTTATCATCAAGGCATTATGTGCCTCAAATGTTTTGCTTAGTATGAGGATTTGTTGCTTTAGGTGTTGGTGTACCAGTTCTGACAGAAACACAAAATAAGTTTACAATGAAAATTTATGTTGACATCCATGTGTACAGTGACTGAAAAAAATGTTTTAATTTGGAGAAACAATTTAAATAAAGTTCTATACACACCCCGACAAAATTGTTGGTACCCCTCGTTGAATGAAAGAAAAACCCACAATGGTTGCAGAAATAACTTGACAATATTGATAAATAAAAATTTGAAGACAATGAAAAAAATGCCAGTCAGACTAATACCTAGCATTTTTGTTTGTAGATGGCAAGTTTTTGCAGTGTTCTAACAGTACCCAGTCTTCTTAAACAGGTTACATACTGATGATGATTTTGTTTTTGTTTCAATTATATGAATAGCTTTTGTTTTTAACAAAAGATGTGTACAACAAAGAAAATTAATCTGTAATATTCGGGGTAACATGTGTATACATTGTATTTCATCACATCACAGCTGGTGGTTTTATTGCTTCCTTTGATTTAAAACTTTGCTGTTACATTGTTACAATATCGATCAGATCGTGTTTGCTGTAGACATCAAAGACAGAGATGGCCGAAGTCCTCTTAACCACATGGATGACCAACAACTCCTGTAATATGTGAAAGGGTAAATGGTGCTTACAACCACATGCTCTGTTCTCTGCGGACATTTTTCTTAATTTCAGTGAGGTGGGCTGTGCTTATAAGTCATATCATGTAAAGAATTGTGGGATTCCTTATAGCTCCTTAGCACCGGTAAGGGAGAAAGTAAATAAATAAATAAATAAATAGATAGATAGATAACCTGTGTTGATCGATCACTAACCAATATGCTAAAGGAATAAAAAAAGATTTTAACGCTTTAAATACAGAAACCATTTATTCAAAGTATGTTTTGTTTTTTTTACAGGGTGTTTTCTTTAAATATAACAAATTCAAGCTTACAAGAAAATAAGTTTTGAGAAGACTGAAAGACAATCCAGTGAACCCTATTTGGTCCATTTATCAGATTAAAGACTTTTAATTGGTTACATTTTAGCACAAAAATCACAAAAAAAAAAATTTCAAACTGTTGGCAGAAAACCAAAAAAAATTCTTATAAAATGTTCTTCGGGCTTTGTTACACACAGTCACAGCTATTCATCAATGAAAGAAGTCTATCCAATAACTGTACCTAAATGTCGGCAGATAGTTCTTTAATTCTTCTCCTCACCGTGTCATCTTAAGGCAGGGCAGTTTTTAAATTGTTAGCTGGAATGAACACAAGGTTCATTTCAACTGAGTGTGGCTTCTTACTTATTGCGATGCGCTGCACCACCAGATACAAAGCTCGATTGCTAGCAATTGAAGACAAACACATTTTGGTCTTTCATCCCCACTGCCCATAAAGCCAAACTAAATGTAACTGTTGCCATACTTCCTTTAGACGTGTCCCTGGTCCCCCATGCATTCCATTTTAGTCCAATTGTTTATAAAAATCATTCTTTGCCTTTAGTTTCAGTTGCATTGTCCTTGTACTGAAATGTACTAAACAACAAACTTGCCTTGTCTTGCAGTGTATGGTTTTTCATGTGTCTGTTTAAATCAGATTTGGTGCTAAATCTTTGTCCACACTGATCACAACAGAAAGGCTTCAGTCCTGCATGGATTTTCATGTGTGTGTTTAAATTAGATTTTTGGCTAAAGCTCTGTCCACATAGATCACAACAGAAAGGCTTCTGTCCTGTATGGATTCTCATGTGTCTGTCTAAAGAACTTTTTTTGCTAAATCTCTGTCCACATAGATCACAACAGAAAGGCTTCTGTCCTGTATGGATTCTCATGTGTGTGTTTAAAGAACTTTTTTCACTAAATCTCTGTCCACATAGATCACAACAGAAAGGCTTCTGTCCTGTATGGATTCTCATGTGTGTGTTTAAAGAACTTTTTTCACTAAATCTCTGTCCACATAGATCACAACAGAAAGGCTTCTCTCCTGTATGGACTCTCATGTGTTTGTTTAAAGATCCTTTTTCGCTAAATCCCTGTCCACACAGATCACAACAGAAAGGCTTCTCTCCTGTATGGACTCTCATGTGTGTGTTTAAATGAAATTTTCGGCTAAATCTCTGTCCACAGAGATCGCAACAGAAAGGCTTATCTCCTGTATGGACTCTCATGTGTTTGTTTAAAGATCCTTTTTCGCTAAATCTCTGTCCACACAGATCACAACAGAAAGGCTTCTCTCCTGTATGGATTCTCATGTGTGTGTTTAAATGTGATTTTCGGCTAAATCTCTGTCCACATAGATCGCAACAGAAAGGCTTCTGTCCTGTATGGATTCTCATGTGTCTGTTTAAATGTGTTTTTTGACTAAAGCTTTTTCCACATAAATTACAACAGAAAAGCTTCTCTCCTGTGTGGATTCTCATGTGTCTGTTTAAAGCTGATTTTCCCATAAATGTTTTGCCACAGTCTTTGCAGCTAAGCTTAACTCCTGTGTTGCCTTTCCTACATTTATTCATCCCTGTAAAACATTTCTTATATCCAGAGTCTGACAAGTGTTTCAGCTCAGAGAGAGGGTGCTCTACATCACTGTCTTCTTCATTCTCCTCAGTGTCTTCAGCCTCTGAAGAAATAGAAGCACCTCCATGATCTTGTATCTTGATGGATTCTCTTCCATCATTCTCTCCTGGAAGCTCTCTGCCTTTAATTTGGTCTGGGTCATGCAGGTCGGCAAAAGGTCTGTGGTCTAAAGAAGCTTCTTCTTTAATAATATGCTTCTCCTTAACATCTGCAGGAAACATGGAAACATATTTGCACATTAGAAAACATTTAGATCTTAGCCAGAACTGAGGCACACTTTAAGATATATTTAGGAAATTTTGTTAGATTAAATTCTTTGACAGAACATGCAGAACAGTAAAACACAGAATAAAATTACATGACTGTTATAACCCCTGCAAAAACCTTAAAGTGCTGATGAAACGATATTGACCTTTTCAGCCACGCTTTTAAAACAAAATGTTAGGCTAGGTCCAATGAGCTTGATGTCCAAACATATAGCACACCAGATTATAAGGCGCACCATTCATTTTTGAGAAAACTTAAGGGCTTTAAGTATCCCTTCTGGTCTGAAAAATAAGGTAATAAAATTTGAGCAAGGAGATGTCATTTTATTTTAATGTAGAAGTTTTGACTATTCTGCCACAACATGACAACTACAGTATTTTGATATAATTTTTGATTAATTCCTTCTAAACACTCGCCAAATTATGTGAAAATGTTAACCCATCCAAAGCTCTTTTTCTAGCCTAATGTGTTCAAAATTACCCAGATGGGAAACTTTGTATTTTGAGATTTTACTGAGATTTCTTTGCAGTACTGTAGGAGTGGTCTAAGAGCCCCTGTTCAGCCTGAAACAAATAAAATGTTTGCTCAATAGGTCCGCACCCAGGAAAAAAAAAAAAGAATGCCCCCCCCTTTTCCCCCAGTGTCCTGTCTAGCAATGTGGCAATAAGAATTGTTATCTTAATGGCCAAATAGAGCTTGACGGATTTTACTTTCATAAGTGGAGCAGTCAGCTTTCGCCATAGTGCTCCACTTGTTTCATGCAAGTAAAGTTTTATTGTGAATTATGCAGGTAGTATTTCAAATTATGTGGACACTACAATGGGAAAGTAGGAGAGTAAAGGAAGAACAAGAAGAGAAAAAAGAGAGAAGATAAAAGGGAGAGAATGATAAAACGTCTTCAGTCTGCTTCATCACCTGCACAGAGAGATGTAAAAAGAACAGCACAACCAACGGATATAGTACAACAGATAAAATAAAGTAACACCTTGATACCATTGCTGAATTATATGTATTATTTAATCTGACATGTATAATGTGATCCATAACCCCAGACCCCCAAAGCAGGGTGCCCAAGAGGGGCCAACACAGGAAATCCCCCCCCAGGGAATAGGAGAGACGACCCCGAGGAAATGACCCCGTGACCCGCTCCTCCTCCAGGCCCCAGACTCCGGGCGGCAATCGGAGGAAGGGGTGACCCCCGATCCTCCCTACGCCCCTCAGATGTTGTGTTGTTGCATGTTGTTTAAAACGGAGAGTACCGAAGGGGGTGCTTGGTACAGTCCACCCCCCCCCCCTCCCCCAGAAGGTAGCTGGTGCCATCGCACCCCTTCCAAGCAACTGCCCAGAACCCTCAATGTCTAAATGTGAGAGGGGGTGGAGGCAAGGCTCACACGAGGCTCACACGACATAAGCCACCCCCCCCCCCCACCAACCCCCTATACAACGGCCTACAGGCATGCGCGTTGTGTAAATGTTTTGAGTGAAAGTGTCTAAAATGCATAATAAAATTGGGGTGTGGGACGTCATCAGAAAGTGGCAAACTGCAGTAACGCCTCCCTCCCCAAGGTCCTACATATGTGGCAGCGTGATGGAGCAGGCAGAGGGAGGAGTACAGGGATGGGGACAAGAGCCTACTGCACTCCCAGGGAGCCAGCTCCCCTGCTGACTCCAATAGGCAACCCCGTGCCTCGAAAGCCCACCCGGAGAAGGGGTCCCCGCCAGCTGCACCACCAAAGCCCGGGGGCCAGGAACAGGCGGAGGATTAAAACTCTAACCATTCAGAGGACTGGTCAGGATCTTTACAGTCCTGCAGTTCTGAGAGGTCCAATTTTTACCCTTCTTTTTCTGAAAACAGAATATAATTACTACTGTAAAGATGGAGGTACCATTTCACACGTCACCTGTTTCTGAACAGGTTTACATACTATAGCTTGTTGGATCCATCCTGGGTCCCCTCCTATTCAAATGCATTTTATTTATATAGTGTCAATCCATGAAACATGTCATCTCAAGGCACTTTTCAAAGTCAATTTTAATCAGACTATACAGATTGGGCAAGATTATACAGATTGGTAAAAACATTTCCAATCTAAGGAAACCCAGCAGGTTGCATCAAAGTCTTGACAAGCAGCATTAGCTCCTTCTGATGAAGCGTAGAGCCACGGGGAGAGTCGTCTGCATTGCCCATGGCTTTGCAGCAATCCCTCAAACTGAGCAAGGATGAAGCGACAGTGGAAAGAAAAACTCCCCATTAACGGGAAGGCAAAACCTCCAGCAGAACCAGAACCAGGCTCAGTATGAACGGTTATCAGCCTTGACCAACTGGGGGTTACAGAAGACAGAGCAGAGACACAGAAGCACACATTGATCCAGTAATCTGTTCTACATTAGATGGTAATAGCGGGTGATCTGTCATCTCCGGAGGATGTCACAGTTAACAAAACGTCAGACCAGGTGTACCTTCTATGAAGAAAAAAGACAGAACAAAAAGTGAAATGACATTTTCAAAAACTCATAAATTCCATAACCTTTACTCTCACATCCCTCAAAGACAACCAGACCGAAATTGAAGTAATTAGCTTGAAAGCCCTAGGAGGAGTTTGTTAAAGTTCGAGGTGAGTAAAATTCAAAAAAGGGCCCAAAACTGACCTTTGACCCCAAAATGGCTGACTCCCTGTTGGTTTTAGGGCAGTGGTTTTCAATAGGTGAGCCGCGCCTCCCCTGGGGGGCGCCAAAGAGTCACAGGGGAGGTTGCGAAGAATGTGCTGGAGAAGAAGATATCTGTGCCTTTTGTTTGAGCGCACAGGAACCAATCAAAGCGTGCAGTGAGACAACAAGCGCTCGCTCAACTCTGAAAAACTCTTCTCAACCCACTGTCCTCGCAGCCTTTGGCAGAAATTACCAAACAAAGGTGGGATTGAAGAAAAAAAAGAGAAAAAATTTAATATTTTAGCCTAAAATATATTTTTTTTCTTCTTCCCCAGTGTCTAGCAATGTGGCCATAAGAATTGTTGTCTTAATGCCAAATAGAGCTCGACAGATTTTACTTTCACAAGTGGAGCCGTCATTTTTCGACACAATGCTTCGCTTGATTCATGCATGTAAATAGTTTTATTGTGATTCACGCGGGAGGAATTTCAAATTATGTGGACACTACAATGGGAAAGTAGGAGAGTAAAAGAAGAACAAGAAGAGAACAAATGCAAAGAAGAGAAAAAAAGAGGAGATAAAAGGGAGCCAGCTATGCTGAAGTGGCACCAGCCATGGGCCCCAGGGCCTGCATAACCCCAAGGGGCGCCCCGCCACCCGGCGGGAGCCCCGACCGAGCCCCGGGGTGCCAGGCCAGCCTAAAATATTTTGACTAAAATATTTGAGTTACTAAGTGAATTGTGAAAAATGTTTTTGTCTCTTTTCTTTCCAGCTTCTGGGAGGTGATGCAAAACTTTATTCTGATCATAATCATTATCATTGTCATTATTTAAAGAGCACTTTAACACAAGGCAAAACAAAGTGCCAAAAGTCAGAAATGCATCAGATAAGAAATAACATCCAATACAGGGGTTAAAGTTCTCTGTCGCTGCAACGGATTTCCGTCATTTGGAAAATGAGCGCAAAATGTTCCGTGTAGACTTTTTATTCAAGATTTTAAACAGAAGCTGCGCTCAACCAATGAAATCTAGCAGAGCCGGGACATTAGCCAATCAGAAAGAGAGTAGGGCAGGTCTTTGCAAAGCCGACATCTGCCAGTCTGAGGTCTGTTGGTGCTCAATCATTTTAACTTTTAGAAGTCAAACTGACCACAGATGGTATAAATGAAAGTAGCGGTGGTCAAAGGTTTCTTTGGATTTATGTGAACCAGCAGGTCAGAAAGTTCAACGCATAGAACAGCTGACAACAACTTCCCTCGGTAAGCGTGTCTGTCGCTTTGCACAAAGGATGCCGAGCTGAGAGCTGTTGGAGTAGAATGCAGACGAAGCATAAGCTAATTGTATGCTAACTGCAAAGAGGCATACAGCTCCTCACCCTTCCCTCCCCTGGGCTCTTCTGATCACAATCTAATGCATCTCCAGAGTCAGAGGAGGCAGAAGAAGCCCTCAGAGACTGCTTCAGCTCCACTATGTGGGATGAACTGTGTGATCCAAAGGACAAAGGAAAACAATGGACCTGGTGAAGACCTTCTTTACCTCTGTGGTGGCATCAGCCATCTTCTATGGTGTTGTTTGTTGGAGCATCAGCTTAACCGTAGCTTAGAGGAAACGGACTGCTGCATCCTAGATGCTCTAAGGAGCGTTTCTGCAGATCTTTCCTCCCAGCTGCAGTCAGACTTTATAATCTTAGCTGCTCCCAACAGACATAATATCTGTTTAAATCATAAAGTGCTTCACAGGTCATGATCCAACCATTATTTGTTTTCACTGTTCCCAGATGTGAAGATAACTGTTTACGTCTTGCTAATCGTTGCACAGGTTCTCATTCAATCATTAACTGTTTACACTGTTCTCAAATGCTAAGGTAACTTGCACATGCTTTAGCTAGGATGAAGCCGAACTACAATATTTATTGCAGTGTTTCCTCTACCATTCAACAAGGGGCCGTCCTGCCAACAATGTTGCCCATTTTGTTGTGGCATGCAGTAAATTATTATAAGTCTGTTCACGGTTAAATTCATTAAAATTAGCCAAAGTAGCAGCAGATCGCTCATTGGACAATAAAGGAATACTTCTTATTAACTTCTGCATTTAGTCTAAATTATGGCAGGATTGGTCCTCTATAGCCGACAGCCAGAAGAAAACTTGCCAACATCTTTCTAGACAAGATAAACCAAAAAGTGATGTGTGGAGGAACTTTCCCATGCAGATAGACAAGAATAACTTGATGTTGAATGTTGCTACATGCTAAGCTAGCATTAGCATCTCCTATGCTACATGCTAAGCTAGCATTAGTACCTCCTATGCTACATGCTAAGCTAGCATTAGCATTGCCTTTGCTACATGCTAAGCTAGCATTAGTACCTCCTATGCTACATGCTAAGCTAGCATTAGCATCTTCTATGCAGAGCTGCAGGCTTAGCCAGTTTTCTGGGGGAAACCCTGCAACGAGTTCTGATGAAGAGGAGGAATCCATCAGCTGCTGAAAACGTCTCCTAAACTTTAGCTCCATCCACACAGTTAGCATGAAGAAGGAAATCTACAAACCTGATGGGTCCTGCAGAACTCTGGGCTGGAAAACATCCCCCATCATTGGTGTCTCCTCTGCTGCGTCCTGCCGCTCTTTGAGCTCCTGCTTCCCTCCAGTTTCTCCGCTGTGCCTCCAGCTGCTGGACTTCTTTCCAGACTTCATCACCTGCAGCAGCTCCTGCTCTCTTTCAGATTCACTCCCGATTCTGGCCTCACAGCAAAACAAGGACAAAGAACCCGGAGGGATCACCGTGGCTGTGCTGCTGGGAAGAGGTAACGGAAACAACGGAACCGGAAATTCTTCTTCTTCTTTTTGTTTAATGGCAGATTGCTACTTGCGCTTTTAGTTGCATACCGCCACCTACTGTACAAGAGTGTGTAGCATGAGCCATGTCAATATTCTTAATATTTTTTATAACAGCTTTCTGTATTTCCTTTATCCCCTCTCCTGTTGTTTCTATTAATCCTTTCATATTCCACTCCATTCCTATTTGTCTTGTCTTTTGTTTTAATCTTATCCTTTCTTCGTCATATTTCCTACAACATAATAAAACATGTTCAACATTTTCTATTACTTTACATTCTATACATTCATCGGTTTCACTTTTCTTTAATAAAAATCATGTTTTATTTAACCCAGTGTGATCAAATCTTAGTCTAGTCAAAATAGTCTCCTGTCTTCTATTCTTTCTAATCACACCCATGTCAATGGTAAATTTCTGCACACTTTAATAATTTCTTCCACTTTTATCCATGTTCCATCTTTCCTGACATTCTTTTCTTAATTTCTATTTAAATTATTGTCTTAGCTTCTCCTTAACATATGGTATGTTTATAATATAATTAGTTCTAATTAATTTTTTAGTTATTTGGTCTGCTCTTTCATTTCCAATTATTCATACATGGGCAGGAACCTAACAAAACCTTACATTTATGTAAAGTTTTTCTGGCCTCAGTTACCTAGAAATCCAGTGCTGGTACTGAAGCCCACAGATATGTATAAGATGTCTATGGGTAGCACTATCCCTACCATCAGCTCATTTGCGTGTGCGCGAACAGAATAACTTCCCGTAGGAAATATTTTGTATTTCTTACTTTTTTATTCTTTTTTATTTTTTCGAGGCAGGGGTTTCTTTTTGCATATCTTTGTATTTGTGGCAGTATTGCATATTCTAAAAATTAAACAACAGAAATACATAAAAAAAATACATAGATTTTTGTTTTTTTAATAGCAAAAATGTTTCCCAGTTGTGGTTAGGGAAATAAAAATATATAAACCATTTCTTAAAGTACATACACCCCCAGCTATAAACACATATAGGAATACAGAAATGTATTTGATTTTAAATTTTTTCAATAATTTATTTGATTTGCATACGTATGTATTTTGTGCTTAATAAATGTATTTTAATAAGGTATGCCTTCGCTTTGTGTGTGTTCTTTGTTCTATTCCCTGTTCGTATAAAACAAACAAAAAAAAACAATGCGGCTACTATAATGACGAGGTCTTCTCTGGTTTATGATGTGTACACCAGAGGGCGCTAAAATCTCAATCGATAATTTTAATTTTCTAATAAAATAAATGTTTAGAACAAGATTATTTGTATAACGAAATTCACAGTATTAAGGGTAAAATATTGTTTTCAGTCCTGTTTGAACAAGCAATACAACTAACAGAGTGCATTCAGACAATACAGATAAACGTTACGCAATGATATCTTCCTGAACTTGTGAGCATATCCGATGATGACGTCAAGCAATACAATGGAGAGAATGTAAAACGTATCAATTTCTTTCAGAAAAGTCTTCAATATTTTATTGACGATATAGTTTAGCATTATTTAATGATTCAAGTATAGAAATAAGTATTTTCAGTACCGTAACTCAATTATTTTTGTGCCGACCTGGAAGTTATTCTGTTTGCGCTTGCGCAAATGAGCTGATGGTATGGATCGTGCTACCGGTACGGATCGGGTAGTGACAAGCCACGTCGGCCCAGCGGCCGGCAGCGTCCAATGGGGCGTCTACGTATATAATGTCTATGCTGGAGCCTGCCATGCCCGGCCCTATAAAAGGAAGTGGAAACTTTCACTTCCTGTTTGACAGTCTGACCTTTGACCTGATCCGGTTTGAATGGAGGAAGCACATGGAGCAACCATTTGGATAAGTACACTTTGAGCTCAGGAGGTGACTTTAAACCTGTAACTGTATTAATGTGACTGAATGTGGAGTTCTGAAACTTCTGAAGAAGGTTTAGATGTGAGGAGACCTGAAGCTGCTGCTTTTGGTTCTCCAGCTTCTGGATCAGTCAGATTGGTTGAGAGGTTGGATTCAGATCACAGTTTGTTGCATTGAAACACTAAAAGAGGTCATTCAGATCCAAGGTTCTTCTAGCTCAGCTTTGCTGGTTGGTCTGTTTGCTGAGGAGCTTTCACAACATGTTGGTGCTAGCATGTGGAGCAGAACATGCTAACTGCTTTGACCTTCTTGGAGATGTTTGACTGTGTTCAGAGACTCTGGTTCAGTTGTGATGTTGAGTTTCTGAAGGTTTGTTGAACTTCTTTGAGCAGTTTAGCTAAATTTAGCATGTTGAACTCAGATGTATTATAAGTTGTTGCTGAAGCTCAGATCAGATGCTGCTGTTGAACCAATGTGGATGATCTGTTTTAGAGTTTCTATGGAAGGAAATGAGATTTGAATCAAGCTTTGAAAGTATTTCAATTGAGAAGATCCAGAAGCTGAAGAAGTAAAGCAGCAGGTCCTCCTCAGATCCAAAGTTTCTACTCTACTTCTCCTGATTTTACTCCACATTCCCAGTCACATTGATCCAGTTTCAGGTTTAAAGTCACTGGTGCCAAAGTTGAGCAGCAAGTGAAGAAACACAAGCAGTGGAGGTGTGTCAGCAATAAAAAGTCAGCTCTGCAAAGAGCATAACCCCCTCCATTAACCTCCTGAGAAGCCGGGGAGGGGACACGGCCCCCTCACCCACTCCCTACAGTGGGACATACTTACCTCTCCAGGTCACAGCACAGGCTGGAGTTGAACCCAGGACCTACAGCTCCGGTATCTTCTGGTCACAGACACTTCCTCCACACCATCTGGTCTGCTCCCCTCTCAGTGTTCTTCTCTTGGTGCTTTTTAATGTTTCAGTCAGAATCCTGGACTCCTCAAAATACAGAATCTAAGGTTCTTCTCAACAAATCAGCAGCTAAATGCTGCCTGATACTGAGTTGAACCCAGAGCTTCTGGCTCTCTGTTCTATGGTTCATCATGTTGAGCTACATTGACTCACCTCTTTTATATGTTGTTTAAATTTCTCTCATATTGTTCAGTTTTGGGTTTATTTAAAACAAAGAGTTTGTCATGACCTCCATGGTTCTGATTTCTGAACAAACACCTTGAGCTATCCAAACAGACATCTTACCACTGTATCCTAAAGCCTTCTCAGTCATGATCTCTGATCTATCGGCTCAATATGACAGATGGCACTGACAGCTGGACATTAGTGGCTATAAGGGATTTTCTTTAAACTTTACCAACCAAAGCCAATTTGAACTTCATTAAAGAATTAGAGAAATGGCTAAAGTTGTTAAGCTATCTCAACATAACTTATGCTAAAGACTTATTATTATCAGTTCTGTGGTCAGTTGAGGAATTGAACCAGGACACTAGATGTTCTCAGTCCTTCAGTCCATCATACTAAGCTGTTAGGTCAACTGTCTTCTTCTCTGGAACTTTTCACACTTGGGCTCTTAATGTCTTCTCAGGCTTATACAACAAATGATTCTGTCTAGAAAAGAAACTGGCCTGGTAGCTTTTACTTCTTTACTCTTGAGTATTTCTGTACTGAACCACTAAAGGGACACTGAAGAGAAAAAAAAAAAAAAACTTTCTCATGCGCACCAGAAAGTATGTGGTGCGCAGCAGATACTTTCTCGCATGAACGCACGAGTATTTCGGACAACCGTGTTCATTAAAATGGATGCAGATTAACTCATTAGGCTGTATTTTCAGTTTGGGCTATCGTACCATACAAAGACATTGCTGCATTCCTTGCAAGACGTCACCGTTATGTTGTCTGAACTTCACTTAAAACATATTCTGAAGTCCTGTGTTGTACTACACCCTACATTACAAAGTGTGTCCCAACCCTTTTGTTAAAGGACAACATCCATGAGCAAGACAGTACAGGCTCATATGAAAACGTCATGGCAGATTGGAACAGTTTTATTGAGAAGTAAAGTTGTAGTGCTAAGTGTTATTGACATTCAGGTTTGTGTTGAAAAGTTTTGACCTGAGGGCTGTAAAGTTGACATTTACATTTAAATCCTCATTTTTCAGATATACACACCGTTTTTTTAATCATCAACACATTATGTGCCTCAAATGTTCCGCTTAATATTTGAGGATGTGTTGCTTTAGGTGTTGGTTTACCAGTTCTGACAGAAACACAAAATAAGTTTGACAATTTGTGTTGTCATTCATGAAAAATGGCATTGAAAAAAAAGTTTTATTTAGGAGAAACAAATTAAATAAAGTTCTATACACACGTGGACAAAATTGCTGGTACCCCTCATTTAATGAAAGAAAACCCCACTATCACAATCACTGCAATCAAACGATTCCTGTAACAAATTAGTCCACGTGTGTATGTACACGGTATACTGTGCCAGATTTTCTTGTGTGTAAATACTTTGTCCTGTGTTAAGATAAATACTCCAATAATGATTCTTGAAAGCATTACATTCATTCTATTTAGTTGCCCTGGTTTAAAGATTTTTTTCTATAAAAGTGATTGAAAACGAAGACTGAAAGAAACATTAACAGGCTTGTCTTGAGTTACCTACTTAACGTACTTGAAATAAATATTTCACTTGTATAAAGCCTGGATTTTCTTTTTTCAAGAATCTTACTTAGTGCAATTGTCTAACTGAACTGGCAGATTATTTCACTTAGTTTGAAGAGATTCAGACTAATACCTAGCATTTTTAACTTGCTTTTAGATGGCAAATTTTTGCAGTGTTCTAACAGTAACCAGTCTTCTTAAACAGATGATGATGATGATGATTTTGTTTTATTTGTATTTAACAGAAGATGGTGTATACACACGTCCAAAATAAAAAATGTGTACAACAAAGACAATTAATCTGTTTAATATTCAGGGTTAACATGTGTATACATTGTATTTCATCACATAACAGCTGCTGGTTTTATTGCTTCCCTTGATTTCAAACTTTGCCGTTACACTGTTACAATATCTAACAGATCTATTTGCTGTAGACAACAAAGGCCAAAAGGGCTAAATGTGGTTAAGGCTAAAGGGCTCTTAACCACATGGATGACCAACAACTCCTGTAATATGTGAAAGGGTAAATGGTGCTTACAACCACATGCTCTGTTCTCTGCGGACATTTTTCTTAATTTCAGTGAGGTGGGCTTTGCTTATAGGTCATGTAATGCAAAGGATTGTGGGATTCCTCATAGCTCCTTAGCACCGGTAAGGGACATCCTGAAGTCTATATGCTAAAGAAATTATGACAGGAAGTATATAGGCTCATTTTCTACTTCCTTTCTTACTGACCGCATTATTCGGACATTCCCACCCTGGCTAAAGAGTTCTTATTTAAATGAGGTTTTCTAATGGGACAATAAAATAAATCAGCCAAGATATCAGGAAGAGTATTATGGACTTGTACAAGTCTGGCTCATCCTTGGGTGCAATTTCTAAATGCCTGAGGGTGACACGTTCATCTGTTCAAACAATTATACGCAAGTATTAACACCATGGGACTGTCCTAAGGAACGAGACTGCTTTTTTGTCATAGACACAAACATGATGCTTGTGATCTAAGCATATTTTCACAGGGTGTTTTCTTCAAATATAACATTTTAAAGCTCCAAAAAAAAAGAAAAAAAAGTGAGAAGACTGAAATAAAATTCAAGTGAACCTCATTTGGTCCATTTATATGATTAAAGACTTTCAATTGGTTACATTTTAGCACAACACACATCTTAATGAAACCATTGACCGAAAACCAAGAAACATTCTTATGAATACCTGCTTTAGGCTTTGTTACACACAGTCAAGCCATTCATTAATAACCTCTTGACAACTAGTGAGAAGGATGAGCCTGTCTCTCCCCACACAGTTTATTCTTGGAGGCATGGATGAAGACCACTAAGGTCTTCTGATTCATGTCTAATCTGGTAAATGGCTTGTTTTTGTACAACAATGCAAGTAGTCGCTTTACAACTTGTATCAAGTTGACTTCCTATAACCTACCAACTGGAACAAACTTCCCGAAGACTGTAAAAAGTGCTTAAAAGCCTGAGATCTTTTACATCAAGATGATAAACACATTCGCTTGAGAATGACTTTGAGTGTTCTAGTTAAGCTTTTAACTGAAAGATCATTACTTTAAATTTGTAGTCCAATTGTTTATAAAATCATTATATGCCCTTAGTTTCAGTTGCATTGTCCTTGTACTGAAATGTGCTATACAACAAACTTGCCTTGTCTTGCAGTGTGTGGTTTTTCATGTGTCTGTTTAAATTAGATTTGTCTTTAAATCTTTGTTCACATAGATCACAACAGAATGGCTTCTCTCCTGTATGAACTCTCATGTGTCTTTTTAAATCAGATTTGGTTCTAGATCTTTTTCCACATGAATCAAAACAGAATGGCTTCTCTCCTGTATGAACTCTCATGTGTCTTTTTAAATCAGATTTGTTGCTAAATCCTTGTGAACATATATCACAACAGAATGGCTTCTCTCCTGTATGAACTCTCATGTGTCTTTTTAAATCAGATTTGGTTCTAGATCTTTTTCCACATGAATCACAACAGAAAAGCTTCAGTCCTGCATGGATTTTCATGTGTGTGTTTAAATTAGATTTTTGGCTAAATCTTTGTCCACACAGATCACAACAGAAAGGCTTCTGTCCTGTATGGATTCTTATGTGTCTGTTTAAAGCTCCCCTTTCACTAAATCTTTGTCCACACAGATCACAACAGAAAGGCTTCTGTCCTGTATGGATTTTCATGTGTCTGTTCAAAAGTGATCTGTGGTAAAATATTTTTCCACATAGATCACAACAGAAAGGCTTCTGTCCTGTATGGATTCTCATGTGTGTGTTTAAATTTTCTTTTTGACTAAAGCTTTTTCCACATAGATTACAACAGAAAAGCTTCTCTCCTGTGTGTATTCTCATGTGTCTGTTTAAAGCTGATTTTCCCATAAATGTTTTGCCACAGTCTTTGCAGCTAAACTTAACTCCTGTTTGGCCTTTCCTACATTTATTCTTCTTTGTAAAACATTTCTTATATCCAGAGTCTGATACGTGTTTCAGTTTAGAGAGAGGGTGCTCTACGTCACTGTCTTCTTCATCCTCCTCAGTGTCTTCAGCCTTTGAAGAAATAGAAGCACCTCCATGATCTTGTGTCTTGATGGATTCTTTTCCATCATTCTCTCCTGGAAGCTCTCTGCCTTTAATTTGGTCTGGGACATGCAGGTCGGCAAAAGGTCTGTGGTCTAAAGAAGCTTCTTCTTTAATAATCAGCTTCTCCTTAACATCTGCAGGAAACATGGAAACATATTTGCACATTAGAAAACATTTAGATCTTAGCCAGAACTGAGGCACACTTTAAGATATATTTAGGAAATTTTGTTAGATTAAACACAGAATAAAATTACATGACTGTTATAACCCCTGCAAAAACCTTAAAGTGCTGATGAAACGATATTGACCTTTTCAGCCACGCTTTTAAAACAAAATATTAGGCTAGGTCCAATGAGCTTAATGTCCAAATATATAGCACACCAGATTATAAGGCGCACCATTAATTTTTGAGAAAATTTAAGGGCTTTAAGTATCCCTTCTGGTCCGAAAAATAAGGTAATAAAATTAGAGCAAGGAGATGTCATTTTATTTTAATGTAGAAGTTTTGACTATTCTGCCACAACATGACAACTACAGTATTTTGATATAATTTTCTGATTAATTCCTTCTAAACACTCGCCAAATTATGTGAAAATGTTAACCCATCCAAAGCTCTTTTTCTAGCCTAATGTGGTCAAAATTACCCAGATGGGAAACTTTGTATTTTGGGATTTTACTGAGATTTCTTTGCAGTACTGTAGGAGTGGTCTAAGAGCCCCTGTTCAGCCTGAAACAAATAAAATGTTTGCTCAATAAGTCCGCACTCAGGAAAAAAAAAAAGAATGCCCCCTGCCTTTTCCCCCAGTGTCCTGTCTAGCAATGTGGCAATAAGAATTGTTATCTTAATGGCCAAATAGAGCTCGACAGATTTTACTTTCACAAGTGGAGCCGTCATTTTTCGACACAGTGCTCCGCTTGATTCATGCATGTAAAGTTTTATTGTGATTCATGCGGGAGGTATTTCAAATTATGTGGACACTACAATGGGAAAGTAGGAGAGTAAAGGAAGAACAAGAAGAGAACAAATGCAAAGAAGAGAAAAAAAGAGGAGATAAAAGGGAGCAAGCTATGTTGAAGTGGCACTGGCCATGGGCCCCAGGGCCTGCATAACCCCAAGGGGCGCCCCGCCACCCGGCGGGAGCCCCGACCGAGCCCCGGGGGGCCAGGCCAGCCTAAAATATTTTGACTAAAATATTTGAGTTACTAAGTGAATTGTGAAAAATGTTTTTGTCTCTTTTCTTTCCAGCTTCTGGGAGGTGATGCAAAAGTTTATTCTGATCATAATCATTATCATTGTCATTATTTAAAGAGCACTTTAACACAAGGCACAACAAAGTGCCAAAAGTCAGAAATACATCGGATAAGAAATAACATCCAATACAGGGGTTAAAGTTCTCTGTCGCTGCAACGGATTTCCGTCATTTGGAAAATGAGCACAAAATGTTCCGTGTAGACTTTTTATTCAAGATTTTAAACAGAAGCTGTGCTCAACCAATGAAATCTAGCAGAGCCGGGACATTAGCCAATCAGAAAGAGAGTAGGGCAGGTCTTTGCAACCTGATTTTGCTCAATGATTTTAACTTTTAGAAGTCAAACTGACCACAGATGGTATAAATGAAAGTAGCTGTGGTCAAAGGTTTCTTTGGATTTATGTGAACCAGCAGGTCATAAAGTTCAACGCATAGAACAGCTGACAACAACTTCCCTCGGTAAGCGTGTCTGTCGCTTTGCACAAAGGACGCCGAACTGAGAGCTGTTGGAGTAGAATGCAGACGAAGCATAAGCTAATTGTATGCTAACTGCAAAGAGGCATACAGCTCCTCACCCTTCCCTCCCCTGGGTTCTTCTGATCACAATCTAATGCATCTCCAGCCTGTTTACAAGCCGCTGGTGATCAGGGAGCCAGAGGTAACACGCAGAATGAGGAGATGGTCAGAGGAGGCAGAAGAAGCCCTCAGAGACTGCTTCAGCTCCACTATGTGGGATGAACTGTGTGATCCAAAGGACAAAGGAAAACAATGGACCTGGTGAAGACCTGGTGAAGCTGAACTACAATATTTATTGCAGTGTTTCTCCTACCATTCAACAAGGGGCCGTCCTGCCAACAAAGTTGCCCATTTTGTTGTGGCATGCAGTAAATTATTATAAGTCTGTTCACGGTTAAATTCATTAAAATTAGCCAAAGTAGCAGCAGATCGCTCATTGGACAATAAAGGAATACTTCTTATTATCTTCTGCATTTTGTCTAAATTATGGCAGGATTGGTCCTCAATAGCCGACAGCCAGAAGAAAACTTGCCAACGTCTTTCTAGACAAGATAAACCAAAAAGTGATGTGTGGAGGAACTTTCCCAGGCAGATAGACAAGAAAACTCGATGCTGAATGTTGCTACATGCTAAGCTAGCATTAGTACCTCCTATGCTACATGCTAAGCTAGCATTAGCACCTCCTATGCAGAGCTGCAGGTTTAGCCAGTTTTCTGGGGGAAACCCTGCAACGAGTTCTGATGAAGAGGAGGAATCCATCAGCTGCTGAAAACGGCTCCTAAACTTTAGCTCCATCCACACAGTTAGCATGAAGAAGGAAATCTCCAAACCTAATCGGTGCAGCAGAACTCTGGGCTGGAAAACATCCCCCATCATTGGTGTCTCCTCTGCTGCGTCCTGCCGCTCTTTGAGCTCCTGCTTCCCTCCAGTTTCTCCGCTGTGCCTCCAGCTGCTGGACTTCTTTCCAGACTTCATCACCTGCAGCAGCAGCTGCTCTCTTTCAGATTCACCAACAACACAAGGACAAAGAACCCGGAGGGATCAAAATGGCTCTGCGTTACGGAAGAAAGAAAGGACCCACGGAACCGGAAATTTATTCTTCTTCTACTTTAATGGTGCATAGCAAAACACTTAATGTCACATTACCGCCATCTATTGTTGTGGAGTATGGCGTGAATGTTGCTCAAAAACAAACCTGATCATATTAGACAAATGATTCTGTCTAGAAAAGAAACTGGCCTGGTAGCTTTTACTTCTTTACTGTTGAGTGATTCTGTACTGAACCACTAAAGAGACAATAAAGAGAAATAAAAAAAAATATATATAGATATACTTTCTCGTGCGCACCAGAAAGTATCTTGTGAACACCAGATACTTTCTCGCATGATCGCACGAGTATTTCGGACAACCGTGTTCATTAAAACTGATGCAGATTAACTAATTAGGCTGTGTTTTCAGTTTGGGCTACCATACCATACAGCAATACGTTGCTGCATTCCTTGCAAGACATTACCGCTATGTTGTCTGAACGTCACTTAAAACATGTTATGAAGTCCTGGGGTCCGTTCTTCGTACGTCGCTAACTCAGTTAGTAGGATTTCATTGTTGACGATTTGGCATGATCTTGGATCGTTTGGTTCTTCGAAACTCATCCTGGACTTGTTGTCATAGCAACATGTGCGCAAACTTAAGCCTGCTCGCGAACAGGCTTATTTCATGTAAACAGGATTAGATCGCAGCTGTATAAACGCAGAAGATAGGGAAGTCTGTGCAGCCAGTGCACTTAGACCACCTAGTGGCAGAGGACGGAACAGAATTGTGGAACGCAATTTTTTAATGTTTAAGAAAAGACGAAACAAATAATACTTAGTTCCTGTCGTTTTATTTTAAAAATATATATATTTATAAAGAAAAAATAGCAAGCCATGTTTTGCCTGCAATAAGAGATAGTTATGTAAAGTCAGTAATACTACTTTCAAATGGTGTACAGGGGCGTAGGAAGGTTTTAAAATGGGGGGGGGGGGGGGGGGGGGGGCAAATAAGATAGATAAGGTATTATAGCCAAATGGCAAGCGGAGCGAACCAAAAAATCTTTTGGGTCCATAGGCAAGGAAAAGTGAAATGCACCCCTATTTAACATGTTTAATGAGCATGCTAATTAAAGAAGCAATCAGTACATCTACATCTATATCAGCACTGTAGGCTTAAGAGTTATTTTTTCGAGGCACATCATTATCTTCTCAACATTTAGGAGGTATTTACCAAACAAAGAACTACCACAAGAGGCAACAGATATTGACAGATTAAATTTGGTAGTATCTCAAAGACAAAGAACAATGTTTAAATATAAAATTGTTACATACTGTTCAATAAATGATAAGCTTTTTTAATTAAGAGTCATTTTCATTTGAAGGTCCTTTTATGGGGGCCGCCATCTTGGTGAAGAACAGTACTGCCTCCTCCCAGTTTGTGACGTCACTGTGCAGTATCAGCTGTATAGCAAGTCCCAATGCCCTATCTTTCCCTTTGTAAATAAATACCGTTTACATGCCAAAATATGTTTTTAACCTCTTAAACAAAGATAGACGTGGTATTAAGCGTTTAAATTTAAATTAATACTAATTTTACATTTTAGTGACATAAAAAGATAAAAAATAAGCATTAAAGTACGGTTTATAGGTTGGGTTCTGCAATGTTATAAGATGAGTATAAAACTGATCTTTAGAACCAATCTCTGCTCCAAATGGTGATCTGCACCGCCTAATCTACTTTCAGCAGTTATCATCAGTTATTGCAGCCGTAAACTGCAGAAAATACGGGCAGAGCGGCTCCTTCTGAGTTTACTCTGCTCCTGCTGTCACGATGAGCTGCAGCGCATTATGAGGCAGAGGGATATTTCGGCATCGCTTTTGTTTAGACCCCATAAAAATCGACTTCACGTTCAGAAACAAGCCCAAAAAAAACCCTGCAACCCGCAACTCACAAAATTTACAAGCGACTTTAGAAAAAAATAAGACCAAAGTCGTATAAAATAAGTGGGCTTCACAACAGTGAGCAACAGGGGTGATTCTAGGATCTGACCTTTAGGGGTGCTCAGCCCCCAGTGTTGACTGTGATTCCTGGCATGAACAACAGGCTTTCCATTTTTAGTCCAGATGTAAGATTCTTAGAGTTGACTCATTTTTGAGCTAAAGATCATCAAACAAGCTACAATATAGGCCCATCCAAAGGCACTGACAACTAGATTGAAACGTTTTCACGCGATAAAACCTTGTGCATTTGTAAAAACTTTCGGTTCAATCTGCTGGCTTAATAGCTTTAACGACCGCCCATTACTAAGGGGTGGACCTGTTTCTGTTGAATTTGCATGTTATCTAAGCCATTACAAGGCCTTTGTTGGCAGTAGTATAAAGCTTGGTACTCCACATTACTCCAGACTTTTTTAATTGAGAAAGCTTCCTGGAGAGGAAGCGAAACGTCTTCAACTACGGAAAACAAGTCCAGTTGCTTTGTTTTTTACTTTTTTTTGGAATGACCATGACCTGGATGACTGAGAATCTTCACCAGCAACTTGTGCATTTGTAAAACCTGCATGATGGCAATAGTTAGACTAGCTATATTGATAAAAGTGAGGAATAATTTCCCTAAAGACAAAAAACTAACCGCTTTCTTGAAATTTAATTTCTATGGTTTAACAGAGCAAAACATGGTAGCCCACAAAAACCTTTTGCTGCAAAGTGTTTGTCAGCTGGCTGAAAAAAGGGCTGCTACTACTACACAAATTTAGCAGTCTGGATATATACCCAGTTGTGGAGAAGCATTTATATACTCATAAAAGTTGGATACCGAGAAGATGCCCACACATGTTACTTATTAACTAGGTCCCAGTAAACAGTACATAGTCATACCAGATGTAAACAATTTACACATACAAAGAGTACTGAAGCTTAACCCATATTAAACAAAATAATAATAATGAATTTGAACATTAAAAGATAGTGAAATAACCAGTAGATTTAGATTAAATAAAAAAAATAATTAAAAATTTAATTAAGAGAAAACAAACAAATTAATAATAAGAATTGAATTAAATGACAGTAACACTATCAATTAATTAGACAGCCAAATACTTCTTGTGCATATTGACAGCTTTTTTATTGTTGTATGTATCAAAATAATGGAAAAAGTTCAAATTAAATTTTATCTCAAAAGTGGGGGGGCAAAACATACCTTTTGCCACCCCTGTCCAAAAAGTGAGGGGGCACTTGCCCCCCTTGCCCCCCCTATTCCTACGCCACTGGTGTATTAGAACTTACTCTGAAAGTCCTTTTGAAGCAACTCGATTTCTAGTGCATTTTTTCTCGTTTTCAAGTTGTGGAGTTCAATTTCTCTACTTAATTTGTGGGGTTTTTTTTCAGGTCAAAATACTAAATTTTTTGTTGAAGATGCCGTTTATATAGGGAACGGATGGCACCCTGTGTCATTTTGTGAAAGAAAAAGAAAGGGTGAAACATGCCTCATGCAACAAGAGTAAAAAGAACATGTTTTTTTCAGCCTTTTTCTTAGTGGCTGTTATAAACAGACAAACACATCATTTAACAGTGGCTTTTAAAAAAGAGGAGGAAGTTGCTTTTTAAAATACAGTATAATAATTAAAGACTACCATTTTGTAGAATATTCTTGTACTTCACTGTTTTCCCCATGTTCTAGTGGCTCCCGTGGAGGCTCTGACATAAAAGAACAAAATAAATATGAAATTATTAAAATGCAAAAATTCGTACTGTAGAAAGTGATAGAAACATCTACCATGGACAGTATTTATGCATTTAATTTGTCTGCTGCTTTTTGCCCGCCCTCTCTCCTGGCTTTAGCAGACTTTGAGGTGTTCACTGTCATTTTAATTAATGACTCAAATTCGGCATAACCCTCCATTAAAAGCTCTTGTTCTGCTTGGGAGAAAAATTGTGGGCGTTCTTTGGCCATGCTGAACAGCCAATAGCAGCGTCGCTGATCGTTGTTTCTGATATCGATAGATTTCCCCTTTTAAACAAACGCATGAATGCGCAGTTGTCTCAGATAACTCAATCCAGCCATACTAATCGTAAACAACAGGTGTGTTCGAAGAACCCAATTAGCCGGATCATGATTAGCCGGATGAAATCATCTTGGATGTGTCATTTGATCTCGGATGTTTTAAGCAACGTACAAAGAACGGACCCCTGTATTGTATTTTGGCGCAAAAGATACACAAACCTTCAATATGTTGTGGCATTCATTCAACAGTAGGGGGCACTTTTATAATAGAGTAGTTTTATGGAGCAAGTAAGTCTCATGCAACCCAGTTCATCATTACATAATTTAGAGATGGTCTATACTGTAAACTGCAGCCTCATCTGTAGCAATTCACTTGGTTCATCAGTGTGAAGTTGTCTCTTGACTCCAATATGTGTCACAGACAGATGCGTGGGTTCTAAGATGTGCATATTTTTTATTTTTTTTTCTGGGGAAAGTAGCTGCTGACAGATTATCTCCTCCTGCTAAATGGTTTGTTGTAACACCTTATCATTATCAGTAAAGTGTACAATTTCTTGCTAACAGTTGGATAATATTGGTAATCAGAATGTTCTAAATTTATTAATCAAGTCACTCAAGCCAATGCTGTCCATGGTGCTGAAAACGTGATAGCTAGTAGGATGATCATCTTTAGCCTGTTCTGCAAGACAAAAAACCATGCTTGGAGCAGGACTTTTAACACACACACACACACACACACACACACACACACACACACACACACACACACACACACACACACATATATATATATATATATACATATATATATATATATATATATATATATATATATATATATATATATATATATATATATATATATATATATATATATATATATATATATGGTGCGCACAACAAACTAAGCGATGCACACGAGAAAGTATCTTCTTCTTCATTTCCTCTTTAGTGTCCCTTTAAGGGCTCAGTGTTTCTGAATTAAGCCAATAAGAATTCAATTAGTTGATTTCCCGCATAATTTTTGCCATGCAAAAAAAAAAAAAAACAAAGCTGAATAAAAAACTGTTCTATGGTCTCATCTTCCCCCAAAGGGTTTTTCTCCTCCCTCCTGCTCCTTCCTGTTCTTCTCATCTCATATCTTCCTTTGAGTATTTTACATCCATCATGCTTTCATATTTTTGTCACGTGTCTTTCATTTACTTTCTTATCGTGTCCTTTATTTCTGTTCTCCTAAACCTAAAATCAGTATCAACTAAAACATTTAGGGCTTTGCTCTAATATCAGCCATTTCATTCCCCTTAACCCCACAGTGGGCTGGTACCAATACAAAGTTAACAGTGAGCGCCATCATGTTGATTCAATACAGTGTTTGTTGTCTCTAAACTAATACGTTTAGTCTACTATCTGGCTGTGCTGTAAAATGGCCAAAGATTATTTAGAGTCAGAGCAAGTGAGTGATCTTAATGGTCTCACCTCTGCACCCACTGAGCAGCTAACAGTATCAACAGCATTTCTCCTGTAGAAACTGAAACTCCATCCTGAACTCTTTTCCCTACTTTGATGAAAAATATTGGGACGATGAAAGTGATCTCAACCTGATTAATTGTATTTTCTGAAGCATCTGTGCTTATATGTACATCATGATAATACCAGATTATATATTCCTGCACTGCATATGTATTCAACATAAAAGATCTGTCCATGTCCTTCTTTTTAATAATGTAAAATCAATCAACTGCAGCCGCAGGAAGCCTCCATTGTAGTTGAACTCACGTGGACAAAGATGTTGGTACCCCTCTGTTAATGAAAGAAAGACAATAGTAACAACAATAAGTGCTGATATAACTTGATAATTATTCTCCTCGTGAGCAAACTGCTCCAGTTGTCTCAGGGTGCCTTCTCCAGACGGCCCGTCTCAGCTTCTTCCATCCATGTTTAACAGGATTTAGATCAGTGCTCATAGAAGGCCACTTCACAATAGTCCAATATTTTACTCTTAGCCGTTCTTGGCTGCTTCTAGCTGTTTTGGGTCATGATCCTGTTGGATGGCTGGTAGGCAGATAGATAGATGTATGTTTATTTTTATATATTTTAAAGCTTTATAAACCCTCTCCATACTCTTTAAAGTTCTTTCTCACTTTGTTTTTTACCTAGATTATTTTCTTCAAATATTTTTATCGAGAAGTCAAATGATTTTACATGGTAGCTCTTACATTTTACAAAAATGAGATGCTTAGTGTTTTTGTTCTACATTAACAACACATAAATGCAACAAAAAATGTACTGTAACAGTAAAACAAGAATTAAAGCAGATGACTAAAACTGAGGGACCCCCTGTAGACTTTACTGCAGTCACATCAATTGGTGAAATAGAAATACACTCCCTCCAAACAATCTTTTTGGGAAGTGAATATTGGACACAAAGGACTCTGGAGAGAGTGTGATATTTTGATAGCGATATGTTGGTGATTTAATGTTCAGCCCCCGTAAAGACTCACTCTTAACAGTGATTAAAGTACAAGTTCTTAGGTATTTCATTGGTAGCCATATTTGGCATTTTTACATGGCATGTTTCAACCTACAAAAACAACATTATATGAAAAAAGGCTCTAGCGTTTTATGTCTGTCATCAATATTGTGGGGGAAATACATAATTGTGGCTGAGTATTTGGACTCATGGTGACTTTTTAATTTCTCAGTCTCTGAAGAAATATTTGTGTCCTTTTGTCATTTTAGCAAACAGAAGGTCCAGCTGTGTACCTTCAGAGGAGATCTCTGCCCTGTCTTGCTCTTGGATGAGCCTCACTGTCTCCTGGCAGGTGGAATCTCTCACATTACAACATTTGCAGAAGACAACCTTGGTGAAGCTTTGCTATATCTGATGACAAACTACTACAGCATACAGTTCAACTCTACAAAGTATGTCCCAAGCCTTTTGTCTGTCATTCAGACTGAAGTGTTAAAGGACAATATCCAGCAAGACAGCACAGGCTCATACAAAAACATCATGGCAGATTGGAACAGTTTTATTGAGAAGTACATTTAAATCCTTATTTTTCAGATATACACATCATTTTTTTATCATCAAGGCATTATGTGCCTCAAATGTTCTGCTTAGTATGAGGATTTGTTGCTTTAGGTGTTGGTGTACCAGTTCTGACAGAAACACAAAATAAGTTTACAATGACAATTTGTGTTGACATTCATGTGTACAGTGACTGAAAAAAATGTTTTAATTTGGAGAAACAATTTAAATAAAGTTCTATACACACCCCGACAAAATTGTTGGTACCCCTCGTTTAATGAAAGAAAAACCCACAATGGTTGCAGAAATAACTTGACAATATTGATAAATAAAAATTTGAAGACAATGAAAAAAATGCCAGTCAGACTAATACCTAGCATTTTTGTTTGTAGATGGCAAGTTTTTGCAGTGTTCTAACAGTACCCAGTCTTCTTAAACAGTTTACATACTGATGATGATTTTGTTTTTGTTTCAATTATATGAATAGCTTTTGTTTTTAACAAAAGATGTGTACAACAAAGAAAATTAATCTGTAATATTCGGGGTAACATGTGTATACATTGTATTTCATCACATCACAGCTGGTGGTTTTATTGCTTCCTTTGATTTAAAACTTTGCTGTTACATTGTTACAATATCGATCAGATCGTGTTTGCTGTAGACAACAAAGACAGTGATGGCCGAAGTCCTCTTAACCACATGGATGACCAACAACTCCTGTAATATGTGAAAGGGTAAATGGTGCTTACAACCACATGCTCTGTTCTCTGGACATTTTTCTTAATTTCAGTGAGGTGGGCTGTGCTTATAAGTCATATCATGTAAAGAATTGTGGGATTCCTTATAGCTCCTTAGCACCGGTAAGGGAGAGAGTAGATAGATAGATAGATAGATAGATAGATAGATAGATAACCTGTGTTGATCGATCACTAACCAATATGCTAAAGGAATAAAAAAAGATTTTAACGCTTTAAATACAGAAAACATTTATTCAAAGTATGTTTTGTTTTTTTACAGGGTGTTTTCTTTAAATATAACAAATTCAAGCTTACAAGAAAATAAGTTTTGAGAAGACTGAAAGACAATCCAGTGAACCCTATTTGGTCCATTTATCAGATTAAAGACTTTTAATTGGTTACATTTTAGCACAAAAATCACAAAAAAATTTTTCAAACTGTTGGCAGAAAACAAAAAAAAATTCTTATAAAATCTTCTTCGGGCTTTGTTACACACAGTCACAGCTATTCATCAATGAAAGAAGTCTATCCAATAACTGTACCTAAATGTCGGCAGATAGTTCTTTAATTCTTCTCCTCACCGTGTCATCTTAAGGCAGGGCAGTTTTTAATTTGTTGGCTGGAATGAACACAAGGTTCATTCCAACTGAGTGTGGCTTCTTACTTATTGCGATGCGCTGCACCACCAGATACAAAGCTTGATTGCTAGCAATTGAAGACAAACACATTTTGGTCTTTCATCCCCACTGCCCATAAAGCCAAACTAAATGTAACTGTTGTCATACTTCCTTTAGACGTGTCCCTGGTCCCCCATGCATTCCATTTTAGTCTAATTGTTTATAAAAATCATTCTTTGCCCTTAGTTTCAGTTGCATTGTCCTTGTACTGAAATGTACTAAACAACAAACTTGCCTTGTCTTGCAGTGTATGGTTTTTCATGTGTCTGTTTAAATCAGATTTGGTGCTAAATCTTTGTCCACACTGATCACAACAGAAAGGCTTCAGTCCTGCATGGATTTTCATGTGTGTGTTTAAATTAGATTTTTGGCTAAAGCTCTGTCCACATAGATCACAACAGAAAGGCTTCTGTCCTGTATGGATTCTCATGTGTCTGTCTAAAGAACTTTTTATGCTAAATCTCAGTCCACATAGATCACAACAGAAAGGCTTCTCTCCTGTATGGACTCTCATGTGTGTGTTTAAATGAGATTTTCGGCTAAATCTCTGTCCACACAGATCACAACAGAAAGGCTTCTGTCCTGTATGGATTGTCATGTGTCTGTCTAAAGAACTTTTTTTGATAAATCTCTGTCCACATAGATCACAACAGAAAGGCTTCTGTCCTGTATGGATTCTCATGTGTGTGTTTAAAGAACTTTTTATGCTAAATCTCAGTCCACATAGATCACAACAGAAAGGCTTCTCTCCTGTATGGACTCTCATGTGTTTGTTTAAAGATCCTTTTTCGCTAAATCTTTGTCCACACAGATCACAACAGAAAGGCTTCTCTCCTGTATGGATTCTCATGTGTGTGTTTAAATGAGATTTTCGGCTAAATCTCTGTCCACACAGATCACAACAGAAAGGCTTCTGTCCTGTATGGATTGTCATGTGTCTGTCTAAAGAACTTTTTATGCTAAATCTCTGTCCACATTGATCACAACAGAAAGGCTTCTGTCCTGTATGGATTCTCATGTGTGTGTTTAAAGTTACTTTTTCGCTAAATCTTTGTCCACACAGATCACAACAGAAAGGCTTCTCTCCTGTATGGATTCTCATGTGTGTGTTTAAAGAACTTTTTATGCTAAATCTCTGTCCACATTGATCACAACAGAAAGGCTTCTCTCCTGTATGGATTCTCATGTGTCTGTTTAAAGATGATTTTGCCATAAATGTTTTGCCACAGTCTTTGCAGCTAAGCTTAACTCCTGTGTGGCCTTTCCTACATTTATTCTTCTTTGTAAAACATTTCTTATATCCAGAGTCTGACAAGTGTTTCAGCTCAGAAAGAGGGTGCTCTACATCACTGTCTTCTTCATTCTCCTCAGTGTCTTCAGCCTCTGAAGAAATAGAAGCACCTCCATGATCTTGTATCTTGATGGATTCTCTTCCATCATTCTCTCCTGGAAGCTCTCTGCCTTTAATTTGGTCTGGGACATGCAGGTCGGCAAAAGGTCTGTGGTCTAAAGAAGCTTCTTTAATAATCTGCTTCTCCTTAACATCTGCAGGAAACATGTAAACATATTTGCACATTAGAAAACATTTAGATCTTAGCCAGAACTGACACTTTAAGATATATTTAGGAAATTTTGTTAGATTAAATTATTTGACAGAACATGCAGAACAGCAAAACACAGAATAAAATTACATGACTGTTACAACCCCTGCAAAAACCTTAAAGTGCTGATGAAACGATATTGACCTTTTCAGCCACGCTTTTAAACAAAATATTAGGCTAGGTCCAATGAGCTTAATGTCCAAATATATAGCACACCAGATTATAAGGCGCACCATTCATTTTTGAGAAAATTTAAGGGCTTTAAGTATCCCTTCTGGTCCGAAAAATAAGGTAATAAAATTAGAGCAAGGAGATGTCATTTTATTTTAATGTAGAAGTTTTGACTATTCTGCCACAACATGACAACTACAGTATTTTGATATAATTTTCTGATTAATTCCTTCTAAACACTCGCCAAATTTTATGAAAATGTTAACCCATCCAAAGCTCTTTTTCTAGCCTAATGTGTTCAAAATTAGCCAGATGGGAAACTTTGTATTTTGGGATTTTACTGAGATTTCTTTGCAGTACTGTAGGAGTGGTCTAAGAGCCCCTGTTCAGCCTGAAACAAATAAAATGTTTGCTCAATAAGTCCGCACCCAGGAAAAAAAAAAAAGAATGACCCCCGCCTTTTCCCCCAGTGTCCTGTCTAATAATGTGGCAATAAGAATTGTTATCTTAATGGCCAAATAGAGCTTGACGGATTTTACTTTCATAAGTGGAGCAGTCAGCTTTCGCCATAGTGCTCCACTTGTTTCATGCAAGTAAAGTTTTATTGTGATTCATGCAGGTAGTATTTCAAATTATGTGGACACTACAATGGGAAAGTAGGAGAGTAAAGGAAGAACAAGAAGAGAACAAATGCAAAGAAGAGAAAAAAAGAGGAGATAAAAAGTGAAGTGGCACCGGTCATGGGCCCCAGGGCCTGCATAACCCCAAGGGGCGCCCCGCCACCCGGCGGGAGCCCCGACCGAGCCCCGGGGGGCCAGGCCAGCATAAAATATTTTGAGTAAATATTATGTAAATATTTGAGTTACTAAGTGAGGTGTGAAAAATGTTTTTGTCTCTTTTCTTTCCAGCTTCTGGGAGGTGATGCAAAACTTTATTCTGATCATAATCATTATCATTGTCATTATTTAAAGAGCACTTTAACAGAAGGCAAAACAAAGTGCCAAAAGTCAGAAATGCATCAGATAAGAAATAAAATCCAATACAGGGGTTAAAGTTCTCTGTCGCTGCAATGGATTTCCGTCATTTAGAAAATGAGCGCAAAATGTTCCGTGTAGACTTTTTATTCAAGATTTTAAACAGAAGCTGCGCTCAACCAATGAAATCTAGCAGAGCCGGGACATTAGCCAATCAGAAAGAGAGTAGGGCAGGTCTTTGCAAAGCCGACATCTGCCAGTCAGAGGTCTGTTGGTGCTCAATCATTTTAACTTTTAGAAGTCAAACTGACCACAGATGGTATAAATGAAAGTAGCGGTGGTCAAAGGTTTCTTTGGATTTATGTGAACCAGCAGGTCAGAAAGTTCAACGCATAGAACAGCTGACAACAACTTCCCTCGGTAAGCGTGTCTGTCGCTTTGCACAAAGGACGCCGAGCTGAGAGCTGTTGGTCAGTGAGTAGAATGCAGACGAAGCATAAGCTAATTGTATGCTAACTGCAAAGAGGCATACAGCTCCTCACCCTTCCCTCCCCTGGGTTCTTCTGATCACAATCTAATGCATCTCCAGCCTGTTTACAAGCCACTGGTGATCAGGGAGTCAGAGGTAACACGCAGAATGAGGAGATGGTCAGAGGAGGCAGAAGAAGCCCTCAGAGACTGCTTCAGCTCCACTATGTGGGATGAACTGTGTGATCCAAAGGACAAAGGAAAACAATGGACCTGGTTAAGACGAGGGGTCCGTTCTTCGTACGTTGCTTAAAACATCCGAGATCAAATGAGACATCCAAGATGATTTCATCCGGCTAATCATGATCCGGCTAACTGGGTTCTTTGAACACACCTGTTGTTTACGATTAGTATGGCTGGATTGAGTTATCTGAGACAACTGCGCGTTCATGCGTTTGTTTAAAAGGGGAAATGTATCGATGGTAGAAACAATGATCAGCAACGCTGCTATTGGCTGTTCAGCATGGCCAGAGAGCGCCCACAGTTTTTCTCCCAAGCAGAACAAGAGCTTTTAATGGAAGGTTATGCCGAATTTGAGTCATTAATTAAAACACTTAAAAATCTGTTAAAGCCAGGAGAGAGGGCTGGCAAAAAGCAGCAGACAAATTAATGCGTAAATACTGTAGATGTTTCTATCACTTTCTACAGTATGAATTTTTGCATTTTAAATATCTCATATTTACTTTGTTCTTTTATATCAGAGCCTCCACGGGACCCACTAGAAGGAACAGTAAAAGTGAAATAAAAGAATATTCTACAAAATGGTAGCCTTTAATTATTACACTTTATTTTAAAAAGGCACTTGTTATGTCAAGAGATCCAAATTTCAGTGTCATTCTTTAGAGACGGGAACTAACGTGCAAACTGGGAATTTTAACAAAAAAAATCTTTATCCATAAAAAACGAAAATCTTCCTTTTCCAAGTCATCCACAGTTTACACGGTAAAACTGTATTGCTCCGTGTCTAGATAATCCATCCACAGTTTTTTCTAATACAATATACGGCTCGACAGGAAGCAAGCCTTTCAAAGTAAACTAAACTTTACAATAAAATGGCCCGAACAAAACTTCTTAATGAATATGATAAAAATAAAAAGCAAACTATCATACAAATAACTTAAATATTTTATATTTATGGCTCCAACATCACTTTTTCCTCTTTAAAAGCCACTGTTAAATTATGTGTTGCCAGAATGACCTGCCACTGCCACAAATTGCGCTCGGTCCTACTGAAAATCTCTCTACAATTACACTGTCGTGCTGCGCTAAAGGATCCTGTCTATTGCGCAATACGTGATTAATTCAAAAAACTCTGGAAATTATTCTTGCACCTTCCGCAACAGGTTGCAGTCGTAAAAATGAACATGGCTACGACAGACTTCCCTATCTCCTCCGCTTATACAGCCGTGATCTAATCTTGTTTACATGAAATAAGCCTGCTCTCGAGCAGGCTTAAGCTGGCGCACATGTTGCTATGACAACAAGTGCAGGATGTCTTTCGAAGAACCAAACGATCCAAGATCATGCCAAATCGTCAACAATGAAATCCAGCTAACTGATTTAGCGACGTACGAAGAACGGACCCCTGGTGAAGCTGAACTACAATATTTATTGCAGTGTTTCCCCTACCATTCAACAAGGGGCCGTCCTGCCAACAAAGTTGCCCATTTTGTTGTGGCATGCAGTAAATTATTATAAGTCTGTTCACGGTTAAATTCATTAAAATTAGCCAAAGTAGCAGCAGATCGCTCATTGGACAATAAAGGAATACTTCTTATTATCTTCTGCATTTAGTCTAAATTATGGCAGGATTGGTCCTCAATAGCCGACAGCCAGAAGAAAACTTGCCAACATCTTTCTACACAAGATAAACCAAAAAGTGATGCGTGGAGGAACTTTCCCAGGCAGATACCTCCTATGCTACATGCTAAGCTAGCATTAGTACCTCCAATGCTACATGCTAAGCTAGCATTAGTACCTCCAATGCTACATGCTAAGCTAGCATTAGTACCTCCTATGCTACATACTAAGCTAGCATTAGCATCGCCTTTGCTACATGCTAAGCTAGCATTAGTACCTCCTATGCTACATGCTAAGCTAGCATTAGCATCTTCTATGCAGAGCTGCAGGTTTAGCCAGTTTTCTGGGGGAAAACCCTGCAACGAGTTCTGATGAAGAGGAGGAATCCATCAGCTGCTGAAAACGGCTCCTAAACTTTAGCTCCATCCACACAGTTAGCATGAAGAAGGAAATCTCCAAACCTAATCGGTGCAGCAGAACTCTGGGCTGGAAAACATCCCCCATCATTGGTGTCTCCTCTGCTGCGTCCTGCCGCTCTTTGAGCTCCTGCTTCCCTCCAGTTTCTCCGCTGGGCCTCCAGCTGCTGGACTTCTTTCCAGACTTCATCACCTGCAGCAGCAGCTGCTCTCTTTCAGATTCACTCCCGCTTCTGGTCTCACAGCAAAACAAGGACAAAGAACCCGGAGGGATCAACGTGGCTGTGCTGCTGGGAAGAGGGAACGGAAACAACGGAACCGGAAATTCTTCTTCTTCTTTTTGTTTAATGGCAGATTGCTACTTGCACTTTTAGGTGCATACCGCCCCCTACTGTACAAGAGTGTGTAGCATGAGCCATGTCAATATTCTTAATATATTTCATAACAGCTTTCTGTATTCCCTTTATCCCCTCTCCTGTTGTTTCTATTAATCCTTTCATATTCCACTCCATTCCTATTTGTCTTGTCTTTTGTTTTAATCTTATCCTTTCTTCGTCATATTTCCTACAACATAATAAAACATGTTCAACATTTTCTATTACTTTACATTCTATACATTCATCAGTTTCACTTTTCTTTAATATAAATAATGTTTTATTTAACCCAGTGTGATCAAATCTTAGTCTAGTCAAAATAGTCTCCTGTCTTCGATTCTTTCTAATCACACCCATGTCAATGGTAAATTTCTGCACACTTTAATAATTTCTTCCACTTTTATCCATGTTCCATCTTTCCTGACATTTTTTTCTTAATTTCCATTTAAATTATTGTCTTAGCTTCTCCTTTCCCATATGGTATGTTTATAATATAATTTGTTCTAATTAATTTTTTAGCTATTTGGTCTGCTCTTTCATTTCCACTTATTCCTACATGGGCAGGAACCCAACAAAACCTTACATTTGTGTAAAGTTTTTGTATTCTGAATAAACTTTGACGAATTTCTAATAATAAATCTTCTTCTTCTGATTTCATATTTTGGATACTGTGAAGGGCTGCCAAAGAATCGTCACAACAAACTACTCTATCCGGTTTTACTTTCTTTATCCATTGGAGCCCTATAATTATCGCCATCATTTCTGCTGTGTACACTGACATCTGATCAGGTAATCTCCTCCCAATGCCTACCTTTGTTATTGGCATGGATATTCATTTACCATCTGTATATATATCTAAATAGCTATAATATTTGGTTCTTATATAATGATTTGCCATTTGACCTGCTGTCTACCCACTCTGTTTTTAATTCCATTATATTAAAATCTATCTCTATATTTGGAAATAACCAAATATGGATATTACTACAGTTTTTGTTGATTGCTTTGACCTGTTTGAAGAAACCGACAACCTCTCAGTTTTCATCATCACCACCTCAGCAGAGCAAAAGACACCTCTTGCAAATGAGTTAACCCATTCTCATTGGTTTGACACATTTTCCTCACCCTTTTGCAAAACAGTTAACACAGATGTCATTCATGCAGTCCAAACTCCATTGCTTTATCTGTGGTAGCAAAACAGAAACTATATGTCCCAAGCTCTAAGAAACTTCTTGATCAGAATGAAATCACTGAAGCACCTGTTTGACACCTCTTTACACAATTTTTCAATTTGCAGTCAGTTTACAGGCTTTATGTAAAAGGTGCCATGTTGTGTATTGTTCTTTGCAAGCATGGATGGTCTAAGGCAGATGAGAGTCAGAGTAAGAGGTAGATGGGTCAGGGGAAGACGATTATGAGGAAGAGGAATCCATGTGTGAGGTGGCAGTGTAGCTGGAAGGGCTGAATGTGCAGATGAAATTTAGGCAACTACAGTTTTTATAGGTTGCTTTGACCTGTTTGAAGAAACTGGCAACCTCTCAGTTTTCATCATCACCATCTCAGCAGAGCAAAAGACACCTCTTGCAAATGAGTTAACCCATTCTCATTGGTTTGACACATTTTCCCCACACTTGCAAAACAGTTAACGCAGATGTCATTCAAGCAGTCCAAACTCCATTGCTTTAGCTGTGGTAGCAAAACAGAAACCATATGTTCCAAGCTCTTAGAAACTTCTTGATCAGAATGAAATCACTGAAGCACCTGATTGACACTTCTTTACATAACTTTTCAATTTGCCGTCAGTTTGTGGGCTTTACGTAAAAGGTGCCATGTTGCGTGTTGTTCTTTGCAAGCATGGATGTTCTAAGGTAGATGAGAGTCAGAGTAAGAGGTAGATGGGTCAGGGGAAGAAGATTATGAGGAAGAGGAATCCATGTGTGAGGTGGCAGTGTAGCTGGAAGGGCTCAAGTTACAGATGAAATTTGGGCAACTATGACTGATCATGTGGTGAATCATGGCCTTTCACTTAGAGGTGCAGGACAAAGAGTTCAAACTTTTCTCAATAGAAACACGGTTGCATCCATGGTAAGAGTTTTTCAATGGGACAGCAGGTATTGCTGCTATACAGTATATACATCTCTATCTATTCCTATAGAGGAATTCTTCGGCGCATGGAGATGGAAAGTATATGATCACCGCCCCTATGAGCAGATGTCCTTGCTCAATGCAATGTCTGCTGCTGCCCATGATATAGATGCAGAGGCATGTCAAGGATGGATCAGGCATGCAAGAAGATTTTTCCCTTGGTGCATTGCAAGGGAAAATATTGAATGTGACGTAGATGAGGCCATGTGGCCTATTCGTCAGGACAGAATGGACTAGAAGAGACAAACAGCCCTAGTATTTTCTGTTGGAATCTTTCGTTTTTTGGAATATTTCATTTGTTTATCTGGAAAAAAAGAATGAAGAATCAATAAAATTTGCATCACAACATATTTGCTTCTGGATCCATTTTTTGCAAAAAGGCAAATTTGACTACAAATGACACTGACATGTAAGCTGTGTACAGTCATTGGCTACAATGAACCAGCAATGCTGCACTGATTCCCATTGAGTGTGGTGTTTTGTATTTTGTTGCCCCTTGTGTAACGAATGATTGAAAGGGCTCAAACATTTGTGAGCAGGTTGTGTTGTTTGAGGGCAAAATGTGCTTTTGGATCATATGTTAAATGTTTTGGCATAGTTGGAGCCTTTTGCAAACAAAATGATTAATTTTGACCAATGGTGCCACTGTTTAGGCCTCTGCGTTAAATGTTTTGAAAAATGTGGGTTTTGAGTTGATTGCTGCGTCAAAGCAACCAATAAAAACTGTAACAGTGTCCTCAGAAGGAACCATATGGCCATGAAACAGCTCGACACAGTTCCATTCCAAAGGAATGTCAAGCATGTCAAGGACCGATCAGGCATGCAAGACGATTTTTCCCCAGATGCATCGCAAGGTAAAATATTGAATGTGACGTAGATGAGGCCATGTGGCCTATTCATCAGGACAGAATGGACTAGAAGGAGCAAAACGGCCCTAGTATTTTCTGTTGGAATCTTTCATTTTTTGAAATATTTAATTTTTTTATCTGGAAAAAAAAAAGAAGAATCAATAAAATTTGTATCACAACATATCTGCTTCTGGAACCATTTTTTGCAAGGCAAATTTGACTAAAACTGACACTGTAAGCTGCGTACAGTCTTTGGCTACAATGAACCAGCAATGCTGCACTGATTCACATTGAGTGCGGTATTTTGTATTTTGTTGCCCCTTGTGTAACGAATGATTGGAAGGGCTCAAACATTTGTGTGCAAGTTGTGTTGTTTGAGGGCAAAATGTGCTTTTGGTCCATATTTTAAATGTTTTGGCAGAGTTAGAGCCTTTTGCAAACAAAATGTTTCATTTTGACCATTGGTGCCACTGTTTAGGCCTCTGCGTTAACTGTTTTGAAAAATGTGGGTTTTGAGTTGACTGCTGAGTTAAAGCAATCTATAAAAACTGTATGATTGATCATGTGGTAAATCATGGCCTTTCACTTAGAGGGGCGGGACAAAGAGTCCAAACTTTTCTCAATAGAAACAAGGTTGCATCCATGGTAAGAGTTTTTCGACGGGACAGCAGGTATTGCTGCTATACAGTATATACATCTCTATCTATTCCTATAGAGGAATTCTTCAGCGCATGGCGATGGAGAGTATATGATCACCGCCCCTATGAGCAGATGCCCTTGCTCAATGCAATGTCTGCTGCTGCACAAGATGTAGATGCAGAGGCATGTCAAGGATGGATCAGGCATGGATGAAGATTTTTTCCTAGGTGCAAGGGAAAATATTGAATGTGACGTAGATGAGGCCATGTGGCCTATTCGTCAGGACAGAATGGATTAGAAGAGACAAACAGCCCTAGTATTTTCTGTTGGAATCTTTCATTTTTTGGAATATTTCATTTGTTTATCTGGAAAAAAAGAATGAAGAATCAATAAAATTTGCATCACAACATATTTGCTTCAGGATCCATTTTTTGCAAAAAGGCAAATTTGATTACAAATGACACTGCCATGTAAGCTGCGTACAGTCTTTGTCTACAATGAACCAGCAATGCTGCACTGATTCACATTGAGTGTGGTGTGTTGTATTTTGTTGCCCCTTGACGAATGATTGGAAGGGCTCAAACATTTGTGTGCAAGTTGTGTTGTTTGAGGGCAAAATGTGCTTTTGGATGATATGTTAAATGTTTTGGCAGAGTTGGAGCCTTTTGCAAAAAAAATATTAAATTTTGACCATTGGTGCCACTGTTTAGACCTCTGCGTTAACTGTTTTGAAAAATGTGGGTTTTGAGTTGACTGCTGTGTCAAAGCAACCAATAAAAACTGTAATAGGTCTAGGTGAATTAAACCATATATTTCCTATTTTATATTCTTCTGATTTATCTTTTATTATCTATCCAAAACTTTTACCTTCAAAATAATTATATTCCCAACACTCTTTTATAACACTTTTTGCCATATTTTAATTTCCACATCCATGTAAACGACACCACTATGTAAGCATGAGCTGATCTGTTCTTAAATCTAAAGGCACTTCTCCTAACTCTACCTACATTACTTTAGCAGATGGCAACACACTTAACATGCATTTACTGCCACCTACCAGACTGGAGTGTGGTCTTCAATGATCTCAGAGGGAAATTACAGTTATTTAAAATCGCTATGACACAGTTTTCAATACATTTAACAGGTTTCCTAAACTCTTAACGCACCAACACACCTAAAACACACAATTGGCGAAACTGTTAATTTCATGTTCAAATTCACACATCGTAAACTAAACTCCAAAACCAAATGTAAAAATACAATAATACACCAACAAAACACTGTAAACATGTTTTGAAATTAAATAATTATTCAAAACACTAACACATGTTCTCTTCCAACAGAAACATTTAGTCAATCATAACACAATGACAAAAAAAAAAACACTATCATCAGCTGAAATTACAGAAACTGCATTATTCTAGATGTGTCAGGTGCATATATATATATATATATATATATATATATATATATATATATATATATATATATATATTCATTCAGGAGCTTTCCTCTGCCCCCTGAGGGAGGTAGACGTTGAATCCTTAGAGAGACAAAATACAGTTACATATCAGAGACTGGAGGCATAAAGTCACTCTAATACTATAAAGGGTAATTTTACAGTATTTACACTTTGCTGTAGGAGAAGCAATATCCTAACTGTTGGTTTCTCTGAAAATATTGACAATAGATGTCACTGTGTCTTGGCTAATATTTGGCTGTACTCGTTCACCAGCCTCTGTGTGATAGCCCGTGGTTTATGACATGGTCAGTGATAGTGGCTCTTTTTGGCCATGCTGAACAGCCAATAGCAGCGTCGCTGATCGTTGTTTCTGATATCAATAGATTTCCCCTTTTAAACCAATGCATGAACGCGCAGTTGTCTCAGATAACTCAATCCAGCCATACTAATCATAAACAACAGGTGTGTTCGAAGAACCCAATTAGCCGGATGAAACCATCTTGGATGTGTCATTTGATCTCGGATGTTTTAAGCAACGTACGAAGAACGGACCCCTGTAATGTATTTTGGCGCAAAAGATACACAAACCTTCAATATGTTGTGGCATTCATTCAACAGTAGGGGGCACTTTTATAATAGAGTAGTTTTATAGAGCAAGTAAGTCTCATGCAACCCAGTTCATCATTACATAATTTAGAGATGGTCTATACTGTAAACTGCAGCCTCATCTGTAGCAATTCACTTGGTTCATCAGTGTGAAGTTGTCTCTTGACTCCAATATGTGTCACAGACAGATGCGTGGGTTCTATGATGTGCATATTGTTGTTTTTTTTCTGGGGAAAGTAGCTGCTGACAGATTATCTCCTCCTGCTAAATGGTTTGTTGTAACACCTTATCATTATCAGTAAAGTGTACAATTTCTTGCTAACAGTTGGATAATATTGGTAATCAGAATGTTCTAAATTTATCAATCAAGTCACTCAAGCCAATGCTCTCCATGGTGCTGAAAACGTGATAGCTAGTAGGATGATCATCTTTAGCCTGTTCTGTAAGACAAAAAAACCATGCTTGGAGCAGGACTTTAACACACACACACACACACACAAACACACACACACACACACACACATATATATATAGATATATATATATATAATAGATATATTATAGATATATATATATATATATATATATATATATATATATATATATATATATATATATATATATATATATATATATATATATATATATATATGGTGCGCACAACAAACTAAGCGATGCGCACGAGAAAGTATCTTCTTTTTCATTTCCTCTTTAGTGTCCCTTTAAGGGCTCAGTGTTTCTGAATTAAGCCAATAAGATTTCAATTAGTTAATTTCCCGCATAATTTTGCCATGCAAAAAAAACCAAAGCTGAAAAAAAAACTGTTCTATGGTCTCATCTTCCCCCAAAGGGTTTTTCTCCTCCCTCCTGCTCCTTCCTGTTCTTCTCATCTCATATCTTCCTTTGAGTATTTTACATCCATCATGCTTTCATATTTTTGTCACGTGTCTTTCATTTACTTTCTTATCGTGTCCTTTATTTCTGTTCTCCTAAACATAAAATCAGTATCAACTAAAACATTTAGGGCTTTGCTCTATTATCAGCCATTTCATTCCCCTTAACCCCACAGTGGGCTGGTACCAATACAAAGTTAACAGTGAGCGCTATCATGTTGATTCAATACAGTGTTTGTTGTCTCTAAACTAATACGTTTAGTCTACTATCTGACTGGCTGTGCTGTAAACTGGCCAAATGATGAATTAGAGTCAGAGCAAGTGAGTGATCTTAATGGTCTCACCTCTTCAACCCACTGAGCAGCTAACAGTATCAACAGCATTTCTCCTGTAGAAACTGAAACTCGATAATGAACCCTTTTCCCTACTTTGATGAAAAATATTGGGACGATGAACGTGATCTCAACTTGATTAATTGCATTTTCTGAAGCACCTGTGCTTATATGTACATCATGATAATGCCGGATTATATGTTCCTGCACTGCATATGTATTCAACATAAAAGATCTGTCCATGTCCTTCTTTTTAATAATGTAAAATCAATCAACTGCAGCCGCAGGCAGCCTCCATTGTAGTTCAACTCACGTGGACAAAGATGTTGGTACCCCTCTGTTAATGAAAGAAAGACAATAGTAACAACAATACGTACTGGTATAACTTGATAATTATTCTCCTCGTGAGCAAACTGCTCCAGTTGTTTCAGAGTTCCTTCGCCAGATGGCCCGTCTCAGCTTCTTCCATCCATGTTTAACAGGATTTAGATCAGGGCTCATAGAAGGCCACTTCACAATAGTCCAATATTTCACTCTTAGCCATTCTTGGCTGCTTCTAGCTGTTTTGGGTCATGATCCTGTTGGATGGCTGGCAGGCAGATAGATAGATGTATGTTTATTTTTATATATTTAAAGCTTTATAAACCCTCTCCATACTCTTTATAGTTCTTTCTCACTTTGTTTTTTACCTAGATTTTTTTCTTCAAATATTTTTATCGAGAAGTCAAATGATTTTACATGGTAGCTCTTACATTTTACAAAAATGAGATGCTTAGTGTTTTTGTTCTACATTAACAACACATAAATGCAACAAAAAATGTACTGTAACAGTAAAACAAGAATTAAAGCAGATGACTAAAACTGAGGGACCCCCTGTAGACTTTACTGCAGTCACATCAATTGGTGAAATAGAAATACACTCCCTCCAAACAATCTTTTTGGGAAGTAAATATTGGACACAAAGGACTCTGGAGAGAGTGTGATATTTTGATAGCGATATGTTGGTGATTTAATGTTTAGCCCCCGTAAAGACTCACTCTTAACAGTGATTAAAGTACAAGTTCTTAGGTATTTCATTGGTAGCCATATTTGGCATTTTTACATGGCATGTTTCAACCTACAAAAACAACATTATATGAAAAAAGGCTCTAGCGTTTTATGTCTGTCATCAATATTGTGGGGGAAAATACATAATTGTGCCTGAGTATTTGGACTCATGGTGACTTTTTAATTTCTCAGTCTCTGAAGAAATATTTGTGTCCTTTTGTCATTTTAGCCAACAGAAGGTCCAGCTGTGTACCTTCAGAGGAGATCTCTGCCCTGTCTTGCTCTTGGATTAGCCTCACTGTCTCCTGGCAGGTGAAATCTCTCACATTACAACATTTGCAGAAGACAACCTTGGTGAAGCTTTGCTATATCTGATGACATACTACTACAGCGTACAGTTCACCTCTACAAAGTATGTCCCACTCCTTTTGTCTGTCATTCAGACTGAAGTGTTAAAGGACAATATCCAGCAAGACAGCACAGGCTCATACAAAAACATCATGGCAGATTGGAACAGTTTTATTGAGAAGTACATTTAAATCCTTGTTTTTCAGATATACACATCATTTTTTTTATTATCAAGGCATTATGTGCCTCAAATGTTCTGCTTAGTATGAGGATTTGTTGCTTTAGGTGTTGGTGTACCAGTTCTGACAGAAACACAAAATAAGTTTACAATGACAATTTGTGTTGACATTCATGTGTACAGTGACTGAAAAAAAAATGTTTTAATTTGGAGAAACAATTTAAGTAAAGTTCTATACACACCCCGACAAAATTGTTGGTACCCCTCGTTTAATGAAAGAAAAACCCACAATGGTTGCAGAAATAACTTGACAATATTGATAAATAAAATTTTGAAGACAATGAAAAAAATGCCAGTCAGACTAATACCTAGCATTTTTGTTTGTAGATGGCAAGTTTTTGCAGTGTTCTAACAGTACCCAGTCTTCTTAAACAGTTTACATACTGATGATGATTTTGTTTTTGTTTCAATTATATGAATAGCTTTTGTTTTTAACAAAAGATGTGTACAACAAAGAAAATTAATCTGTAATATTCGGGGTAACATGTGTATACATTGTATTTCATCACATCACAGCTGGTGGTTTTATTGCTTCCTTTGATTTAAAACTTTGCTGTTACATTGTTACAATATCGAACAGATCGTGTTTGCTGTAGACAACAAAGACAGAGATGGCCGAAGTCCTCTTAACCACATGGATGACCAACAACTCCTGTAATATGTGAAAGGGTAAATGGTGCTTACAACCACATGCTCTGTTCTCTGCGGACATTTTTCTTAATTTCAGTGAGGTGGGCTGTGCTTATAAGTCATATCATGTAAAGAATTGTGGGATTCCTTATAGCTCCTTAGCACCGGTAAGGGAGAAAGTAAATAAATAAATAAATAAATAAATAAATAGATAGATAGATAGATAGATAGATAGATAGATAACCTGTGTTGATCGATCACTAACCAATATGCTAAAGGAATAAAAAAAGATTTTAACGCTTTAAATACAGAAAACATTTATTCAAAGTATGTTTTGTTTTTTTACAGGGTGTTTTCTTTAAATATAACAAATTCAAGCTTACAAGAAAATAAGTTTTGAGAAGACTGAAAGACAATCCAGTGAACCCTATTTGGTCCATTTATCAGATTAAAGACTTTTAATTGGTTACATTTTAGCACAAAAATCACAAAAAAAAAATTTTC